>NW_024412417.1:7283404-7487736 GCF_014898765.1 Herpailurus yagouaroundi
GGGAGGGAGAGGGAGAGGGGGAGAGAGAGAGAGAGAGAGAGAGAGAGAGAGAGAGAGAGAGAGAGAAACAGAGTGACAGAGTGTGAGCTGGAAAGGGTCAGAGAGAGAGGGAGGCAGAATCCAAAGCAGGCTCTAGGCTCTGAGCTATCAGCACAGAGCTTGAGGCAGGGCTCAAATCCACGAACCTTGAGATCATGACCTGACCCAAAGTTGTTGGCTTAACTGACTGAGCCACCCAGGTGCCCCTGTAATATATTCATTTCTGTCTTCAGTACTATTTATTAATTCTGAGTTGGAAAAACCTCATCTAGAAAATCATCTGAACACTCAAGAGATTTCACTATAATGATTTGCCAATATTATTAGTTTAAGTATTGCTGTTTCTTTACACTCATCTTCTGACTAGTTCTGAAATGCCTACCTCTTCTGATTTTTTTCTTTGCAGTTAAATATGGAAAATTAAAAATTAAAAAATCTAAATTCTCAAATATGTTAAATGTAGGCTTAAAACAAACACAAGAATAAGAAGGATGAATATCTGCACACTGTTTTTGTATCTTTTTGAAAGATGATGCAGTACTTTCGGCAAGGCCATTATAAAACTGAAAGGTATGACAGGACACCAAAATAGTTAAATGCTTCAAAATGCAGAAAAGCAAGATCATTAAGATCCCGTATAGAGAAAAAGAATCACAAGCAGGCTTCAGGCTGCATGTGGAGCCCAACATGGGGCTTGAACCAGGATCCTGGGACCATGCCCTGAGATGAAATCATGAGTCAGATGCTCAACAATTGAGCCACCCAGGCACCCCTTATTCTACTTTTTATTAAGTAATTTTCTTTTTTGTTTTGCAGATCTCTAAAAAATAAAGGTTACAAAACATCAATTACTATGATAACTGAACTGCTTAAAATAGAAATTCCAAAACCAAAATGGAAGCCAATGGACTAATGATAAATACAAAGGGTTACAGAAATACTGATTCCTAGGTCCCTCCCCCAAAATAAAATATTCTAATTTTATTGGTCTGGGGTATGAAAGGTATGGCTGGACACTGGAATACTTTAAAAAGCTCCCTGGGTAACTCTTTATTTTTTATTTTTATTAAAAAAATTTTTTTTATTGCTTATTTATTTTTGAGAGAGAGAACACAAGTGGTAGAGGGGCAGAGAGAGAGAGGGAATCACAGAATCTAAAGCAGGCTTCAGGCTCTGAGCTGTCAGCACACAGCCTGGGGATGCGGGGCTCAAACCACCAACCGTGAGATCACGACCTGAGCTGAAGTCAGACGTCAGAAGTCAGACTGCTTAATCAACTGAGCCACCCAGGCGCCCCTCCCGCAGGTAATTCTAATGTGCAGCCAAGGTTTAGGACCATTTTTCAATTACAATAACTAAACAAAATCCACTAAAATTTTTATGGACTTCATGCTACAACCATGTTAATTTAGAGTAAATTCCCATCTTCCTTTTTCTTTTTGAAGATTTTATTTTTAAGCAATCTCTACACCCAACACGGGGCTCAAACTCACAATCCCAAAATCAAGAGTCACATGCTCCACTGAGCAAGCCAGCCAGACACCCCAACATCCTAAATTTTTATTGTTCCTAGCCAGGTTGATAATCTCTTTTCCTAAGGTTTCAAATCTTCCTTGGTAGCCCAATAATTTTGTAGGTTTCTTCTAACAAGAGACATTTCTTTAGTAGGTTCCCAGGTATTTCATGCTTTTTATTACTATTTTGAATCTAATCTTTTCCCCATTGTATTTTCTAATTTGTTATTATTACTATTGATAAGAAAACTACTGATATTTCTCTTTTTCTCCCCAATGCCCAGCCATTTCACAGAAATTTATAAATTCCCAGTTTTCCAAATGACTTCCCCTTTGTCTTCTTTTTTAGCAAACAGCATCTGGCAGCGCTATTTCATAGTTACAAAGGGAAGAACTAAGGCAAAAGAATAAAAAACAAAAAACACGAAAAAATGATAAAAACAAAAAAAAAACCTTTTAACTTTCATAAAGCCAGATTTATATACCAATTAAAAAAATTAAACAATCCAAAGCTTCAAGTTATCTCCTTCACAACTGCAGACAAGAACTACATTTCAATTGTTCAAACTCCACCTTAGTCTTTGGTTACATCTTGTTTCTGAATATGCTCTTCAGTGGAGGTCTACCACCTGTTAAAAATGTAACACTAGAAGAGGCAAAATTTCTTCTAAAAAAAAAGAGAACACTACTTACAATGGAGAAGAGAGCCCAACAGTCACAATACTATAGCCCAGTTCTCAATGAAAATCAAAACTTATTATCTCATCTTTGCAGTTAAGTTTAAAACAAAAAGTCATCTAATTAATTTCCTACACATACCCATGACATCTGATACCAGTGAACTTCAATATTCAACTGTGCATTATAGTTGGAAAAACTAATAAACTATGAACCAAAAGACCTGGATTCTAATCTCAGCTCAGGCACTAAAATGAGAGATTTCATAAAAATTACCTAACTGCTTAGGGTGGGGGCATACACCATTTTACACACACACACATTTTAAATTTATATCCAAGTTAGTTAGCAGATAGTGCAATAATGATTTCAGGAATAGAATCCAGTGATTCATCCCCTATGTATAACACCCAGTGCTCATCCCAGCAAGTGTCTTTCCTAATGCCCCTTGCCCATTTAGCCCATCCCCACCACAACCCCTCCAGCAATCCTCAGTTTGTTCTCTATATTTAAGAGTCTCTTATGTTTAGTCCTCCTCCCTGTTTTTATATTTTTGCTTTCCTTCCCTTATATTCATTTTTGTATCCACATGTTTAATTCCACATCTGTTTAAATTCCACATGTGAGTGAAGTCATATATTTGTCTTTCTCTGACTTATTTCGCTTAGCGTAATACACTCTAGTTCCATCCACGTTGTTGCAAATGGCAAGATTTCATTCTTTTTGATTGCCGAATAATACTCCATTGTATGTGTGTGTGTGTATACATATATATATATATATAAATATATGTATACACACACACACACACACACACACACACACACACCACATCTTCTTTATCCATTCATCTGTCAATGGACATTTAGGATCTTTCCATACTTGGGCTATTGCCAATAGTGCCGCTATAAACATTGGGATGCATATGCCCCTTTGAAACAGCACACCTGTATCTTTTCGACAAATACCTAGTAATGCGATTGCTGGTTTGTAAGGTAGTTCTATTTTTAATTTTTTGAGGAACCTCCATATGGTTTTCCAGAGTGGCTGTACCAGTTTGCATCTCCACCAATGGTGCAAAAAGGTTCCTCTTTCTCTGCATCCTTGTCAATATCTGTCATTGCCTGAATTTGTTGATTTTAGTCATTCTGACTGGTGTGATGTGGTATCTCATTGTGTTTTTTTATTATTCTTTTAATGTTTATTTATGTTTGAGAGAGAGACAGAGCATGAGCAGGGGAGGGGCAGAGAGAGGGGGAGACACCAAATCCAAAGCAGGCTCCAGGCTTTGAGCTGTCAGCAGAGCCCAATGCAGGGCTTGATATCACGACCATGATATCACGACCTGAGCCTAAGTCAGACGCTTAACTGACTGAGCCACCCAGGCACCCCCTCATTTTGGTTTTGATTTGTATTTCCCTGATGATGAATGATGTTGAGCATTTTTCATGTTGTCTGTCATCTGGATGTTTTCTTTGGAAAAGTGTCTATTCATGTCTTTTGCCCATTTCTTCACTGGATTATTGTTTTTTAGGCGTTGACTTTGATAAGTTCTTTAGTTTTTGGATACTAACCGTTTGTCCGATATGTCATTTGCAAATAACTTCTCCCATTCTGTCGGATCCCTTTGACTTTTGCTGATTGTTTCCTTCACCGTGCAGAAGCTTTTTATCTTGATGAGGTCCCAATAGTTCATTTTTGCTTTTGTTTCCCTTGCCTCCAGAGACATTCTGAGTAAGAAGTTGCTGTGGCCAAGGTTAAAAGGTTTTTGCCTACTTTCTCCTCTAGGATTCTGATGGCTTCCTGTCTTACATTTAGGTCTTTCCTCCATTTTGAGTTTATTTTTGCGTATGGTATAAGAAGTGGTCCAGGTTCATCCTTCCGATGTTGCTGTCCAGTTTTCCCAACACAATTTGCTGAAGAAACTGTCTTTATTCCACTGGATATTCTTTCCTGTTTTGTCAAAGATTAGTTGGCCATATGTTTGTGGGTCAATTTCTGGGTTCTCTATTTTGTTTCACTGATCTAAGTGTCTGTTTTTGTGCCAGTACCATTCTGCCTTGATGATTACAGCTTTGTAATACAATTTGAAGTCCAGAATTGTGATGCTTCCAGCTTTCGTTTTCGTTTTCAGGATCGCTTTGGGTATTTGGGGTCTTTTCTAGTTCCATACAAATTTTAGGACTGTTTGTTCTAACTCTGTGAAGAATTCCGGTGTTATTTTGATAGAAACTGCATTGAATATGTAGATTGCTTTGAGGAGTATTAACATTTTAACAATATTTTCTCTTCCAATCCATGAGCATGGAATGTTTTTTTCATTTTTTGGTGTCTTCTTCAACTTCTTTCAACTAGCTTGCTATAGTTTTCAATGTGTAGCTTTTTCATCTCTTTGGCTAGGTTTATTCCTAGTTATTTTATGGGTTTTGGTGCAAATGTAAATGGGATCAATTCTTTGATTTCTCTTTCTGCTGCTTCATTATTGGTGTATAGAAATGTAACCGATTTTTGTGCATTGATTTTATATCCTGCGACTTTGCTGAATTCATGGATCAGTTCTAGCAGTTTTTTGGTGGAATCTTTTGGATTTTCCATATAGAGTATCATGTTGTCTGTGAACAGTGAAAGTTTGACTTCCTCCTTGCCAACTGGGATGCCTTTTATTTCTTTGTGTTGTCTGACTACTGAGGCTAGGACTTCCAATATTATGTTGAATAACAGTGTTGAGAGTGGACATCCTGTCATGTTCCTGACCTTAGGGGGGAAGCTGTTTTTCCCCACTGAGAATGATATTAGTGATGGATCTTTCACATATGACTTTTATGATCTTGAGGTATGATCTTAAATTTTTTTTTAATGTTTATTTATTTTTGAAGGAGAGACAGAGTGTGAGCAGGGAAGGGGCAGAGAGAGAGGGAGACACAGAATCTGAAGCAGGCTCCAGGCTCTGAGCTGTCAGCACAGAGCCCGACGTGGGGCTCAAACTCACAAACTGCGAGATCATGACCTGAGCCGAAGTTGGACGCTCAACCAACTGAGCCACCCAGGTGCCCCCTTGAGGTATGATCTTCTATCCCTACTTTCTTGATGGTTTTTATTATGAAAGGATGCTGTATTTTGTCAAATGTTTTCTCTGTATCTATTGAGAGGATCATGTGGTTCTTGTCCTTTCTTTTATTAATGTGATGTATCATATTGATTGATTTGTGGATACTGAACCAGCCCTAAATCCCAAGTGTAAGTCCCACTTGATCATCGTGAATAATTCTTTTAAAGTATTATTGGATCTGGTTGGCTAGTATCTTGTTGAGAATTTCTGCATCCATGTTCATCAGGGAAATTGGTCTATAGTTCTCCTTTTTAGTGGAGTTTTATCTGGTTTTGGAATCAAGGTAATGTTGGCCTCAAAGAACAAGTCTGGAAGTTTTCCTTCCATTTCTATCTTTTGGAACACCTTCAAGAGAATAGGTGTTAACTCTTCCTTAAATGTTTGAATTTCCCTGGGAAGCCAACCAGTCCTGGATTCTTGTTTGTTGGGAGATTTTTGATTAATGGATTCAATTTCTTTACTGGTTATGGGTCTGTTCAAATTTTCTATTTCTTTCTGTTTCAGTTTTGGTAGTTTATATGTTTCTAGGAATTCGTCCATTTCTTCCAGACTGCCCATTTTATTGGCATATAGTTGCTCACAATATTCTCTTATTATTGTATTTCTGCAGTGTTGGTTGTGATCTCTCCTCTTTCATTCTTGATTTTATTTGGGTCCTTTCCTTTTTCTTTTCGACCAAACTGGCCAGTGGTTTATCAATTTTGTGAATTGTTTCAAAGAACCAGCTTCTGGTTTCACTGATCTGTTCTACTGGTTTTTAAAAATTTTGATAGCATTGATTTCTGCTCTAATCTTTGTTATTTCCTGTCTTCTGCTGGTTTGGAGTATTATTTGCTGTTCTTTTTCCAACTCTTTGAGGTGTAAGGTTAGACTGTGTATCTGAGACCTTTTTTCTTCTTTAGGAAGGGCTGGATTGCCATATATTTCCCCCTTATGACTGCTTTTGCTGCATCCCACAAGTTTTGGGCTGTCATGTTATCATTTTCATTGGCTTCCATGTACTTTTTAATTTCCTCGTTAACCCATTCATTCTTTGATAGGATGTTCTTTTTATTAAAAAAAATTTTTTAATGTTTTTATTTATTTATTTATTTATTTATTTATTTTTGTTTTGTTTTTATTTATTTTTGAGAGAGACTACGAATGGGGGAGGGTCAGAGAGAGAGAGGGAGATACAGAATCTGAAGCAGGTTCCAGGCTTTTGCTTATCTGGAAAAACTCTCTCCTTCAATTCTGAATGATAACCTTGCCAGTAGAGCATTCTTCGTTGAAAGTTACTACTACCTTTCGGCATTTGGAATACACTGTGCCACACACACTCCCTTCTGGTGTGCAAAGCTTCTACTGAAAAATACGCTGACAGTGCCTTCTTTTGTTACCAGTTGTTTTTTCTCTTGCTGCTTTTAAGGTGCTCTAATTTTTTACATTTTACTTATTTATTAATTTATACTTATTTTTGAGAGAGAGAGAGACAGTGCACTTGAGTGGGATAAGGGCAGAGAGAGAAAGGGGAAGAGGATTTGAAGCAGGCTCTACGTTGACAGCAGAGAGCCTGATGTGGGGCTTGAACTAATGAACAGTGAGATCATGACCTGAGCTGAAGTCAGATGCTTAACTGAGCCACCCAGGTACCCCGAATATTTTAATTACAATATGTCTTGGTGTGGATCTTTTGGGGTTCATCTCATTTGGAACTCTCTGGGCTTGCCTGATCTGAATGTCTGTTTCATTCCCAGGTTAGGAAAGTTTTCAGCCATTAGGTCTTCAAATAAGTTTTCTCTCTTTTCTTCTCCTTCTGGGACCCTGATAATGCAAATGCTATTCTGCCTGATATTATCCAATAGGTCCTTTAAACTAACTTCATTTTTTAGAATTCTTTTTTCTTTTTGCTGCTGTGTGGGGGTGAGTTATACACTCCCCTGACTTCTAGACTACTGATCCCTTCTTCTGCTTCATCTAGTCTGCTGCTGAACAGCTCTAGAGTATTTTTTTCAGTCCACTTATTGTATTCTTCAGTTCTGTGACTTGTTTAGTACTTTCCTCTCTAGATCTGAAGTCTTCACTGGGTTCATTCTTCTCCCAAGTTCAGTGAGCATCTTTATGACCATTACTTTATCAGGGCAGAAACCCCCTGGCTCCTCAGGGAGAAGCTCCATTTGTGAGATCCATCCCAACTGAGGGTTCCCGCAATGAGGGTGGAGTTTTTGGCAAGATTGTATCTCTGTCTTTTCTACCTGTCTCAATGTGGTCCTTTTAACAGTTTGTTGCGAAGGAGTTGTTTGGCTAGTTTTCAAGTTTTATTCAGAGGAAACTGTTCCATAGGTAGCTGTAGATTTGATGTGTCCATTGGAGGAGGGAGTTCCTATAGCAGCATCTTGAACACTCTTCCACAACATATTACAGAAATTAGTAATGATTTTTTAAAAAGTACATTTCTTAGATAAGAAAAAGAGGGACAAGCTTTTGTATTTTAATTTTAAACTCATATAAAGCTGAGTTGAAAGGAACTGAAACCAAAATTTTAAACCACATATAGAGAGAAGCCACAGTAATTTTTTAAGAAGTCTCCTCTAGGCACCAAATCTGCCCATTACTGAAGAGCAGACTCAAATGCATTATTCTACAGGCTTAGCCAGAAAAGGAAAAAAGAAAAGTTAACATGTACTCAACACATGTGTTAGGCATTTCCACATTTTACTGTTTTAATGATCTAAATTTTGTTAAGTGGTAATTATATATGTTTTACAAAAAAATAGAGTCATGTATAAACAATTTTCCCATGGTCTCACAGCTAGTTTTTATAAAAATGCAATTTTTTTCTAATATACATTGTTACCTTCAGAAATAAACATTATAGAAATATTTAATTTATGTGAACCTTATTATGTATTTGGGGAAAGCACCTGAGGAAAAGAACTGAAATATGGTAATAAGTGTTAAAATGCTAAAAGTAATCATTCAAATACTGTAAGGGAGTAAAAAGTAAAAGCTGTGACTACTTTAGGGTGTCAGTAAAGGCAATTTCAAACAGGTTAGGCTTGGTAGAGAAATTCCCCATGGTGTGTAAGAACTAAGTCATAGTTGAGAATTTTTTAAAAATTGGAAAAACAGAATAAAGACACTGGGAATTACAAAAGATCTTTAGAAAAGTTGGAGATAGAGGGAAGAATATGGACCTCAAGTTTTAAACAAGACCTCCAGACTTTAGCATTTAAGCCATATAACCCAAGGCAAGATTAATATTCTTTAACTATACTATAATCAGGTTAACTCCTTATAGGAGGAGTTAAAGGTTTGCTGGCCAACCAAATCAAATCCAAAATCTTTAACCTGGCATTCAAAGCCCATCAGTCATGCCTAAGCTTGTCCCCAGTCTATTTTTCTAGTTTTACCTCTTTCTATATGTTCTATTATAATCAAACCAGATTACCACCTGTTCCCAGAATATACTCTGGCTTCCTCACCTACCTCTGAGCCCAATATGTGCCCCTCTCCCCTGCCATTCTGAAATCTTACCAATTCTTCAAGATGTAGTCAGCTCGGTAGCTTCACACCCAGAGATACTGTTTCATCTTTAAATTCTCCTATCATTTTATCTGTACCACTTCATGGCACTTTATGTTCTATCAGGTTTCATAAAGATTTATGTACCTACTTTTCCCTAAAATATTTGGAGGTTCCTAGAAGCAAGAATATTATTTCTTACAATTTTGTATTCCCCAAAACACTTACAAAAATGCTTGCATATATATGCCATCAATCTGTACTGAGGTGAGTATAACCAGCAGTTAAAAGTGGCAGAAGCTTCTCAACCTAGAGTTTGACGAAAATCAAAGACTTCATTTTTGACATCTGTACTAATATTCACAGAAAACAGGAACCACACCCTATACATCAACTGCTTCACTAGACCCACAGATTTTAAATTTACAAGCAAATGTTCAGGTCCATTCAGCTAGCATCTAATTATAAATTCTAAGTATTGAGCATGGCAGATCCTGTTTTAAAAAAATCTCAATCTCATGATAATATATAAAAATTATTTCTTCTCTTGCCAAGAAGCACAGCTGTTTAGTTAGCAAACAAAAAATGATGATGTGTGCATATTTTTACCATCAACAAAATCCGGATAAAAAAGTGCATCATTTCAAAAAGTATTTGTACAGGGGCAGCTGTACAGTGCTGACTGCTGAAAACAACAACAACAACAAAAAAACCCACCGTATAATATTGAAAAACAAAGCTAGTAAAGCTCAACTAAAATACTACTGTGGAGTTGATTATTCCATCACATCCCTAATAAAATTTTCTTTAGTATTTTTCAAAGCAGTTATAATCTATTCACCACATTCAAGGCTTTATGCTTTGTGTCAGAGGGAAAGAATGAATGAGATGCTGGGAATCAAGACACGTTACCACAAAATTTTAATGAAAAGCACAATAAGATAAATACTGTGATAAAAATAATAAAGTGGTAAGGAAGCAAAAAAGGAAGAGTGAAGATATGGCTTAAAGAATGTAGCATTTGAACACTTGAAATAGGTGTGAACAGTATGTGGAACCTCAGAAGGTAAAACAATGGTAAAGGCACAAAGCTCTACAGGAGAATATCTGTTTCAAAAAAAAAGTCACATGTGCGGTGCTTGTGGCTCATGAGTGGCCACATGAGTGGCTCAGTTTGTTGAGCGTCTGTCTTCAGCTCAGGTCATGATCTCACGGTTCATGAGTTTGAGCCCCACTTTGGGCTCTGCGTGGACAGCTTGGAGCCTGGAGCCCGCTTCAGATTCTGTATCTTCCCCTCTTTCTGCCCTTCCCCCGCTCCACTCTGTCTCTCTCTTAAAAATAAACATTATAAATAAAATAAGACAGAAATTCACATGTACATCTGCAGCAGAGGCTAGACAGAGACATTTAGTAGAAAAATGGGGAGAGAAAAAAATAAGACTACGATGAGTTTTTGTTCCTGACAGTTTTTTCTGAAGCTTTTGGAAGGAGTGGTCTGATAAGAATTGATAAGAATGAAGTTTGCAACAGAAAAAGAAAGAATAGATGGGGCGCCTGGGTGGCGCAGTCGGTTAAGCGTCCGACTTCAGCCAGGTCACGATCTCACGGTCCGTGAGTTAGAGCCCCGCGTCGGGCTCTGGGCTGATGGCTCAGAGCCTGGAGCCTGTTTCTGATTCTGTGTCTCCCTCTCTCTCTGCCCCTCCCCTGTTCATGCTCTGTCTCTCTCTGTCCCAAAAATAAATAAACGTTGAAAAAAAAATTTTTTTTAAATAAAAAAAAAAAAGAATAGAGATCAGGTCCAGGATTGCTATGACTGACTAGATATGGAAGAATAAAGCTGAAACTAACTCCACAGATTTTTGGTCTAAGCAGCGAGGAAGCTGGTAAAACTAGTATTAACTTTCAATAAACATGAAGTAGTATCAAACATTTATTGACCCTTACTTTGTACAAAGTAGTGATAAAAGAAGCACTCAAAACTAGGGGCACCCGGGTGGCTCGGTCGGTTAAATGTCTGGCTTTGGCTCAGGTCATGATCTCACGGCTTGTGAGTATAAGCCCTGCATTGGGCTCTGTGCTGACAGTTCAGAGCCTGGGAGTCTGCTTCAGATTCTGTGTCTCCCCCTCCCTGGGCCCTTCCCCGCTCATGCTGTCTCTCTCTCTCAAAAATAAATACTAAACATTATTAAAAAAAATAATAATAAAGGAGCAGAGGAGAACAAACTAAAAATATTTTTAAAAAATTAAGAGTGATGAAGCCCAGGGCCAAAAAGTTTAGTTGGGAGATAACTGTAGACAGGGGGAACATCTAGAAACAACCCTATAATGACTAGAAATTCAAGCTGGGCCTTAAAGCAATAGTAGGTCAAACTATTTGGGGGAGAGGGAGAGAGGAAGACAAGGGGGACGATGATGTACAAACATTTTCCCCAGAGAAGAAACAGTTGAGTCCATAATAGAGGGGGTAGGGCCAGGATAAAGTACAGTGGTTGAATAGAAATCTGGTAAGATAGGGAAAAGCAAACAGCAAAGAAAAGGAAGTATCAGATTGAACAGTTTAGACTTTATCATACAGGCAACAGGAAGATTAAGGCCTTCAAATAGGAAAATATCAATCCATATACAAAAGCAGTACACAGGATGGACTGGAGAGACTCCTGAAACTAGGCTGAAGGCAAACAAAAAAACCCAAAAACCCAGAAAAGTAACAAAAGCCTGAGTCACAATAATTAACAGCAGAAGGGGAAGAGAGAATTAGTGAGGTATAGAGGACAGGATTTAGAGACCAACTGAATATGTGGATGAAAAGTGAGTGAAAGATGACTTCAAAGGTCTAAGCATAAGCCACTGGCAGGTGCTGGTTTTGCTTTAGGAGAGACAAGAAATCAGTTTGAGACATATTTATCTTGAAGTACCTTCAGCATATCCACAAGACAGACATCTGTCAGACAAACAGAAATGCTAGGATGAGCAGGGAGCTCCAGGACTAAAAAGATGGAGTAGTCATTCATGTAGAGATATTGACTGATACTCCGGAAGAAAGAAGAGTGCAAAGGACTGACCTCTCAGGAACACCTAGAGAGAAGCAAGAGAAGGGGAGAAAAGAGAGCACAAAGCACCTTTTCAACATAATTGGACATGTCTCACAAGCCTCACAGACTAAACAACCTTATTGTGCCAAAAGGCCACAATAAGCAGTGAAACGTGGACAAATCGAGGACTAATGGTAATGTATAATAATAAAATACTTCAGAAAGCAATGCCCTTTGACACTGGAATTTTTAATCACAGAAATTTATCCTGAGAAAGAAACTCTTGAGGAGGGCAGGGGGAGGGGCACACATCTGTGCATAAAAAATTTTCCCTCTGGCATTAACTCCAATAGTGAAAATGGAATCTAAATTCCTAGCCATAGACAGGAATGGTTAAATGTAACATGAAAAGCCAAATATCTTAAAAGAAAACATTTACCACATAAAATTTTAAAACTTCAACATTGAAAGGAAAAAGCATTAATGTTAAGAAAAATATCTGTAACCTATGACAAAGGGTCAACATTTTTAAGATACAAAGGGCCCATGTAATTAAATCAATAAGAAAAAAGTAAAATATCCCCAAAGAAAAATGGGTAAGATACAAATGGCAATTTCCAAAACAAATAAAAATGACCAGTAAATAGAAAAATGTTGGTTCTCAGTGCTAATCAAAGAAATAAAAAGGGAAATGATGTATTATTCACCTCTCCATGATATGGGGAAAATGGGCATTCATATTCTTGACAAAACACACTGGAACAACTTTTCTGAATGCCATTTTTGGCAACAGAAGCACTTTAGAAAGTTTACACAAAAAATCTATTTCCAAGTATATATGCAAAAAAATTTAAATCATTGTACAAAGTTATTCACGTACTGTAGCTTTGTCTTAGTAATGTTGAGAAGTCAGAAATAACCTAAACATTCAACAATAGGAGACTGGTTAAGTAAATAATGGCATTATCTATATAACGGATTTTTTTGACAGAACAGAGATTAATATTTAATGTGGAAAGTTGTTAAATAAGGCAGTTTATTAAATAAAGGTTTCTAAACAGCACATATAAACTTTTTTTCTTTTTAAGTCTAGAAAATACACATCAAAAATTTAGTATAGGTTGTCTCTGAGCACTAGGGTAAAATATGCTTATATTGCCCAATTGTTATTTTTTTAATGTTTTTATTTATTTTGAGAGAGAGACAAAGTGCGAGTGAGGGAGGGGCAGAGAGAGAGGGAGAGAGTCCAAAGCAGGCTCCAGGCTCAGAGCTGTCAGTGTGGAGCCCAATGCGGGGGGCTCAAACTCATGAACCGTGATATCATGACCTGAGCCAAAGTCGGACGCTTAATCCACTGAGCTCCCCCAGGTACTCCTGTACTGCCTAATTATTTTTATAATGAACACATATTCTCTGATTAAAAAAAAAAAAAAAAAGAATAAACCTTCTTAAGTAACAAAATGCAAAGAACATGTAGAAAAAATCAGGTGTAAAAAAAAATGCAAAGTTATAGGTACAATTGATAAAAAAAAAATCTTTTTAATCCCCCCCCCACTACTGTTAAATTAAACAAGTATAAAGAATTAAGGATAGGGGCACCTGGGTGGCTCAGTCGGTTAAGCGTCCGACTTCGGCTCAGATCACGATCTCACAGTCTGTAAGTTTGAGCCCCACGTTGGGCTCTGTGCTGACAGCTCAGAGCCTGGAGCTTGCTTCGGATTCTGTGTCTCCCTCTCTCTCTCTGCTCCTCCCCTGCTCAGGTTCTGTCTCTGTCTCAAAAATAGATAAAAATATTTTTTTTAAAAATTAAAAAAGATAGCTCCACTTACAAAAAATGTAAAGAAAAAAGATGAAATTGATACAAAGAGGAAAATAGAAAATTCACATCACAAAATCTTAATCATATTAGAAGGAAGCATGTTCATCTCTAAGAGTCAACAATTTCAAGATTGGGGTTAGCAACCTGAGTTAAAGTAAAAACACAACAGAGAAAATGAGTCAACTTTGGGATGAGAAAAGGATTAGAAAGCAACTAGTACACAGGCAGTTGGAAAAGAAATATTTAACAGTTACCAAAGCTGTGACTTTTATCAGGAGTGCTAGGCAGAAAAAGGAAATGGTGGTATTTACAGGTTGAAAATTGACCAGTTATACACAGCAAAGGTCAAGGAGAAGAATATGAGGTGCTAGCGAGTTCACAGAATATGAACTACAAGGTTCAGCACTGGAAAGAAGGAAGAAAAATAACAGCCTGGGAGGTGACAATGAGGACACAAAGCTGGTTCATCAGGTATGATGGAAAACAGAAACACGGGCTCTTGAATCATCATCACCTCTGGTGATTTTAAGACTTGAGGTAGTTAAGGATGATGACAAGGTTAAGTAACTCAGTCATCCACGTAGGTTACTGATGTAGAGTAGAGGTGAAGGTCACTGGAGTTAGTGAACTGTAGTTACAAATGTGGCCCACCTTTATGGTCTGAAATGACTATAACTGTTACTTTAACCTCTGTAATCCTTTACTTTCCTTTGACTCAGATACATCCTTTTCAGCCTGAGAGATAGGAATCTGGGTGGCACTTAACTTCTCTCTGCATTTTATTCAACCACAAAATGAAGAGAATAAGGAGATGGGATAATGAATTAAATCAATGATTCTCAAACTCTGACTGAACATTAAAATCACAAGTGGTTTAAAAAAAACAAAACAGGGGCGCCTGGGTGGCGCAGTCGGTTAAGCGTCCGACTTCAACCAAGTCACGATCTCACGGTCCATGAGTTCGAGCCCCGCGTCGGGCTCTGGGCTGATGGCTCAGAGCCTGGAGCCTGTTTCCGATTCTGTGTCTCCCTCTCTCTCTGCCCCTCGCCCGTTCATGCTCTGTCTCTCTCTGTCCCAAAAATAAATAAACGTTGAAAAAAAAATTAAAAAACAAAAACAAAAACAAAAACAAAAACAGACAAAACTACCTATGCCTGACCCCAAACCCAGTAATTCTGATTTGTTTAGGGTGGAGTTCAGGCATCAGTATTTTTAAGAAGCTCCTCAGGGAATCCTAATGTGCCGGCAAGGCTGAGAACTAAACTGCCTATTTCTAAAGGTTGCTTCCTTTTAAAATTCTATGATTCTATGTAAATGACAGCCACTTTGTTCATTTGCTAATATAACTTACTATCATGCACCAGGCACTTTCACAAACATATTTTAGTAGATCCTCATAACTCTTTGAGGCAATATTTGTGTCCATTTCAAAAATGAGTCCAGTGTAGTTTAGAGAAAAGAAGCAACTTGTTCAGGAATCACAACCTAGTAAGGAGAAGAGCTAGAACTCAAATTTGTTGGTTATTTGTTCAAGTCTATCATGTAAGCAACCTGCTTTCTCTAGCACTCACAGCAAGTACTTGAATGCCTCCCAAATTGAGCATACCAGTTTGTGGTTTATGGATCAATTGGAGAGAAAGTTACTTTAGATGGGGGCAGAAAACTGACCCCAAATTCTACAGTAATTTCATTATAGAATTACTAAACACCTTCACCTAGAGAAATCTGCAACTTGAAACAGCACTCTGAAAGTGTATCTACATATATACTTTATTCAGTTAAGCCAACAAGAACATTGCTATTAAGCATGCAGCTGGCATACAAAGCCAGTTCTCAAAGATAAGCTTATCAATAGAAAAGCAATTTTTAAATGCTTTGCATTGAGTAAGGCATTCTAAACCAAAATTTTAAGACAATTCTGAAAAATTGACAGAGAAATGAGAGTTGCTCTACCAAAGAGCTTCAATGTATAAACATGACCTTCAAATTTATCAGGCATTATCTCTATTTTACACTTTAAAATGATTATTCTTTTGCTGACACACTGCTTCTTCTTTGTTGATTATACTTCAGCCCATTATCTACATGGAAATTTCATAAACATTCAAGTTCTGTATCCCTAGGCCAAAATTTGAGTTAACAAATTCCGAAAGAAAGAAAAAAAGAAAGAAAGAGGCATTAGAGAAGATTTAACTTCTATGCCCATGGAAAGGGCAATTTAATAAATTCATGAAGTGCATTTATATGGGACATATGTGTCTTCATCCATTCAAACCTTTACTGAGTGAGCATCTGCTGTGTTCTCGGCACACTGGGGATGAAGACGTAAATCAGATTCCGTGCGGTGTCTGTGGTCAAGGAGGTGCCAAGACAGATCAATGTAATATTTATTGGAATGCAATGTGATAAGTGATTTATTCTTGGGGAGAAAAGGGGGGTGTGGTAAGGAGAACAGCATAGGAAAGGTTTCAAAAAGTTAGGCTCAAGTGAAAATTTCACCACAAGAACCCCTGTCAGTCAGCTCTCTAGGAAATAAGTATACTGAAGAACTAAAATCAAGAAGAGCAGCAAAGACAGAGGAGACAAGGTGGACAGAGATTGCTCCACAACTGTGAGTTATGTATTCTACAAAGTTATGCTATAGAAAAACAAGAAGGCTTCAGAATCCTAAAGACCTCAGTTAAATACCAGTTTGGTTGCTAGACCTGTGACGTTAGTTAAGTCACCTCATTTCTAGGTTAATTCTTCATCCAGAAAAACAAATGTGTATAATGGTGTTTACTTGACAGTGAAGCAAAACAAAAAGGATTTTTTTTTTAAGAACGAAGGAAATTAGCAACCAAATCTGAGCAGAAACTATCTTTACCTCTAGATTAAGAAATTCTCCAAGACATGATTTAGGGTTTATCTTACTTGTGGTTAAGAGTCCCCTCAGTTCATTTAACAGAATTTTAAAGCTAAGATGCCTCTGTTTAAAAATATCAATTTACATTCATTTACTGGGGTAATTCAAGCTGAATCTCTGATGCCCTGGTGAGTACACCAGTTTTATTTTTTGAGGCGATAGCATGTGCTTTCCAATTAAGGACAGAAACTTAACACCATTCACCTCCAGCGCCGTCAGGACCCAAATAGATTAAAAATAGAAGCCTTCGTTAATACTGAATTAACCTGAGGACCCCGTGAGCCACGAGAATACAGAAAAAAAGGTAAATGCTCAAAACATGGCAGGCATGCACCTTTAAAAAATGAAAAGGAGAAAAAAAACTTCGTAAAGGCAAGATCACTTCACCTTACGACACATGCCTGTAAGTCTCTCAAAGTTCGTAAGTCTTTTAGTCTCCTCTGTAACGTACTATAAAACACAACAAAGAAGCTATTTAACAACTTACATACTTTGTGAGTCTTACAAAAGGGCTTAGTTATCTGTAACCTTAATACTACCATTGCCATCGCACACTCACAAGTGATTGCTATGATGAAAGAACACACAAGGGAATTCAAGCAACATGAGCAGCAAGCTGTTGGGCCTCCGTAACATTTTAAAAAGAAAAAATAAATTCGGCAGAAGACCATACAACTTTAAAAGACTCGAAATAAACAATGCGTTGGAACCAACGCTTCTATCCGAGCAAATCCTGCGGTGCCGTATTTTGCCAAGTCACATAAAAATATGCTGTTCAACTTACAACGTCCCTGATGCCCAGACACTGCAAACTTTTCGGAAAGAAAAACGTTGGGGCCCCAGGACGCCACCGGCCGCGAACCGGACCCCAGTCCTCACGCCCCGCAACTTCTCTTCTCGCCGGACCTCGGGGCCCCGCTGGCGCCTCGGCCCGCCCCCCGCCCGCGGTCCCGCGGCCCCGGCAGGCACCAGCGCGGACCCTCCGGACGGCCCCCGAGCCCGCGGGCGCAGGCGGCGGTGTTCTACGGGCGGGCGAGGCTCGCTGCTGGCGCCCGCGGGCCAACGCCAGCGCGCGGGGAGCGGCCGGGGAGCGGCCCGGGAGCGCCCCGTTTCTCACAGACCCCAACATGGCGTCGGCCGCCGCCCGCGACGACGACACCTCCCCGCGCCGCAGACGGCCCGGAGACCGCGGAGGCAAGCGCCGGAAAGTTTCGCTTCTCCTCTCCCGGCCCGCCAGGGACGGGCGCACAACCAACCTCGGGCTTCACCTACCCGGCCGGGCGCGGGCGGCGGCGACGGCAGCGAAGGTCCGACTCCTCGTCGTCCCGGGCGCCGGGCGCGGACTCTGCCCGTTCCTCCGCCCCAGTTTCCCAGGGTGTGTGCAGCCAGCGGCCCCGCGCAGTCGGCGCGATCCGGACGCGGCGGGCGGGCGGACGACCGGCACAGCCGCTCGCAGGTGACTCCCCCGCCCCTCCAGTCGAACCCCACAACGGCCGCCGGGGCTGGTCTCTCCCCTGCGCGTACACGGGCGCGCCGCCGCCCACACTCCAGGCGCGAGCGCTCGGGCACGAGCACACCCACACCACTCACTCCCCCGCCCTTTCTTGCTTGTTCCCTCGCCCCGCCCGTGCGGCCCGCGCGACGTGCTCGAGGGGGCGGGGCCTCTGCAGTTGACACACCCACCTAGGCAGTCCGAGGCAGAGGGTTCGTTCCTCTGCTCTGTGTGCGGTCAGGCTCTCCGGAGCCCTCGGGTGCACGTGGGAAGGCTTACCTGGTTTGCGTGGCTCTGGCACTCCTTTGGAAAGGATTGTTCATCTCTTTACGAGGTTCTTGGGAAGAAGGGAAGGAAGGCTGGGTTCTCTTTCCCCTACCACGAACGGGCCTCCCCAGGGAACTTAAGAACTTTCTGCAGGCGGGAAAGAAAGGCTTTGTAAATGTAGATGCGCAAAGGCGTCCGGGCGTACGTCTGTTTGCTAGTTCCGCTTAGCACGGCGTTCCTGCCCATCACATGTTTCATTTGCTCTCCCTAAAGCCCATACCTCTTGAAACCGAAAGAACTGCGGTTACAACACCTACCCCATGTACTTTGCACAGCACTTTAAGGGCATGCCTTTATTGCCTGCCTTAGAACTCTCGTCTTCCCAGAACTTTTCTCTGACGCTGCAAAACCTCATCTACCTACTTCAACAGGCTTGGAAACAGTGATGATAGTATATAAGGTTAACCCGTCCTTCCTCATACCGCAGCAACTGTTTGCTAAGCGCTCTGATGGGTACGTGGAGAGATATCAAAGATGTCTGAGAATGGACAAGGAATGGGGAAAGGGGACTGCGGCATACTCAACACAAAAAGTGTGTAGGTGTAAATTAGATTTGGGTATTATTTAAGAATATTTAACCTTTGTTTGACAGTTCTTGAATTAGAGCCGCCAGCATCCGAGCTGCACATAACTGAGCACCCACCAAGGGAACATGAGCAGGCCTTGATCCTGATCCGCTTTCTTTTGATGTGGGTTTCTATCATCTTTAGGCCTTCGGCTCCTATCCTCTCCTATTTCAACATCTCAGAAACAAAAAAAAAAAATTTTTTTTTTTTTAATTAGTAGCTAGAACAAAACTAGCAAGGGTGAACTTTAAAAATTTTTTAATGTTTTTATTTTTTATTTTTGAGAGAGAGAGAGAGAGACAGCTAGTGGGGAGGGGCAGAGAGAGAGGAGGGCACAGAATCTGAAGCAGTCTCCAGCCTCTGAGCTGTCAGCGCAGAGCCCAAGCTGGGGTTCGAACTCACAAATCACTAGATCATGACCTGAGCCAAAGTTGGAGCTCAACCTACTGAGCCACCCAGGTGCCCGCCCCAAGGATGAACTTTTTTTAATGGGGAAACTTTTAGGATCATTACACAAATCTTCACATGTTAGCTGTGGTTGTCTCTGTAGACAAGTACAAATGTCTCCAGGACACTTGTCTCAACCATCACCCTATCCCACCTTCATTCAGCCTCATCCCTCTACATGCAAAGCACATTTCAGTGGGGAAAAAGATGGGCTTGATCATCTCCAAAATGTCTTTAAATTTTGAGATTAGGAATTGCTATGTCTAGTCACCAAACATTTTTGGTCACTCAGCCATCAGTGAACATATTTGCCCTCTCTCCATTCCCAGCGTACTTATTTAGCTTAACCTAAAATGCATGGAGTTAGAAACTAAAAGAACTGTAATGAAAGTATCTATGTCATAGTCTCATTATGAAGATTAAATGAGTTAATGTTTGTAAAGCATAGTGCCTGGTACATGGTAAGTGCTATGTAAGTGCTAGATAAAAATTATTGTATAGGATGTATATGAATTGCATATGTAATAATGTATATAATATATGGTATGCAGATATACATCTATTATTATATACCTAGTATACCTATATTAGGTACATTATAAAACATACACACAAAAAATCAGAAGTAATTATGTAAAACATTGTTTGTGTTTTCTTTCTGCACTCTGCGTGTTCTGTACCTTCCCTGGGTTGTAGCACAACCCTCTTTGGACCTCACTGATTTAGAGCTATACTGACAAATATGGTAGCCACTAACCACATGTAGTTATTAAAAATTCAGTTCCTCAGTCACACTGACCACATTTCAAGTACTTAATAGCCACATGACTACTGGACAGTGCAGATATAAAATATTTCCATTGTTGCAGAATGTACTCTTGGATAGCACTGATAAAGCTGAAAGAAACAAGGGACTAAGGCAGTAGGATCAACTTGTGACTAGGACCTGTAACCATGGCACCTTGTTCAAATCCAGTGATAAGATCTTTCTCTGAGCCTCACATCTCTATAAAATGGAAATAAAAATGGGAACTACCTCATGGACTGCTGAGCAGAGGAAATGAGATAAGGTATGTAAAGTCTCTGGCAGAATACTTAAAACATAGAGGAACTTGAAAATATTGGTAAAATTTGAGTTTTACCCAATTTGATAAACCTGAAAGGTTTATTATTGTCCTTGATTCTAATGGGTAAGTTTTTCAAGGATATTTATTTTTTAAAAAGTTAAGAATTTGGTAAACTTTTAGTTGCATTCAAGGGGAGATGGCAAACACCTGGATTTTAATTACTCCTTGATTTCTTTGTTCTCCCCACCCATAGGCCCCAGTCTTCTCCCAGTTGTGCCCATCTCAGCAAAATGGCACTGCTACCCTCAAACCTGATGAGTCATCACCATCTCATCCTCTTTCCTATCTCCTTCATCCAGTCTCTTTGCTTCTAAAATATTGTAGGATCTGCCTGCAAAACACCTCATCTGAAATCCTCTCCTCTCCTTGTGTCCCCTCTGCAGAGGGACAACACAGGATTGTTCAGCTTCCCCACAGAAAGCCTTCTATGACTCCCCATGGAGGCTGCAATATGCAGTTGTACAGGTTGTAGTAGAACAACCCACCCTTTGGAAGACTGCCTTTCACATTGGAACACTGTAAATTTTGTATTTTTAAAAATGTTTTTTTAACGTTTATTTATTTTTGAGACACAGAGAGACAGAGCATGAATGGGGGAGGGTCAGAGAGAGAAGGAGACACAGAATCTGAAACAGGCTCCAGGCTCTGAGCTGTCAGCACAGAGCCCAATGTGGGGCTCGAACTCACGGACCGCGAGATCATGACTTGAGCCACAGTCAGACGCTCAACTGACTGAGCCACCCAGGTGCCCCAAAATTTTGTATTTATTACAAGTATTCTCTGGCAGATTTCAGTGAAGTGCCTTGTTCTACTAAAAGTATTTTACAACAATTTCCCAACAAGATGGAAATGCTTTGAGAAGTGGATGCTCTTTTCTAAAAAAAATTTTTTTTTCAACGTTTATTTATTTTTGGGACAGAGAGAGACAGAGCATGAACGGGGAAGGGGCAGAGAGAGAGGGAGACACAGAATCGGAAACAGGCTCCAGGCTCTGAGCCATCAGCCCAGAGCCTGACGCGGGGCTCGAACTCACAGACCGCGAGATCGTGACCTGGCTGAAGTCGGACGCTTAACCGACTGCGCCACCCAGGTGCCTCATTTTTTTTTTTTTTTTAATTTTTTTTTTTTTTGGATGCTCTTTTCTAATTTGCCCAAAGGTGCCACATGGGGTAGGAACATTTCTATTTCACTTTGAACAAAATGCCAGTTGATCACTAGGTCCTATAAACCCCAGCACAATACAACCTCTGCCATCCTCTCCACCATAAAATAATGCCAAGCTCCACCAAATTCCAGTCATATTGATCTCCTGTTGTTTTAAAAATATACCAAGCTCTTTTCTGCTAGGGGACCCGCTGTCCTGGCCACTTCTCTACCTAGAAAGTCAAGCCCATCGCACCCCACCCTTCACATAGCTGTGGCTCCTTGTCATCTTTCAGTTCTCTGTGCCCCGAGAGAGTGCCCCTGTTATTCTGGGTTACAGCCCTGTGTTTCCCTCATGGCACTTACAGATCTCCTTGGAGACAGTACACTCCATGAGGACAGGGAGTTCATGGTTTTCTTTGTTCTATCCCCAGCTTTTCCATGGTCAACTTAGCACTATTGCCACCCCTCTGTGCGCTGTGGGAGAAAGCTTATAATTCCATTTTCCAGAAGACTTTTCCTTAAATGTTTCCAGGTTAAATCCCACCAATGGAGACACATGTGTGAAATTTGAAAAGCAGAAGAAAAGGAGAAACCATTATTCTCCAGTACAGCTTCAAACAGGCAGCTCAGATCAGAGGGGGCTGTTTCCATAGACTTCTGGGAAAATATCAGACAAACCTGAAAACATAATATTCTGTTTTTGAAAGGGGTGGTGGGGCTGTATTCTTAAAAAGGGCAGTGGAAATGTTCCAGATTAAAAGAGGTGAGGGACTCCTGGGTGGCTCAGTCTGTTAAGCGTCCAACTCTTGGTTTTGGCTCAGGTCATGATCTCACAGCTTGTGGGTTTGAGCCCCACTTTGGGCTCTGCGCCGACGTGTGGAGCCTGCTTGGGATTCTCCCTCTCCCTTTCTCTCTACCCCTCCCTCTGCTTGTGCTGTCTCTGTCTCTCTCAGAATAAATAAATAAACAAACTTAAAAAATAAATAAATAGGGGCGCCTGGGTGGCGCAGTCGGTTAAGCGTCTGACTTCAGCCAGGTCAAGATCTCACGGTCCGTGAGTTCGAGCCCCGCGTCGGGCTCTGGGCTGATGGCTCAGAGCCTGGAGCCTGCTTCCGATTCTGTGTCTCCCTCTCTCTCTGCCCCTCCCCCGTTCATGCTCTGTCTCTCTCTGTCCCAAAAATAAATAAACATTGAAAAAAAAAATAAAAATAAATAAATAAATAAATAAATAAAAGAGGTGAAAAGACATGGCAACTAAATATAATACCTGACCCTAGACTAGGCCCTCTAGCGGAAGGGGAGAACGCTACAAAGGACATTATTGGGCCAATTGAAAAACTCAGAATATGAACAGAAAAGTAGACAAAGGTATTATATTAAATGTACTGTCTTGGTCATATAAAAGAAAGTCCCTATTCTTAGGATATACACACTATTTAGGGGTAAAAGACCATGAGGTATATAATATACCCTCAAATGATTCAGAAAATATTTCATACATAACATATAATGTAAATATTACCTCTAAAAGAAAGAAGTCACTTACATAACTGATAAAGCAAATGGAGTAAAATGTTAGTAGATGAATCTGGGTAAAGAGTTTATGGATATTCTTGCTATAATTTCTGTTTGTGCAAACTGTGAGTTTGAAATTATCCCCCCCCCAAAAAAACCAAAAAAACAAAAAAAAAACCCATTTAAAAATATATATATAATAAAGCACTAAAGAAACAATACTAAATAATTCAAAAGAAACTAGGATAGCTGTCTTAAATATCCAGTCTCAAAATAGGTCCAGACTGACAGCAACATGATTAAAAAACAGTGTACTTTATGTTTTCTAATTCCTCAGTGAACAAAAAGTGAATTTTTTCTTCTTGCAGAAGACAAGATGCTCCCTGGCTATAATCTATCATACACAGTGGGTATTTCTAAACATTTAAATATGGGATGTTTGTGGCTTTGCTCGCCACTATGTCATACAAACTAGTTTGGCACAATCACATCCTGGGCTGCAGGAAGTAGGAACAGATACTATATCCTTATAAAACTTAATTATGTGAAGAGAATAATCCAAGTTATAACCACATCCCCCAATTGCATCATTGTCTACTTTTTGCTTTAAAGCAAGAAGGCCTCGTGATTCGTGGAAATGTGGTTCTATGCTATTTTATTAGAGAGCCTTATAGTCATGTCCTAGAAGATCATTTAGAAATGTTTTCCGATTAAATGACAAAGAAAATTCTCTCAAAAATATTGCAAGACAGTAAAATGATCAGTGGTTGCCAGACATTAGGGAGAAGGGAGGGATACATAGGATTTTTAGGGCAGTGAAACTTCTATATGATACTGTAATGGTGGATACATGTCACTATATAATTTGTCAAAATTTATAGCAGGGGGGAACTTAATATAAACTATGGACTTTGGGTGATAAGGACACGTCAGTGTAGGTGCATTGACTGTAACAAATGCACCACTCTGGTGGAGGCTTGCTTGTGTAAGGGCAGGAGATTTATGGAACTCTGTACTTTCCACCCAATTTTGCTGTGAACCTAAAACTGCTCTAAAAAATAAAATCCATGCAAAGGGAAAAAAATATTGCATATGTCTCTTGGAAAGGTTAGAATTTAAGGCTGGGGAGTTGAGAAGCTTTTTGGAAGGAATTTTAATTCATTTCTTGAAAAATTTATTGTAAATTGTATTTCTCAACTACTGCGCTTTTAACAATCCGTCAAGCTGTCTTACCTCAGAATCAAAAAATGACATTTTTATTATTATTATTTTTTATTTTAGAGAGAGAGCGTGAGCAGGAGAGAGGGGCAGAGGGAGAGAGAGAGAGACTCTTCAGCAGGCTCCACACTCAGAGCAGAGCCCAACACAGAGCTTGATCCTATAACTCTGGGATCATGACCTGAGCCAAAATCAACTGTGAGCCACCAAGATGCCCTTCAAAAATGACATTTAAATTTGAACACAGAACCTTATTAATATAAAAAAAATAAATTTTCTTGGCAGAAATTTGACGTTGGGACACCTGGGTGGCTCAGTCAGTTGAGCATCTGACTCTTGATTTCAGCTCAGCTCCTGATTCCAGGGTTCTGGGATTGAGCCCCACATTGGACTCTGCCCTGCATGGAACCTGCTTGGGATTCTCTGTTTCCCTCTCTCTCTGCCCCTCCTCTGCGTGTGCTTTCTCTCTCTCTCTCTCTCTCTCTCTCTCTCTCTCTCTCTCTCAAAAAAAAAAAATAAACTTAAAAAATTTTTTTTATCTTGATCTTGGGAGTTTTAACATATGCATCTAGTATACATCAAGAATCCTGTGAATTTTTCCAATAGTGGATATAAATTGATCAGGGATTTGTCTCACTTCAACTGAGTTTATATATTTCCAACAGGGACATCACATCATATTGGAAACTAAGGAACTAGTTCCATGCTCATCTCTGTTTTTCTAGAAACATAAGGCTCAACACCCCATCCTGAAATAAATTCCAGGTAGGATAGTAAATTACATGTAAAATATGGAAACTTTTGTATAAAAGGGACATATAAAATATACAACTACATTAATTTTTTTTATCTTTGGTAGAATTATACATGATTCTTTTTCTTATGTGTTTTACCAATATTCTATAATAAGTATGTATTGTTTTATTAAAGAAAAACACAAGGCATAATCATGGGTAAGTTTTTCAATGAAGTAAAAATCATATTCAAGTACTCTATACACAAAAAGGCACAATGTCTGCTTTCTTCTGTAGAAAATTCCTAAATTATTTGCACATTACCTTCCCTGCCAGTTGAGTGGAATTATACAACAAATGCCTTATTTCTCAACATTAACTCTTGTAAATGACAAAACGTTGACCTCCACAAGCAGTTATTGAAAAAGTTTACCTTCTATAAACTAGCTTAAAATAAGTATGGAAACTGCAAAATGAGAATACTGTATTATGTTTTTAAAAGTTGGTGCCAGATTAAATAAAATTCAACAGAAACTTTAAATCCAAATATTATTGAAAGAATCTATTTTAAAAAGCAATATACTTTTCTGGAGTAGTAGTATAAATAGGTCGTTCATACTTTTATGGAAAGGGAAGACATTTAAGCATGATTTCATTAAAAATTCATTTTCAAATAAAAATAAAAACTTTCATAGTTTGAAGCCAGATAGACCTGGGTTCAAATTCTGATTCTACAACTTATTAGCTTATAACCTTGTGTAAATGGCTTAACTGTTCTGTTCAATTTTCTTGTTAGTAAAAATTGGTAAAAATGGGAAAATAATCCCCTATGCCCTAGGATTATAAAGATTGGGGCTAATATAGGCAAAGCACATAGCAAATAGTAGATGCCTGGAAAATAGAGGGTCTTAAATAAACAGTGGATGTGGTGGTAATGTTATAGTACTAAATGTTGTTGCTGTTGAAATTATTAATAAAATATAAATTTTATCACTTATGTGACAAGGCAGGAAATAGTATATTAAACCTTGACATGCCTGATTTATAGATCTCTGGCCAGTTCTTGCAAAGGTCCTTCCTTCATATCTGTGCCTCTTTAGTGACTCTTCATACACTCTAGATTGACAACAAATGAAGAATGTTCACAAGCAGAACAAATCCTATGAAAACAAGCCATCATTCAGTTGTAACCACCCAACTGCACTCCTTACCTAGTCTCCCTCTGGCTCTGTATGGAGCAGCCCCCAGCACCCATCTCAGTCCCTGACTTCTATCCAAACCCACCCATATGTTTCTTCACTTCTGAGCCCAAGTTCAGCCACCAGGCCCGGTGGGTGCCAGAACAGGCAGGCATGGCCAAATACAACAGGGCCCCTGGTTCTAGAAGAGGGGTGAGGTGCCTGGACCAAGAGTACTCTGGAGAAAATGTCCAAAGTCTTTGCAGAGTAGTAGCCCTGCTCTGCCTCATTTGAGCCTCAGCACATACAATCACTGTTTATTGAACTATGACTCACACATAAGGAAACCCGAATTTGGAAATGAAACTGAGTGGCAAGGCAGGAAACCAGCCAAGAAACAGGGAACACAGTCAAGAGACAGGCTTACAGCCAGAGACCATAGGACGTGGTGCAGAGTACTATTTCTAAAGCTGGGGTCAAAACTCCTAAAGGTTAGAAAGAACATTTTGATCTGGAAAACACTGAATAGCTTTTTAATGATAATGCAAAGGTATGAATGGTCTCTTCTGCCATACAGCACCTTCTTTCTATATTCTCCAAGTACTGAACCCTTTTACTGTCTTTTTTTTTTCCATATCATCTCCAGCATATCTTTACCTTATTTTCTCCTAGCTTCCGCCTTCCTGTGTGAGGAATCCTGACACACATTCTACTTTCCCAGAAATGGAGTGTCATGTATATGTATAGAAACACAAATATGCACATCGTGGATTTGAAAACCAAAATAATCCATGGACATCTACTTGGTGATAAGGTTGGGGTGGAAATATAAAATAGAGTAAATTAGTCCTATTTATAAAGCAATTCATTAACTTATAAAAATATCTATTGACTGCTATGAGTTAGATATTGTTCTTAGAGTTGGGGGTAGCATGGGGTATGGAGGGAAATCAGACAAGAACTATGTTTTTAAGGAGCCTAGATTCTAGCAAGGGGAGAAAGCACAGAAAATAAGATAATTACAGACAGTGATAGGTGCAGTAAAGGAAACAGACACGGTAAGTACAATGACATCACCCAGGAGTGTTTAGGGTGGGAGGTGTTTTATCCCCATAATATTCATCAACCCTACCACCACTATTACTGGTCTTTGAGAAGACTACTGATAGTCTCTCAGTCTAATGTAAATTGCTATGTAAATGAATCTTCAAGACACGTGTCATAGCCCTTCCCACTATCCCACATTCTCAACCAGATTATTTATTGTCCCTAAACTATTCTTCAATAAAAGTTCTGGAGCCATCACAGAGTACTTAATGGAAAGTGACTGGCTATTTTAACTAGAATAGTCCATACAGCTTCTCTAAGAAGACCACAATCGACAAGACAATCGAATTGAAAGATGAGAAAGAGGCAACTCCAGGAAGAGGTAGAGAAAAGTGTTCAAGGACAGGAAGGAATGCAAAGGCCCTGAGGCAGAAAGAGTTTATAGTGAACTCAGAGTACAGAGATCAGTGTGGCAGTGGAGGAGCTGGTGTTAAGAGCTAAGTGAGGTGGGTAGAAGCCAGAAGCGTTCTGGGCTGAACCAGAGGGGCCTGGCTATAAGCAGGAGAGTGACGCTATTTGACTTACAGTTTTAACAGATTTAACTCAGAACTGAAAACAAAAATGGAAACAGGAAGACCTCTCAGCAAAACATCACAGTAGCTCAGGGGAAGGTGATGATAGCATGGCCTTGTGGGCAGCTTTGGAAGGAGAAATGGACAAATGAGGTATACCTTGGAGATAAAACAGGTAGGACTTGCTAACTGACTGCAAGAAGGCAAGGGAATGGGAGGAATGCAGAGTAACTGCCAGGTTTAGGTGTAAGCAGTTGAGCAGATCATGGCCTCATCAACTGGGATAAGGATGCCTAGGAAAGGAACTGGTTTGAGAAATGGAAGGAGAATCAAGAATAATTTGACATATTTGGTTTGAAATGCCTATTAGTGATCACAACTAGTGATGTCAAGTCTAGAGTAAGTGGAGAGATCAGGACTAGAACTATAAACTGGGGCACCGTCCACAGGAAATACAGTTAGGGATGATGTCAAGAAATTTATTAGGATAAAACCTTATAAAATCAAGGATCTAAAGATGAATGAAGATAATTTATCAAAAAGAAATAATGCCTTATGCACAAAGATATTTATGGCAGCATTATTTATGACATTAAGGGGGAAAACACTAAATGTGTATTTCGAAGCAGTTGAGTGCTTTATCAGTGAAATATTATTCAATAATTTAAAGTCTTTGAGGCACCTGGCTGCATCAGTCTGTAGAGCATGTGACTCTTGATCTTGGGGTTGTAAGTTCGAGCCCCATGTTGAGTGTAGAGATTACTTAAAAATAAAATCTTCAAAAAATAATAATAATTTAAAGTCTTTACTAAGACTTCTGTATAAGAAAGGGCTATATTTATATTAAAATTCTAAGTGGGGAAAAAAACACTATAAACTTATCCACATGGCATGATCACTATATTAAAATATGCATGGGGCGCCTGGGTGGCGCAGTCGGTTAAGCGTCCGACTTCAACCAGGTCACGATCTCGCGGTCCGTGAGTTCGAGCCCCGCATCAGGCTCTGGGCTGATGGCTCAGAGCCTGGAGCCTGTTTCCGATTCTGTGTCTCCCTCTCTCTCTGCCCCTCCCCGTTCATGCTCTGTCTCTCTCTGTCCCAAAAATAAATAAACGTTGAAAAAAAAATTTTTTTTTAAAATAAAATATGCATAAAAGGTAAGAAGGAAATATGAAAGGTTAATCATGGTCATTCTTTTTCTTTGGACTTTCTCATATTTTCTATCATTCCCATTCTGTTTGATAGCTTAAGTGAGTCTTATACTAAGGTAACAGACAACCCCCCAAATTTCTATGGCTTCACACATAAAATTTATTTTTTGCTCATCCCAAGTCCACTGTAGGTCAGATATAGCAGATAATAAAAGATGGCCACTATCAATATTTACCCTTCCTGTACCATATGCTACTCCCTATATCAAATGTAGGAGTCCAATTTCCCTTGCTTTGAATCTGGATTGGTTTTGGTGACTTGCCTTGATCAATAGAATATGGCAGCAATGATGGTGTGTGACATCTGAGGATAGGTCATAAGAAAACTTTTAATTCCTCCTGGGTCTCTTGGGACACACACTCTTGGGCTGCTTCCTCTCAGAACCTAGGACCCATGCAGTAAGAAGCCCAAGACATACAGGTGCTGTGGTTGATAGCTCCAGAGCACCCACTTGATAGCATCGATTCTAACCATTTTGGAATACCAACTCAGGTGAGTGGTCAAAAGACTGCAGATTTAGCCAACAACTTTCTGCAACAGTATGAGAGACCCCTAGGGAGAATGGTCAAGCCGAGCCCACTCAGCACACACAGAACTATGGGAGGTAATACAAAATTATTGCTTTAAGCCAGTAAGTTTTAGAGTTATTTGACACACAGAAATTGATAACCAGAGTATGTGACTACTTACTTTCCAAGGAAGCTGCTTTGCTCTTGTGCCTCCATCATCTCAACATCTGGCCATCATTATCATCCTAAAGGAGAAGGCAGAACTAAAAGTTTACACGGGACCTTTCTCTACCTCAGCCCAGAAGGGACAGATATCATATAGGCTGCCTACAGCCTATAGGTCAGCACAAGGTAAACAAGGAAATATAGTTTCTTGGGTATGTGGCAAGGAGAAAAAATGATATAATGTATACTATGACTTTACATTACTTTCACTTTTTAATTGTAAAATATTCTAAACATAACAAAAGAGTACAAAGACGAAAAGGCATCCATCTACTCACTAACCAGACATCAAACTCTTACAACCACACAAAAAAAGCCTTATTAAAAAAAATTTTTTTAACGTTTATTTATATTTGAGACAGAGAGAGACAGAGCATGAACGGGGGAGGGTCAGAGAGAGGGAGACACAGAATCCGAAACAGGCTCCAGGCTCCGAGCTGTCAGCACAGAGCCCGACGCGGGGCTTGAACTCACGGACCGCGAGATCATGACCTGAGCCGAAGTCGGCCACTCAACCGACTGAGCCACCCAGGCGCCCCAAAAAAAGCCTTATTAAATGGCCCTGGAGAGCTTTCTGTAGATGTTGGGTGATAATTGCTGAATCTAACCCTTCAAAGGATGTCGAGTTCAGACTCCTTAACAAACCCCTTCACCATGACTACTTTTCTGGATAGTTTGCAATTTTCCTCCCAACACTCCATACAGGATATTGGTTATTTTTCCCTCCTTGTATCCATATACTCCTCTTTTGGTAAAACATTGCCCCCATTTTCTTTTGCATAACCATTTCTACCTCATTCTCAGCAAAACAGTTTACATGTGATTAATTCTCCCTCTGCTCCAGGGATGAGCTTACTTTTGCCCAGCATGCTACCCCATATTCCTGGATCCAGTAAATGGTCTCATTCCTGGAATGAAACCCAGGAGTTTATTTGATAATTGAAGAAAAAGATGTTCTCTGTCCTTCTGACATGAACAAGGAATCATATGACCTCAGAACTATTGACATTCATCTTGCAACCATGAAGGAAGTCTGCCTGGGGGTACAGCTTCCATAGTAGAAGCCAGAACAGAGAGAGGAAAAGAAATGAGGCCCTTGACACCATCAAGACTTATCTCTATGGCCTGAATCATCTCTGGCCTGAACAACCTCTTGCCTTTTAGGTGAGACAATGAATTTCTTTTGTTAAATCAGCGTGAATTGGATTTTCTGTTGATTTCAACAAAAAGACTGATTGTTATTAATTAATACCAACAATGATCCAGCCACCCTGCACTACCTTCGGTTCTCTAGAATATGTGTATTTTCACTTCAAAATAAGGTGAAACTGAGCCGAAAATATATTGAGAATAGTTACCACAAAAAGAGTGGTCCAGGCCCCTGTTGTTATGGTTGCAGAACAAAATTGTCACCTGCAGAATCTATGAAATATTTAAAAAAATCAAGAACATCTCATATTTTCAGCTGTTGAGGAGTGTCATTCCTTAAGTGTCATCCCTTAAGTCCACAAGTTGACTTGTGGACATCAGTAATTTTAGGGCATCGGTCTGGACAAATGACTGTGGGAAGCTCTCTGAGGTCCAAGTTTCTCTCAAAACTATCTGTTGAGAGGTGCTTGGCTGGCTCAGTTGGTAGAGCATGTGACTCTTGATCTCAGGGTCGGGAGTTCAAGCCTCATGTTGAGTGTAGAGTTTCCTTAAAAAACAACAAATAACAATAACAACAGCAGCAGCAACAACAAGCTATCTGTTGAGCAATTGGGTTTGATGCCCATGAGAATAAACTTTGGCACAGTGTAAAGACCTTCATCTGAGGCCTGACAGCTTGGATATGGAAAGTATGTGGACAGAAAAATTTCTGTTGAGTCAAAGTTATGCTTCTAACTTCCCAGTGTGGTCATACGAATGGGGAACTGTGTGTCCCTTCAAGTATATGCAACTCAGCTCCAGCCAGTGTGACTGAGTCAACTCGACAGGGTTTCGAGGTGACATAAAAGGGGAAAATGGAAAAATGTTTTTCAAAAATTTTTTTTTTTCCAACGTTTATTTATTTTTGGGACAGAGAGAGACAGAGCATGAACGGGCAAGGGGCAGAGAGAGAAGGAGACACAGAATCGGAAACAGGCTCCAGGCTCTGAGCCATCAGCCCAGAGCCCGACGCGGGGCTCGAACTCACGGACCGCGAGATCGTGACCTGGCTGAAGTCGGACGCCCAACCGACTGCGCCACCCAGGCGCCCCGGAAAAATGTTTTTCAATCAGAGGAGCCAGACCCTCCCTTACCTTCATATTACAATTCTCTCATCTTTTCACCACATTTGAACAGCTAGAGAAGCCTCCAAGAAATGATGATATAACAACACTTAAAAGTTGCCAAGGTGGGGCGCCTTGGTGGCTCAGTTGGTTAAGTGACTGACTCTTGATTTCAGCTCAGGTTGTGATCTTGCAGTTGGTGGGATTGAGTCCCACGTTGGGCTTTGTGCTGACAGTAGGGAGCCTGCTTGGGATTCTCTTTCTCCCTCTCTCTGTGCCCCTCCCCTGCACACGTGCACATGCACAGCCTCTCTCTCTCTCTCTCTCTCTCTCTCTCAAAAATAAACATGAAAAAAAATGTTTTTAAAGTTGCCAAAGGGAGACCTTCCAGAAATAGTGTAGTAAATGAAACACGTTTTGTAGTCTTCTCTGCCACACAAATCCATCTTTTCTTTTTTTTAAAAATTTTTTTAACGTTTATTTATTTTTGAGACAGAGAGAGACAGAGCATGAACGGGGGAGGGTGAGAGAGAGAGGGAGACACAGAATCCGAAGCAGGCTCCAGGCTCCAAGCTGTCTGACGCGGGGCTCGAACTCACGGACAGTGAGATCATGACCTGAGCCGAAGTCGGACGCCCAACCGACTGAGCCACCCAGGTGCCCCCAAATCCATCTTTTCTTGAGTCACTGTATATTTTTCCCTCTCCCCTTCAGCCCTCTTGGTGTAAACACATATTGAGGGTTTAAGATGAACTTTTTAAAGTTCAATAGCAATGATAGACAAGGCAGATCTAGTGAACACAAAAAAGAATTTTTGAAGACTTAGTCATTTGGTAAGATGAGCACACGCTATGACAGGCTCTACAAATGCAAGGCTATCTTGATATACACTTCTGCTGATTGCAAATCTCAGAAGAACATTTACAGTAGCTTATTTGTAACTTCAGATCTAAGTTGCAGCACGGGTGTCAAAGTCAGTTTTAGAAATCTCCATGGGATATTAAAGAAATAAAGATATTTTTGTTTGTTGTTGCTATTTTGGTCTCAGAATAAAAAGAATGTAGGAGAAAGTAAAAACATAATTAACACCTGTATTCCCAGAATGAAAAAATGTGATTATAGAACAGTGGTAGAAAATATATACAGAAAGTTGGCGAGATGACTCATAAGTACAAGCACCAAAATAGCTCAGCTTTTGTATACGGTGTGACAGATCTGCCAACAGCTAACTAATGTAATAGAATAATGAATCACTTGAGACTAGATTTATTTTAAAATCCCTGTAAGGCACACCTACATACGTAGTACCAGAAAAGCCACCGACTGTCAGCAAACATGGCCATCATAATATGGGGGGTTGGGGAGTAAAAGCAAGGAGGTCATGCACTGGTAAGTTGCATGGTACCAGCTGCTCTTCACTTTTAAGTCGGCTCCCCTCACTTTCCCTCCACCTGTCTGTGCAGGGAGCACTGAGTGTTCAGTGGTTAAGCCCCAGGGGCCATGCCTGTGGCTGAGGCTGAGGTAGGTCTCCTTGGTTCTCCTTTTTCTCTACTACAGGCCTCGGGCTGCTGAGGGCCCTTCCCTCTTTCAAGGCAACACTACCCATTCTATCTCTGGCTTCACTTCTCCACTCCAAGGCTGGAGACACAGGTTGGCTTGTTTTACCCAGTCTGCGCATCACTCACATAAGCGCATGTGTCCTTTCCGTGCCAAGGTTTCACAGGGTCAGCTCAGGGAGGTGGGAGGGGAAAGAACCGGCAAATGCGGGGAAACCTCAGGCCTCAGGGAATCTTACCAAGTTCCCGCCTTTGGGGTTCTGGCTGTCATTCCCAGCTTCCCCAAAAGTCCTTCAGCCTTCCATGTACTCTGAGTTCTCTGCCATGGTTGTATCCCGAGTTTGGAGCTCACCCCTCCCTGGGGTACCAGTGGGAGAGTGCTCCACACCCCTGCTCACTTTCCCCTGGGCTTGATGCATTCCTTGGCTCTGAGGCTCTAGCTGGGACCGAATGATGAGTCAACTTGTATCCCCTCTGATGCCATTTTTCTGAAATAAGTAATTCCTGTTTCTGAGGATCCCAGACTGGATGGCACTTCTTTCCAACTATTCTCTACTCCATAGAGAAATGACTGTCTCCATGCATTTCCTCAGCTGCTCCATAACAGAACTCAGAGTCAAGCTGCCTGGCTTCCAGCCCCTACTCTGCTACTTGCTTGCTAACTAGTGACATATGGCACATCACTGAACGTTTTTTAGTCTCAGTTTCCTCACCCATCTAGTTGTGGTGTGGTTTCAAAGATATAGGCCACTTAGCACAGTTCTGGGTACACAACAAGAATTCCCATCGGGACCCTTGCCAATATCTGCTAGCCACGATCCAGCACCTAAAGAGGTAATGCCTGACACAGCAGGGGCCTCCTGGACTTTGCTCCATCATGGCAGCCAGCGTCCATTCTGGCCGGTCACCACCGGTTGCTTTTGTGTTGAAAGCAAAGTCACTCAGAGAAGTGTGTACTTACAGGTGGTTAAACACAGAAGAGGTGAGACAGGAACCACAACCGGAAGCGTGGAGGGATGGGAAAGAGCAGGATGGAAAGGTGTCTTTTGTCTGTAGTGTGATAGGCAAACAGGATCTTAGTGGCTTACAGAACAGAGAAGTGTAGGGAAGGTTGTTGCAGTATTGTCTGTGACTGCCATAACAAATGACCACAGAAAGGGTTTTAAAACAACAGAAAGTGACTCTCTCACAGTTCTGGAGGCCAGAAGTCTGGGTTCCCTTTGAAGGTGTTGGCCAGGTTGTACTCCCTCTGAAGAGAATCATTCCTTGCTTCTTCCAGCTTCTAGCATCTCCAAGCTTTCCTTGGCTTCTGGCAACATAACTCCAATCTTTACCACTGTCTTCACATGGCCTTGCCCCTGTGCGTCTCTGTGCCTCAAATCTCCTTCTGTCTTTCTCTTAAAATTTTTTTTTAATGTTTATTTATTTTTGAGAGAGACAGAGTGTGATCGGGGGAGGGGCAGAGAGAGAGGGAGACACAATCTGAAGCAGGCTCCAGGCTCTGAGTCGTCAGCACAGAGCCCCACGTGGGGCTCCAACTCATGAACTGTGAGATCGTGACCTAAACCTAATTGGCACCTAACCAACTAAGCCACCCAGGCACCCCTCCTTCTGTCTTTCTCTTATAAGGACATCTGTTGTTGGAGTTAGGGCCACCTCAATGCCAGGATGATCTTATCTTGAGATCCTTAATGTAATTATATCTGCAAGGACATTTTTCTTTCTCTTTTTAAAAAATTTATGTTTGTTTAAGTTTACTTACCTTGAGAAAGAGGGAGAGAGCACATGCACACACAGAGCATAGGAGGGGCAGAAAGAGAGAGAGAGAAATCCCAAGCAGGCTCCGCACTGTCAGCCCAGAGCCCCACACAGGGCTTGATTTCACGAATTGTGAGATCATGACCTGAGCTGAAATCAAGAGTCAGATGCTTAACCAACTGAGCCACCCAGGTGCCCCAGGAACTTTTTTTCAAAATAAGGTCATATTCACAGGTTGTAGGGGTTAGGACTTGAACACATTTTGGGGGTACCACTATTCAACCAACTATAATTATGTACTAAAGCAGAGATCTTTGCACACAGAGGGCACTTAATAAATATTGTGGCTGATATATGTCTACGGATTTTCAGAAGACTAATTCTATGACATCAAAGAGGATAATGTGGGAACCTCGGCACTTACTCAGAAATGTTCCTCAGCACCATTCTTCTGTTCTGGCTCTAGGGGAGAATCAGTTTTTTCATTTTACCAGCTTCTGGAGGCTACCTATTTACATCTTCTTTCTCTGACCCTGGCCCTCCTGTTTCCCTTTTATAAGGACTCTTATGATTATGTTGGGCCCACCCAGATAATCCAGGGTAATCTTCCTGTTTCAAGATCCTTATTTTATTATATCAGCAGAGTCTCTTTTGCCATGTACGATAATATAATCAGGCTCTAGGGATTAAGATGTGAACCTCGTTGGGGCCATAATTCTGTTGACCGGAGTTGGCAACTTGGGTTTCATCCTAAGAGCCCAGAACTCAGTGGTGGGTTTTAAGTAAGAGAATGGAATCAACAGAATCAGGATGGCAGAAGCAGAAGAAGAATCACACTGGATTGCAAGGACAGAAGTGTTAACCACGACCAGAGGATTTTTAAAGTTAACATAGAATCACTCTAGACAATATTTGATATCTGGTTATGTGTAGGATAACTGGTACATAATAAGTTTTTCTTCTTTCAATCTGGGTTTGGTCTCTTTAAATTAATTCTTTATGGATTTTATGAGGCCCTGAGTCCCAGGACACCTTTGGTTATTGTTGGAGGTAGCCAGCTGGGCAAGATGGATCCGGATGACTATTCAGAATTCAAGACTCTATGCCCACAATGGGTACGAGCCCAGGTGTACGTGTGCCTGGGAGAATTCTGCTTTAGCAGGCACAGGTCCACAACACCTTATCAAGCATTGTCCAGTAGAGAAAGATATTGGAATTGCTTCAAGGGTAGGGAAATGGCCAAAGAGCAATAGGAAGGAATGTCATAAAAGATCCAAGGATGTGGACTGTGTTGATCCCTAGAAATGCTTTATTAACACTAAGTGAAAGAGCACACAGAATCGTCCACACTGATTATATGCATATTTAAGGGATGTGAAAATTAATAAAGATTTGAATAGAGTTTTAAGCATTCTCTGAAGTTTGGGAAGTTTATTCAAACATGTCAGTACTTCTGGCAACAGCTTCCTTTCTCTGATCTTGCACAGAGTCAAAGTTGCCTGGAAAGCCCTCTCATGATTCCTTTTGGCTTGCCTCTTCCTTCTCCTATCTTTGCTGGGTTTCTCAACCCATTCCACTCTGCTTTAGCTCTTTTGACCCACCTCAGTGCTACTTTGTTTAGGTGACCCTGCTAGAATAAAACTCCCGAGTTCATTATCTGTCTGTATGTATGTCCCCAATCTGAGAGTCTTGGTTCCAACTTCATAGCCATGGGTGAGAACCTCAGGCTCCCTGCCCAGGCTACTCTGGGTCAGATAAGCAGGGACAGCCCACCAGGCTTCACCTCCAAGTAGGGGATTAGAGACATGGGATAATAATTCCTTTCTAGGGATGCCTGGCTGGCTCAGTTGGTAGAGCATGTGACTCTTGATCTAGGGGTTGTGAGTTCGAGTCCCACATTGGGTGTAGAATTTACTTAAAAAAAATAAAATCTTAAAAAAAACCAATAATTCCTTTCCAGAAACTCTTTGCCTGAAAAAATTACAAGTTATTTACTAATCAACATAAGTAAAACTGCATTCAGCCAGAAATTTTCCATAGCAACACAAATTATAGCACTGACACTAAACATTGGGATCCAGAAAGGATATTAACCAATGGCATCTTGATAAAGGGTTGGGGTGGGGGGGACAATCAACCCTGAAGAAGGTCAAAATGCCCTTCAGGAGACTGAAAGACAATGTAGTTCTGATGTATAATTACCCATTATATTAAACCATATAGTACAGGAGAGGCAGAATAGTGTAAAGATTTAAAAGCACAGATTCTAACTCCAGATTTTCTGGGCTCAAATCCCAGCTCTGCCACTTACTGGCTGCCGCTTTCAGAAAAGTGACTTAACAGCTCTTTATTTTAGTTTCTACACCTGCTCAATCAGAATAATAATAGCCTCTACCTTACTGGGTTGTTTTGAAGATTACATGAATAAATGTATAGAAAGCACTTAGAGGGGCACGTGGATGGCTCAGTCGGGTGAGCATCCGACTTCAGCTCAGGTCATGATCTCGCAGTCTTGTGAGTTTGAGTCCCACGTAGGGCTCTGTGCTGACAGGTGGGAGCCTGGAGCCTGCTTTGGATTCTGTGTCTCCTTCTCTCTCTGCCCCTCTCCCACTCATGCTCTGTCTCTCAAAAATGAATAAATGTTAAAACAAAATTAAAAAACACTTAGAACAGTCCCTGGGACATAGCAAGCACTCAACACGTATTAGTTTTAATTTTACAGGAATGTGTCCAACACTCTACACCACTGACAGTGGAAACTGCTTAAACAGCCCGTCTGGCGTCTGAAGTAAATGGCACCCATGAATGATAGATACATCACAGAGCAATGAAATTGCGTCTGTTGATACAGAGTTTCGCAAAGGCATCTTAAAAGTTGTTGGGTAGGGACCCGAAGCATATTCTGTCTGGTATGTGGTTTTTCGGTTAGGCAAGATGCTAATGGGACCACAGCTGTACAGTTCAATATGTTCATTCTGTCCCATGACCCCCAAATGAGGCCTTTGCTTCTCTAACCATCTCTGAGGTATATACCACTAGTCCTAAGGATGCCTGGCCACCATTATTTGCTACTGTTGGGCTAAGGGCGCCATTATTGGAGAAACTGCCCCAACTCCATGGGCAACATTAGGATCCCCTTCCTGAATTAATAAGAATGCATTCTATTGTCATTCAGGGTGCTGGATACAGGTAATTCAAAGAAAATAGAGAAAAGTAGAATTGTTATAAAGACATACTGATACACAACTTCAAACTGTTTGGAAGTGTAGCAAAATATTCCATGAGAAGAGGCAGAGATGGCCCTACCTGCATAATCTTGGATAAGTCACTTTTATTTCACAAATTAAAGTTTGTTTCCTTATCAGCAAAGGGAGTAGGGAGGTTGCAGACAGTGACCTAGATCAGCCTTATTGGAAGACCAAATCCTTTCTTACCTAGAACATGCAGAATCTCACATGACACATTAGAAACACTATCCTAGAGGGTCTGTAGTGAGGAGCATCTCATTTATGATGCCCCCAGTGCACCAGCAGCAAAGTTCACCTGGCTCAGACAAGGCTTTTCTCCTCAGGTCTCACACAGCATGTCTTCCCCTTAGCCTGTCCCAATGTTCTTGGGCCTAGATGCCATGTACATTTATGATATTCCAATTTGCAGACTCAAAACAATATGAATATGAATATTTATGCATGAGCTTGGAGCTACAGAGAGGAGAGCCCCTAAGAATTCCATGTTGGTCTGAGAGTCATCTCAAGCCTCTGCTCAATTCTTCTGGGTCCTTTATTTTGCTAAAACCTGAGTGATGGTCTCTGGTGTCATTTAATGCCCTATCTGGGTTAATCTCACTGCATTCCTTCTTAGGCATTCTCCACTCCACAGTCTCCACTTAGACAGTCACCTCCATGTAACTGGTTTCCTTTTCTGTACAAAATGGTATAGCAATTTCTTTACAGTGGCTGCATCATTTTACATTCCCATCAGCAAAGCACAAGGGTTCCAACTTCTCCACATCCACACCAACATTTGCGGTTTTCTATTCTTTTGTTAATAGCCATCCTAATGGATGAGAAACACTAGCAGATGTTAAGATCATTTGAGTGGGAGGGCTTGTCAATACTACCTAAGTAGATACTTGCTGCCCAGACTATTTAATACCACAGTCAGGGGCCATCCTGGTCCCCTCAGCTTTCCTTGGGACTGTCCAAGCTCTTAGGTCACAAATCCAAATGACCCAGGGCATGTGGTTATACACTCCCAAGCTCCTCCTATTCCTTAAAGGCAGACTCAATCTGTCCCACACATTTGTCCTTAATGACTTACCTGGTACCTTCAAAAAACCCAATAATTTGTATTACATTAGCTTTTCTTTTAAAAGCACTTAAAATTTTTTTTAATGTTTATTTATTTTTGAGAGACAGACAGACAGAGTGCAAGTGGGGAGAGGCAGAGAGAGAGGGAGACACAGAATTTGAAGCAGGCTCCAGGTTCTGAGCTGTCAGCATGGAGCCTGACACCAGGCTAGAACTAATGAACCTCGAGATCATGACCTGAGCCAAGTCGGATGCTTAACTGATTGAGCCACACAGGTACCCCTTTAAAAAACACTTTTTAAAATCAACAGCTTTATTGAGATATAATTCAATACCACAAAATTCATCATTTTAAAGTAACATTCTTAAAGGCAACTTTCTGTTTCCTAAGGGTGATTAACATGGTTGCTCCCACATGCACGGTCCCTTTCTGGAAGAGGAGTATTTTGTGATAGAGCAATAGTGTACTGTTTCTCAGCTAGATGCCTGTTTACAGGCATGGCCAGCTGTCTTGGTCAGGGTCCTTTGGTTGATTGAAGCAAAGAGTCACTCAAATCTTTAGAAAAAGAGCATTTATGATAAAGATATTTGTTAACAGAAACTAGGAAGCCATCAGGAACCAAAGCTACTTTTTCTCTCTTTTTCTTGGGCTACTCTGTCTCTGTTTCTTATAGCAACATTGTTTCTTGTGTGCATCTGTTCTGCTCAAAATTTGACTTGCTGTTACCATTTTGTGTCCCCAATTCTAATTTGTCTTCACTCTTTCTAGGCATCCTTTCCTTTCCTGCTCCTGTTACTAGCAACTTTATTCTCTCAAAAGAGAATTCTGATTGGCCAGGCTTATCTTGTCCAGCCAGACCACAGGGTAAGTGTTGACCAGCTAATGTAATGCTGTCCTGGAATCAGGGGCCCACACTGGCCCAATTTTCTTTGCCATGAGCGGGGACTGAAGTCACATAATAAAGAAACACAGCTGTTGCTGTAATGTGAAGAGAACCCAGTGGGAACTACACACACAATGGGGTAAGTTACAGGAGGGAAGCCTATGGTTAGGAAACACAAATCTTGTTTTACAATGGGCAGTAATAATACCCTTTGCTCCTGAGGAGACATTATCTTTTATTATACTGGACTGTAAACATGACTGCCCTTTATTCTTCAGGGAGACACTATTTCTATATTCCAAGGCTATTCACTGTATAAACATCCTTAGATGAGGCTAAGAAATATGATCTAGAATAAAGGGAGGTCAGTATCTGTCCTTGCAAGCCATACAGAAACACCGAAGATCCATGAAGAATTGTCTCCCAACAGTAGTTACCGGCAAATCTCTTCTCCTCACTCTGTGTGTGTGTGTGTGTGTGTGTGCGCGTGCGCGCGCATGTGTGTAAATACTGTGAAGATCATAGGATTCTATTGGGTATGCTGTGATGGGCTGTTCATGAATTTTTTTCAAAAAACCAACTCTTGGTTTCGTTGATCTGCTCTACAGTTTTTTTAGATTCTATATTGTTTATTTCTGCTCTAATCTTTATTATTTCTTTTCTTCTGCTGGATTTAGGCTGTTTTTGCTGTTCTGCTTCTATTTCTTTCAGGTGTGCTGTTAGATTTTGTATTTGGGATTTTTCTTGTTTCTTGAGATAGGCCTGGATTGCAATGTATTTTCCTCTCAGGATTGCCTTTGCTGCATCCCAAAGCGTTTGGATTGTTGTATTTTTTTTCATTTGTTTCCATATATTTTTTAATTTCTTCTCTAATTGCCTGGCTGACCCATTCATTCTTTATTAGGGTGTTCTTTAACCTCCATGCTTTTGGAGGTTTTCCAGACTTTTTCCTGTGGTTGATTTCAAGCTTCATAGCATTGTGGTCTGAAAGTATGCATGGTATGACTTCAATTCTTGTATACTTATGAAGGGCTGTTTTGTGACCCAGTATGTAATCTATCTTGGAGAATGTTCCATGTGCACTCGAGAAAAAAGTATATTCTGTTGCTTTGGGATACAGAGTTCTAAATATATCTGTCAAGTCCATCTGATCCAATGTCTCATTCAGGGCCCTTGTTTCTTTATTGACTGTGTGTCTAGATGATCTATCCATTTCTGTAAGTGGAGTGTTAAAGTCCCCTGCAATTACCACATTCTTATCAATAAGGTTGCTTATATTTGTGAGTAATCGTTTTACATATTTGGGGGCTCCGGTATTCGGCACATAGACATTTATAATTGTTAGCTCTTCCTGGTGGATAGACCCTGTGATTATTACATAATACCCTTCTTCATCTCTTGTTACAGCCTTTAATTTAAAGTCTAGTTTGTCTGATATAAATATGGCTACTCCAGCTGTCTTTTGACTTCCAGTGGCATGATAAATAGTTCTCCATCCCCTCACTCTCAATCTGAAGGTGTCCTCAGGTCTAAAATGAGTCTCTTGTAGACAGCAAATAGATGGGTCTTGTTTTTTTATCCATTCTGATACCCTATGTCTTTTGGTTGGCGCATTTAGTCCATTTACATTCAGTGTTATTATAGAAAGATATGGGTTTAGAGTCATTGTGATGTCCATAGGTTTCATGCTTGTAGTGATGTCTCTGGTACTTTGTCTCACAGGATCCCCCTTAGGATCTCTTGTAGGGCTGGTTTAGTGGTGATGAATTCCTTCAGTTTTTGTTTGTTTGGGAAGACCTTTATCTCTCCTTCTATTCTAAATGACAGACTTCCTGGATAAAGGATTCTTGGCTGCATATTTTTTCTGTTCATCACATGGAAGATCTCCTGCCATTCCTTTCTGGCCTGCCAAGTTTCAGTAGAGAGATCGGTCACGGGTCTTATAGGTCTCCCTTTATATGTTAGAGCACGTTTATCTCTAGCTGCTTTCAGAATTTTCTCTTTATCCTTGTATTTTTCCAGTTTCACTATGATATGTCGTGCAGAAGATCGATTCAAGTTACGTCTGAAGGGAGTTCTCTGTGCCTCTTGGATTTCAATGCCTTTTTCCTTCCCCAGATCCGGGAAGTTCTCAGCTATGATTTCTTCAAGTACCCCTTCAGCACCTTTCCCTCTCTCTTCCTCCTCTGGGATACCAATTATGCATATATTATTTCTCTTTAGTGAATCACTTAGTTCTCTAATTTTCCCCTCATACTCCTGGATTTTTTTATCTCTCTTTTTCTCAGCTTCTTCTTTTTCCATAATTTTATCTTCTAGTTCATCTATTCTCTCCTCTGCCTCTTCAATCCAAGCCGTAGTTGTCTCCATTTTATTTTGCAGTTCATTGATAGCATTTTTTAGCTCCTCCTGACTGTTCCTTTGTCCCTTGATCTCTGTAGCAAGAGATTCTCTGCTGTCCTTTATACTGTTTTCAAGCCCAGCGATTAATTTTATGACTACTATTCTAAACTGACTTTCTGTTATATTGTTTAAATCATTTTTGATCAGTTCGTTAGCTGTTGTTATTTCCTGGACGTTTTTCTGAGGGGAATTCTTCCGTTTCATCATTTTGGATAGTCCCTGGAGTGGTGCGGGACTGAGGGGCACTTCCCCTGTGCTGTCTTGAATAACTTGCGATGGTGGGTGGGGCCGCAGTCAGACCTGATGTCTGCCCCCAGCCCACCGCTGGGGCCACAGTCAGACTGTGTGTACCTTCTCTTCCCCTCTCCTAAGAGCAGGATTCACTGTGGGGTGGCGTGGCCCGTCTGGACTACTTGCACACTGCCAGGCTTGTGGTGCTGGGGATCTGGCGTATTAGCCAGGGTGGATCCGCAAGGTGCACAGGGGTGGGAGGGGCAGGCTCAGCTTGCTTTTCCTTCGGAGATCCGCTTCGAGAGGGGCCCTGCGGCACTGGGAGGGAGTCAGACCCGCCGGGGCGATGGATCCGCAGAAGCACAGTGTTGGGTGTTTGCACTGTGCAAGCAAGTTCCCTGGCAGGAACTGATTCCCTTTGGGATTTTGGCTGGGGGATGGGCGAGGGAGATGGCGCTGGCGAGCGCCTTTTTTCCCCCATCAAGCTGCGCTCTGTCGTCGGGGGCTCAACAACTCTCCCTCCCGTTGTCCTCCAGCCGTACTGCTCTCCAAGCCGAGCTGTTAGCTTATAACCTTCCAGATGTCAAGTCCCGCTTGCTGTCGAACACACTCCGTCTGGCCCCTCCGCTTTTGTGAGCCAGACTCGGGGGCTCTGCTTGGCCGGCGGGCCGCCCCTCCGCCCCGGCTCCCTCCTGCCAGTCCGTGGAGCGCGCACCGCCTCGCCGCCCTTCCTACCCTCTTCTGTGGGCCTCTTGTCTGCGCTTGGCTCCAGAGACTCCGTTCTGCTAGTCTTCTGGTGGTTTTCTGGGTTATTTAGGCAGGTGTAGGTGGAATCTAAGTGATCAGCAGGATGCCCGGTGAGCCCAGCATCCTCCTACGCCGCCATCTTCCTCTATTCTGGGCTGTTCATGAATGTGAATGTGGACATTCTAAATTCTTTTCTGCATGGTGGTTATACCATTATGATAACCACAGCCATGCTTAACTGCACAGGTAACATGCCTATTGTCATTTTATTCTTTTGAGAATTATAGAAATAAACCAGCCTTTGCCTGGGCCCTTCTAGGCTCACTTGGTAAGAGTTGACTAGTCCCACCTAAAAGAGTACAGATGGGCATCCACCTAGTGGAACCAGGCCACCCAGAATGGCAGGGAAGGCACCAGTTATAGGGGGTCTTGCACAGGGGTTATACATTTAAATGCCTACATTGGCCAGGCAGGTAAGTAAATGAGTGAGGTGGCCAGTTGTAATAAATGGGATTCGTGTGGACTACAGCAAACAGGAGAGATCATCCTCAATCTCAAGGTGGCAGCCGCTACTCAGGTCGAGCTGATCGTTTCATTGTGAGAATGAGGGTTCTAAGTCACTTATTTTTTTTCACCCAAAGAAACTGAAATGAGATTTGTACATGATATCACCCCCTCTTTAAATGTTGCAACCAATTCAAATTTAAAATACTGCAAGTGCTGTACCCCAATGTTTATAGCAGCACTCTCAACAATAGCCAAATTGTGGAAAGACCCTAAATGTCCATCAACTGATGAATGGATAAAGAGATTGTGGTTTATATACACAATGGAGTACTACGTGGCAATGAGAAAGAATGGAATATGGCCCTTTGTAGCAATGTGGATGGAACTGGAGAGTGTTATGTTAAGTGAAACAAGTCATACAGAGAAAGACAGATACCATATGTTTTCACTCTTATATGGATCCTGAGAAACTTAGCAGAAACCCATGGGGGAGGGGAAGGAAAAAAAAAGAGAGAGGGAGAGAGGTTAGAGTGGGAGAGAGCCAAAGCATAAGAGACTCTTAAAGACTGAGAACAAATTGAGGGTTGATGGGGGGTGGGAGGGAGGAGAGGGTGGTGATGGGTATTGAGGAGGGCACCTTTTGGGATGAGCACTGGGTGTTGTATGGAAACCAATTTGACAATAAACTTCATATATTGAAAAATAAAATAAAATAAAATACTGCAAGTGCCCAGAAAATAACCCATAGGAAAAGTGGTTGGAACTGACAGAGCCCCATTAAGGAGGGAGCAAGGTCTGACAGATGCCTGATCCTCCAAGGAGGTAGCTAAAACTTCAGGTAACCATAATCTTAATGGGTAAACCCAATTAACCAAGCTAGAGAGTGTAGATGGGACTCTGCTAGAACTACATTCCTGTTCTCTTGCCCCACCCTCACGTATTCTTCCCAGGGGAAGAAGAATCGTTTATTTTGCAGGGGCAGGGAGTGTTTAGAAAGAAGAGTTGTGGGGCACCTGGGTGGCTCAGTTGTTAAATATCTGACTTCTGCTCAGGTCATGATCTCACGGTTCATGAGTTCAAGTCCCACACCGAGAGAACACAAATCCTGCTTCTGGTGAACACAAGCCCCACTTGGGATAAAAACACAAGCCCTGCTTTTGGTGAGCCCTGCTTTCTCTTTCTGTCTCTCCCTCTGCCCCTCTTGGGATTTTCTCTTTCTCTCTCTCTCTCTCTCTCTCTCTCTCTCTCTCTTTGCCCTTTATTCACTCGTGCCCCCCCACAAAAAAAAAAAAAAAAAAAGAATTGTGCATATCTGGATCAGCTCCCTCCTCTCCTCTTTGAGATTTGTCTAGCTACAAAAACCACAAGATTTGGTCTAATCATCTCTGTCTATGCCATAAGTTCATAAGTTTTACAGTTGCCAGTTCATATGGCCTGAGGGGCAGGGAGGTATGTAGGGTCCTGTGGGCTGTTTAGTGCTACCAGAGATTGTGACAGCCCCTGAATGGCATTTGATATTGGCCTTTCTCCCTAATAAAGCTAACATGCTATACTGCATCCCACTGGCTCTTGAGCCTATTTGTCAAGTTTTTCTAAATGTGAGCAGGAATAAAGGTGTGGCATTTTAAAAATCCCTTCTAACTCAAATAGACATTATTATTGTTTGTACTTTACCAAGGTGAGAAAAGAGAGGCATTGGCTGATTGAGATCTTTGCCCCTAACGACCATAAGTGTGGTTTTGCCTGCTTATCAGCCACTCCCTCTTCTGGATCAACAGCTTGATTTTACTTGGAACTTTCTCTGTACATTTGATAGGGGTGAGGTTGACTCACCCCTACCTCCGGGGGTAGGATATCTCAGGCCTGGCCAATCAGGGCAAAAGAGCCACCTGGATACTGTGATTGGTTCAGGAATGAACACATTCTTGTGTTACAAGATCTTGATTAACCTTGTGTTAGACTTGATTAACCTTGATCCAGTGTAATATTTGGGAGAGTCTTCTCTTCCCAGCTGAGTCACCTAGAGGAAGAGATAGGAACTTGGAGCTGCTGGCAGCCATCTTGTTACCATGGGAGAGTGAGCATAGAGCCTGAAGAAAGGAAAGGAATATAATGGTTGTTTGCCAGTTATCAATTTATTGTCTCTTAGCCCCAGATTCAACCCCAATTTATTCAGCCCCAATTTATTGTCTGCTCTGCAAAAATGTACATGGGCCCTCAAATATTTTTTCTTTAGTAGCTGTCATAATGTTATACTTCATCAGCATCTACACTTTCCCCAGCATCCTAAGAAGATGAATTTCCAGCAAATTCCAGGGGGTAAATTTCCAGGAAGTTCCCCTGAAACAGCATGAGAGCTACTCCTCTGCCAATCAGTGAAATAGAGCTGTGACCTCTCCAACAAGGTCTGGATCTCAACTCAGGGTCAGGGGATGGGAATGGTTGGCTCTTCCTTGGGTACTCTATCCCAGCCCCAGGGGGAATATTGCTCCTTATATGTGCTACTCCTGCATTTTTTAGAATTCTCTTTATTTCTTGAAAGCCAAGAAATAAATTGTTATTCCAATCCCTTGTTATAGTTAATAATTCTTTAGATTAAAGTTTCCCTGTTCAATGTCCACTCTCACCACTGTTGTTTAACATAGTGTTGGAAGTCGTAGCATCAGCAATCAGACAACAAAATGAAATTAAAGGCATCAAAATTGGCAAAGATGAAGTCAAACTTTCCCTTTTCACAGAAGACATGATACTGTACATGGAAAATCTGACCGACTCCACCAAAAGTCCGCTAGAATTGATACATGAATTCAGCAAAGTTGCAGGGCACAAAATCAATGTATAGAAATTGGTTGCATTTACATACACCAATAATGAAGCAACAGAAAGAGAAATAAAGAATCTGATCCCTTTCACAATTGCACCAAGAATCATAAAGTACCTAGGAATAAACTTAACCAAAGATGTAAAAGATCTGTATGCTGAAAACTATAGAAAGCTTATGAGAGAAATTGAAGAAGATACAAAGAAATGGAAAAATACTCCATGCTCATGGATTGGAAGAATAAATATCATTAAAATGCCAATACTACCCAAAGCAATCTACACATTCAATGCAATCCCAATAAAAGCTGCACCAGCATTCTTCTCAAAGCTAGAGCAAACAGTCCTAAGATTTGTATGGAACCACAAAAGACCCCGAATAGCCAAAGTAATATTGAAGAAGAAAACCAAAGTGGGAGGCATCACAATCCCAGACATTAGCCTCTACTACAAAGCTGTAATCATTAAGACAGTATGGTATTGGCACAAAAATAGATACATAGACTAATGGAATAGAACAGCGACCCCAGAATTGGACCCACAAATGTGTGGCCAACTAATCTTTGACAAAGAAGGAAAGAATATCCAATGGAAAAAAGGCAGTCTCTTTAACAAATGGTGCTGGGAGAACTGGACAGCAACATGCAGAAGGTTGAAACTAGACCACTTTCTTACACCATTCACAAAAATAAACTCAAAATGGATGAAGGACCTGAATGTGAGACAGGAAACCATCAAAACCCTCAAGGAGAAAGCAGGAAGAAACCTCTTTGACCTCAGCTGGAGCAATTTCTTACTCGACACATCTCCAAAGGCAAGGGAATTAAAAGCAAAAATGAACTATTAGGACCTCATGAAGATAAAAAGCTTCTGCACTGCAAAGGAAACAATCAACAAAATTAAAAGGCAACCGACGGAATGGGAAAAGATATTTGCAAATGACATATTGGATAAAGGGCTAGTATCCAAAATCTATAAAGAACTCACCAAACTCCACACTTGAAAAACAAATAATCCAGTGAAGAAATGGGCAGAAGACATGAATAGACACTTTTCTAAAGAAGACATCCAGAAGACATCCAGATGGCCAACAGACACATGAAAAGATGGTCAACATCACTCCTCATCAGGGAAGTACAAATCAAAACCACACTGAGATGCCACCTCACGCCGGTCAGAGTGGCTAAAATGAACAAATCAGGAGACTATAGATGCTGGCGAGGATGTGGAGAAACGGGAACCCTCTTGCGCTGTTGATGGTGCAGCTGCTCTGGAAAACAGTGTGGAGGATCCTCAGAAAATTTAAAAATAGATCTACCCTATGACCCAGGGAGGGAGGGGAAGGCAAACCATAAGAAACTCTTGAATACTGATAACAAACTGAGGGTTGATGGGGGTTGGGGAGAGGGGAAAGTGGGTGATGGGATTGAGGAGGGCACTTGTTGGGAGGAGCACTGGGTGTTGTATGGAAACGAATTTGACAATAAATTATATTTAAAACAAAGTTTAAAAAAATAAATAAATAAATAAAATTTCCCTGTTCAAATGATTGTGTGGCTTGTTTCTCCTGATGGGACACTGAATGACACAGATGGCAAGTGAGACCTAGCCCTAATGGCATTGGCTGGGCCAGAACCCTCCTCTTCCTCTGGACTTTTCAATTAGTAAATCAATACCTTTTTTCTTCATTTGAGCTATTTTGAGTTGGGTTTCCTGACTCTGGCAAGTTGAAGAATCTCAATTATGTGAGCCATAAAAGGAGAACGAACAGTTAAAAGAACAAGAAATATCTACCTGGATAATAAAAGTCATCTTCTTAGGAGGTAGTATGAGAATTACTTACATTTTCACTGCGTGAAAGAAGAATTTAAATGTTACAGTCAAGGGGCGCCTGGGTGGCTCAGTTGGTTAAGCAACCGACTTGATTTCGGCTCAGGTCATGATCTCACGTTTGTGAGACTGAGCCCCGTGCTGGGCTCTGTCCCCTGCTTCTCTCTCTCTCTCTCAAAATAAGTAAATACACTGAAAAAAAAATGTTAAGGTCAATTCTAATTTTATGACCATAATGTAATTTGTCATCTGATGATCAAATTAGGACCAATGGGTGGAAATTAGAGAAAAAATATCTGTTCATCATGACAACCGGAGGAAGAACTTTCCAGGAATTCATTGTTCAGAGTGGAACGAACGGCCTCATCCACTGTGAGGGCCTGTCCTTGGAGGTGTTGGGGGACAAGGGGTGATAACCACTGTCAGGTAGGCTATGGAAGAGATTATTGCATTGGGTGGGAAATGCACTTAATGAACTGAAAGATCCCATCCAAATCTAAGATTCAACTTTTAAGTTTGTGGAAATTCCTTAGTCCAAATCCTATTAGACAGTCCTAGTGAAGAAGAGAAAACCAGACAAGGGTAACATTGTACATTATCTGAATCACTTGGGATTGAAGCTTTGGGTCCTGCCAGACGCTATCATCAGATGCAGAGAAAATGGGCCAAGTCGCCAGATAGGGGGTTTAAATACACTTCTCTGCCCTGCTAAGAACACAATGTATTGCATAAAAAACAGGAAAGCAATTACTGTAAATAAAATCATTCTGAAAATAAGCATATTAAACACTTGGCTTTGATTTGGCTTAAGCATATTTACCTGACTCAGATTGCATAAATGAGTAGGTAACTGAAAAGTGCTCCAAGATCCGGCTTCACCCAAAGTATGGAACATTAAGCTGGGAGACAGCCAACATGCACTTTATTCCTGCTTTTTATGGTGACCTTGGGGCAAGGGAGGGAGGGGTGGAGGGGAAGAAGAAAAAAACTCGGTGTTGCTGAACTTTGGCTTGTCCAAGTACAAGACTCAACAAAACAATAGTTGTACCTACATTACAGAATATATAAAAGTGAAACAGGAAAGGCCTACAAAAATAGAAAACAATGTATTCTTCTATGGACATAATTGATACAGTGACTCAGAAGATTTTTTAATGCAAAGATTTCTGGTCATAAATTATAGTGAAAGCTGCATTATTGGGCCAATATTTCCCAACACCTTCTGAATTAATATAACTTTTAAAAATACCTGATCTCAAACTAGCCAGTTATTAGCATACAATATAAATTGATTTAACATATATGAAAAACACACAGAAAGTGAAACTAAAACCTATAGAAAATCAGTACTCAAAGGTACAAGATATTCAGAAAGTCAAAGGCAACTTTGCATCTGACCTTATATAAAGTAATCCTCTAAACCAAACATTTCAGCAACTCAGACCATTTCCTTTTCACTATCAATAATTTTCATTTCCTTTTCTTTAAGAGGAAAAATAAATGCAACCACAACTCTGTCAGGGTTTTTGTGGAGGCAAACTTTCTTTCAACTACTTGCTTTGTCCTTCTGTTTACTATTGTTCCCTCTATTTATATTTTGAATATCGACTTGAGAAGGAAATCACTGTTAAAACCTAACTCTTGCGGATATCCTCATTTCGGGAACTTTTTGCAATTGCCAATTTATTTCTCACACAGGATGAGGAACAACAGGAATTGATTAGGAACTGAGAAGGGTAGAGACTGCCTCTGGATTGAGCCTTTACAATGTAGCTTCCCTGGTTGGTTAAAATCAATTTCTAGATCAGACAGGCTCATCCACATTCAATTCATCCTAATGCTTTACGTACGATTGAGGGGATCATTCTCTGCAGCTCAGACCAATGCAAAAGATCCCACACTCTTGGAGCCTCAGAGGGAGGAGGGCTTGGGAAAGCACATTTGCAGATATTCTCCAGAAGCCTAAAGCAATGAGAGGGGTACCAGAGAAAGCATTAGGAGTCAAACTTCTACTAATGGAAGGTTAATTATTTTACAGGCACTTGAAGTTGCCCAATTATAGGAAACACTTTAGAAATGAGACAGTAGAAATGGGGTGGTTAGGAATGAGAACCAAACACTAGGGAGGGGGCGGGTGGCCCCAGAAAGCCCCAGTGAGAAAGCGGGGGCTCTATAACCTGGGTAGAACATTCAAGAGGCTGGTCTCCAGGGACCATCACTAGAGGAGCTCTCCTCTGCATTTAGGACAGGGAAAGTACTAGGAACTCTTCGTCATCAACCCCTGGCATGAACCATAGAAGTTTTTGGCCAGGCAGTGGAAGTCATGGAATGGAGAGAATGTGGAGGCAGGGATGGTGAGCATGGCCATTTTTGTTGGCCAATTGGAAGCCCGGGAGAACCGGTGGCCACCCATAAGAACATGCCCTGAGAGCAAAGCCAGCTTTCAAGGAAACTAGATTTCTCTGGATTGGGGTGGTGCTCCCATCACAGTGGAAAATAAGAACAGAGTCCTCAATGGTACTGAAGACTTTGAGGTCTGTACAGTGGAGAACAGATCTAGTTGAAATCTACCATTAGCAATGGCTTGTTTTAATATGCTTGGAACATGGCTGATTCAGCATGGGTGTATTTTCTAAGGTTTAAAGGAAAAAGACACTTCCTTTCATAGTGCACGGTCCTCGGGAGGGCTTGGTTTGTTGGGAAATGAGGCCCTAGGAAGAAACAGGCTTTTAAGATTCAGGGATTGTCCCTCACCTAGGCCACAACTGTAAATTTTGCTCTTTCCCTCAGGAGAGGTGCTCTAGACCCAGGGAAGGGAGTGACGCAGTGCCTGCTCCACAAAGATCCCAACACCACACAGAAAATCCCATTAACACCTTAACACATGAGCCAAGGGGTGATGGGACTGGGATGGGGCCTCCAAAGAAGACTGTCCTGTTTTCCTAGTCTCATGTCACAATTGAAAATTTTTCTTCTTGGTAAGTGTTTTAGGTTAAAAGTAACCACCACCTAGGTTTTTCTGCATTTAGTCTAAAAAAAAAAAATAGTGGAAGTGAGGCCAAAAATTTTATAACTCTCCTAGGAAAGATAGTGTTACAGAAAACTATACATTCCTTTATGTTTTATAATCCTCTCTTTTTCTATGTAAATAATTATACTGGGAACAAATGTAGAATGTTGGCACAGGTGTTTATCATGTTAAGATGGCCTCAGAAAATTCACTTAGATTAGGTAAGTACTTTTCTTGTTTCTGTTCTAACAAGTGTAGCTTCTTTATCAAAATCAAATGAGAAGACACTGCGTGACAGCATTAATCTTGTTTTTCTAAAAAGATTTCTACAGCTGTTAATTTTACGGAGTTACTTAAACACTCAACAGAATGTCGCTTACTCACAAAACTTTAAGTATGCATATGGACAATTTTAAAAGAAAATGGAAAAAAAAAAAGGAAGAGACATCCATATAGAATATATTACAAAATGACATTGACAAGACTATTAATGAGGGATACAATATTAGTTAAAAAGAGCAGGGCACAAAACTCTATATACAGTGTAATTTTAATTTTAAATAAAAACTATGTGTTTGATTAAAATCATAGAGACAGAAAGTAGAATGGTAGCTGCCAGGAGCTGGAGGGAGGGAGTTAGTGATTAATGGGCACAGAGTTCCAGTGTGTTGAGGGGAGAAGTGTTTTGGACATGGATGGTGGTAGTATCTGCACAACAGTGTGAATGTACTTAATGCCACTGAACTGCACACTTAAAACTGAGTAAAATGAGGGGCACCTGGGTGGCTCAGTCGGTTAAGCTTCCGGCTTTGGCTCAGGTCATGATCTCATGATCTGTGAGTTCGAGCCCCGCGTTGGGCTCTGCGCTGACAGCTCAGAGCCTGGAGCTGCTTCGGATTCTGTGTCTCCCCCTGTCTCTACCCCTCCCCCACTCACACTCTGTCTGTCTCTCAAAAGTAATGAACATTAAAGAAAAAATTTAGCAACTGAGCAATATAAATTTTATGTTATGTGTATTTTACTATAGTTTTTAAACATTACATATTCAATTTTCAAAACTAGAAGAAAATACAACAAAATACCAGGAGTTGTTACTTCGCGGTGGTGAGATTACAGACAGTTTACTTTCTTTATGCTGTTTTGTATTTTCCAAATTTTCTACAATAAACATTTTTTAAATTAAAAAATAGTTTTAGGGGCACCTGGGTGGCTCAGTCTATTAAGCATCCAACTGTTGACCTCAATTCAGGTCATGAGCGCTTGGTTTGTGAGATTGAGCCCTGAGTCGAGCTCTGAGCTGCCAATGCAGAGCCTACTGGAGATTCTCTCTCTTCTGCTCTCTGCCCCTCCCCCACACGCATGCTCAAACTCTCTTCAAATAAACAACCTTAAGAAAAAATTTTTAAACACCTGTCTTCAAATTCCAGTTTTCTCAGATTTCTCAAATCATCCATTTACTTTTCAACTTCCTCAAGATTTCTCAAGTGCAGCTACTAGGTTTTCTTCTTCTTGGGACACAATCTGTCTGATTTCCCATTAAGATTTTGCAGAATTAGGAAATCACATATTCCAAATATTCCAACAGAGCTCAGTTTTGGTCTCATACTCAGAACACCAATATTTAACTCAGAAAGCGCGGCCACTGCACTTACGAGGTTTTTCAGCTGCCCCATAGCCACGGCTCACCTAATTTTCTCTGCATTTTCTCCCTCTGTGGTCTAAGAAGCTGTGGTCCATGAGGTTTCACACCTTTCCCCCTGACTGCAGCCAGTTCATTGTTTCATTGTTCAGTGCTCTCTACACCTCTTCCCAATTCGCGGAACACTCAAGATGTAGCAATGGACACTAATTTGAATTCTTCAATCTGTTAAGAAATTCACTCTGGGGAAACAGAAGAGACTCCAGATCAGAATATTCCCACTAAGGCATCAGCTGCTCTCACCTGTATAAAACCCTTTATAAACAAGGAGCTATAGGAAATAAAGGACCGCCTCTCACCTTTTAAGTGTTTCATAGCAACTGCAGACAAAGGGATTCAGAACCGACCAGAAATCTCTCTCAAACACCTGCAACAGCAGCCTCTTTTCCAGCCCAGCTCTAGACTTCAGGAAACAAAGTAGGTCTGTACACCATCCTCTGATTCAGTCGAGGACTTGATTTCAGAAAACAAAGTAGGTCCTGGTAATGTGCACAGCCCTCAAGATCCCTAACAAGCAACAGGTGAGTCCCCACTTAGCAGGATTTTCCAAAGCACTCCACAGTCATCACATCCTAGGCTTCCCAGTCTGTGACTTTAAGTTCTAGAAATTAGTTCTTTAAGAGCACAGCGACTTCGAAAAGCTTAATTTTCAACTAGGAGTCAACAATATAGGCAGAAGATGGATTGTGCACAATTATTTAAATAGCTATAAACTGCCCCGCTAGCTCAGTCGGTAGAACATGAGACTCTTAAATGACTATATAGTATTCTACATCTTCTACTGCTGTTGAACATTTAGGTTTTCCAATTTTTTTTCCTTTTACCAATTAATTATCCCGTTATCAATAAGTAGTAATTATGTATTGTCATTGGGAGCTTCCCTTTTTTTTTTTTAAGTTTTTTTTTAAATTTGTTTTTAACAGAGAGAGAAACAGACCATGAGCAGGGGAGGGACAGAGAGAGAGGGAGACACAGAATCCAAAGCAGGCTCCAGGCTCCAGGCTCCAAGCTGTCAGCACAGAGCCTGACGCGGGGCTCGAACTTGTGAACTGTGAGATCATGACCTAAGCCAAAGTCAGGACGCTTAACCGACTGAGCCACTAGGCGCCCCAGGGAACTTCCCTTCTGTAATGCATCTGTTATCTAAGCTCATGTTGTATATATGTGAATAGCTCAATTTAACATCCCTTTATATTAAAGGCTGTGCTATGTGTTTTGGGGGCAAGATTTACCTAGACTGTTAAAATTGGCTTTCTCTCTGGCATGGGTCGTCGTTTGCAGACCCCGTTGACCTCACTGCCTAGGATGGAAACTAGAACTACCTTTAAATCATAATTGGTAATTTTTTTTCACCTCTAGGCATGCTATTCTGTTCATAGCAACAACAGTAATAGTGATTCCGTTAATAACAATAACAGATCATAGCAACTATCACTTGATGTTGATTCTAATGACAGGCCCTATTCTAAGCACAATTATTAAGTCAGTTAATTCTTCTGTCAACTTTGTGAGGTAGGTATATTAGTCTTGTTGGATAACTTGTAAGGACAGCGACATAGTTTACACATCTAATAATTGGCCAGCCCATGATATGAACCCGGCCAGTTTGGTTCAAAGTCATGCTGCTATGTCTAATCTGAACAGGCTATACAAAGTCGGGGAAGTCTCTGTGGGTATTTGAGGGAACTACTGAAGATTTTTGCAAATGAGCAAAACTGGCAAATTCTTATTCTTACGATAAGCCTCAGCTCAATATCCTCACCTGTCTTTTTTATTTAATTGTTGATTTTCTGGGGCTTCTTCAACACTTTATTTATGTTTGTTTTGCATCCACTGTGTTTATCGTAATGTGTTTATTTACCCTACTAAATGTAACATCCTGAGGGAAAGGATCGCAGATTGCTATTTTAGAAACTTTGATATTCAATCAAACACACTTATTCTTTTATTTATTTATCCACTTATTGGAGGGAATTTAGCTGCTTTTCCATAATCTCCATTATTCTCTACATCAAATCACCCCAAATCAATCCATGATCTAAGTGGAAACAATGTGCTTGCTAAAGCAAATCAGCCTGAAGGCACATCCTTCCACCCTGCCCTAGACTGAAACTCATCAACTGCTTTTATGTAGAAATGAGGTAGCTACTTCTGTGTTCTGTAAGTTCATGTCAACTACACAGCACAATGCCTGGCTCATCCATTCACCTGGATGAACCATCATGTAGCCCATTGAGCAAGTACTTTCCACCAGGCACTGTTTTAGGCTCTGGGATTATAGCAGTGATCAAAGCTAAAATCAAAGGTAGTGAAGTTCCTGCCCTCATGAAGCTTTTGTTCTAGTATATCACATCATACAATGCCAGCTAGTATAAATTCTAGGATGAGGGGCGCCTGGGTGGCGCAGTCGGTTAAGCGTCCGACTTCAGCCAGGTCACGATCTCGCGGTCCGTGAGTTCGAGCCCCACGTCAGGCTCTGGGCTGATGGCTCGGAGCCTGGAGCCTGTTTCCGGTTCTGTGTCTCCCTCTCTCTCTGCCCCTTCCCCGTTCATGCTCTGTCTCTCTCTGTCCCAAAAATAAATAAACGTTGAAAAAAAAATTTAAAAAAAAAATTCTAGGATGAAAATGAGGTTGGTGTGACAGATGGAAAGAGGTGGAGAGGGCTCCAGTTTTGAACCCCTGCTAATGTACATAACTGGTACTTCAGAAATTTTGGAATGAATGCATGTTACAGCTCAAGAGAGAGATGTAGTCTCCTGTTCCAAGCTAGAACCAACTATTAGGTTATAATTCTATTCTGAAGGCTGAACATTTGCTTACATAACCTATAGTTTAAAAAATAAAGTTGGCCTCTAGACCAAGAGGAAGCTAGGCCCTGCTGGGAAATATGTCAGTTGGATTCAAGAACTTTTGCTCACTTACTAAATTCAAACAGAATGACAACTTTTAGGATCAAGTTTATATGCATTTTTAAATTAATGAATTGTTGGGGCACCTGGGTGGCTCAGTCGGCTGAGCGTCCAACTTCAGCTCAGGTCATGATCGCACAGTCTGTGAGTTCGAGCCCCGCATCGGGCTCTGTGCTGACAGCTAGGAGCCTGGAGCCTGCTTCTGATTCTGTCTCCCTCTCTCTCTGCCCCTCCCCTGCTCATGCTCTGTCTCTCTGTCTCAAAAAAATAAAATAAAAATAAAAATAAAAAAAATAAATGAATTGTTAAGATTTCCCTTTGTGGATTACTGAAGACAGATTTATCTTGTCTGGCATGACAACGAGAAAAAAAATTTAGGAGTGAAAAAATTGAGCATGCTGGGAATGGTCATAACTGGGATGTTAGCAAAATGCAGCACAGTCAGGGCTTATTCTTATTTAAAGTCATTCTGTGTCCTAGCCTGTCATCAGATGAGTGGCTTTGAAGTCTGCTGCCCCACTGATTTGTTTGGCTTCTGAGGATGGCCACTAATTAGGATATTATGTATCTAAAGAATGTAGCTCTTTCCAGGCCTTTGTGAGTTCTTAGAACAGTGAACCTTGAAAGGAAAGATTGAGATGGGCTTCCTGGCTTGAAGTTTGGAGAAAACCCAGCTCCAAAGTGACCACTTTCCCCTGCTGTGCTCTCCCTTTAGCCCCTCCCCCTCTCCATGCCCTGCCTCCCAACAGAACTGCACTCATCTGCTAGTCTAATCTGCTTCTGTTGTCTTAGAGTTGCTTTCTCATGGCTCTTTCTTAGGCTTTTGTGGGACTCCTTAAGCCGGGGTTTGTTTTGTTCATTACTTTTATCATCAGCACTTCACACAGTCGGTGCCTGACATATAGTAGGTGCTCAATAATTGCTAATTGAATTAAATGGGATAAAAGTATCCACTTGAACATCCTCTCTCAGGAGAAAGATAAATGTCTCCTGAGCCTGTATACATACATTATTTTCTAGAAGCAAGTGTTGCAAGCTTAAAGGAAGTGCTACAGCTTGTTGACATTTTAATTCATCCAGTGCCAGGGTGCCAAGGAACGCCAGGCGGCTTGTTCCTGCTCAACAGGCCAGCTCTGTGGGTGTGACAGGAGAGGCGGCTCTCCCAGCCTTGTGTTCCAAGTGCCAGAAGGAGAAGCCCATGGCAGGGATTTCCCTTTGCAAGGCATCTGGGCCTCTTCACAGTTCTGTGCTCTGCCTTTGCCAAGCAGGGGCCTTTTCTTGATTTTCGCATATCTGCAAAAGAAGATTCAGCAGGTTTTTCCTTTTCAAAGTGCTCTTTGGAAATGACAAAATCTATCCTACCCAAAGTGAAGAATGTCTCTGCTACTCATCATTACCTCTCTCCTGATTTCTTACCTCAGCTACTCAAATCCCCCCTCAAACCAGTATAAGTTTAGGCAGACTTCGAATTGCTTTCCACTGCCTTGCAAAACTTTGGAAAAGCTTTGCTACTGACTTCCCTTTGGGAACAATTTGGATCTGTTTATTTAAATTTCGAGGACCTGCTTCTCTCTTTTCCGATGAACAGAGAAACCAAAACTTGCCTCTTTGTTGAAGCCCTATGGCTGGTTTTTAGGTCCGCAGAGGGTAAGACTGATCAGTTGGTAGCTTCAAAAAATATGGCACATTAAAGGGATCAGGGATGTGTATGGAGAAAAATATCATTTTCTTCTGGTGACTACTAACATTTTAGTCAGTATCCCATTGTAGGCTGAATGGCTGAAGAAAAATTCAAGATCTTAGAAATCTCTCCCAGATGTTATGGTGATCAGAATTTAGAAAAAAGGAACTTTGAAAGTTGGTATCACTATTGTTTCTAATGGCAAAAAAAAAAAAAAAGAAAGTTGGGAACTGACTTTTTAATAGGATTTCCTTATAGTAAGGCTTTATAAAGCACGATATGGGTATGGTATGTTTCAGTAAAGGAAATAATGTAATATTAAAAAATACGTGGCCTGGGCATGGAGTGATCTCTTTAAGAGATGTCATCCATGGGACGCCTGGGTGGCTCAGTCAGTTGAGCGCCCAGCTTCGGCTCAGGTCATGATCCCACAGTTCGTGCGTTCGAGCCCAGCCTCGGGCTCTGTGCTGACAGCTCGGAGCCTGGAGCCTAGAGCCTGCTTCTGAGTCTGTGTCTGCCTCTCTCTCTGCCCCTCCCCTGATCGCACTCTGTCTCTGTCTCTCAAAAATAAATAAATGTTAAAGAAAATGTAAACAAAAAATTAAAGAGATGTCATCCATAACGTCGACTCTAGGGAAAATCTCTGGTCCTTTAGCGATTGATTATACTGTTGCGTATTGTTTCCATGTCACAGATAACAAATATTCTCCAGTTAGCATTGGTAAGAAGACCATCACTGAACTGGATGGGTACAGAAATTCCCACACTGGAGAAGCAAGCAAGTGGGAAGGAGATGGACTTTAGCTTCCTTCACAACCAGAATTACAGCCCAGCCCATGCTGTTGCAGACTTGCAGCAGGACCTTGTTGGTTTCATATAACCTGTCTGAGTCTTAGTTTCTGCATTTGAGAGCTGAGGTCAGTAATACATTGCAGAGGGATGCCTGGCTGACTCAGTCGATTGAGCCTCCGACTCTTGGATTCGGCTCAGGTCATGATCCTGGGGTGGTGAGTTCAAGGCCCCTTTCCGGCTCTGGCTGTCGGCATGGAGCCTGCTTGGGATTTCTTTCCCTCTGCCCCTCCTCTGCTCGTGTGTGCACTCTCTCTCTCTCTTTCAGATAAGTAAATAAACATTAAAAAAAGAAAATATCTTGCAGAATTTTGGGGTAGGCTCTAGAGTTCACAAAGCTTGAATACTCATGCTTGGCATGCAATAAATGTGCAAAACATGTGGCTATCATGATTTGGGAAACTTCTCATAAAAATGCTATAAACATGCATCGGGAGCAAATTTTTGGCAGTATTTTATACCTGTATTTGTGTCAAGATAATTCTCTAGCTCAAAAAATTAAGTACAGAGATTTTACAGTCTTGTGAAAAGAAATTGCAAAGCAAATGGCTTCACATCTTTTATAGAAAAAGAAATTATATGCCGGAAATACCCAAACAGACGACATGAGATTATCAAGGGAGAGTGCAACGGAAAGATAATGAACTTAGCAGTGGAGTTGAGGGTATTTGTAAGACAGTGATTAATGTGATGTGTCATAGAGTCTTAGTTTGACAGGGAGGGAAGTAAAAATAGGTTGATAGAAAAGGAGACAGCAGAGGAGTCAGGATCCTGAAAGTCTTGCTGAAATAAAATACAGATATGGTGATGGTAATTGAAATGAAAAGTGATGGTTTGTGATCAGAGTAGGCTGTTGAATTTAAGACTTCATAAGTAGAACAATGACAAGGTTTAGGAGGTGGCCAGGCCACAATAGCTTAAGTGGCATTGAGGGGACATTCTTTTGAGACCACAGAACCAAGATCTTGAAGCTATCCAGCATGATGGCAGGATTTGGTGTGGAAAGGAAGATTGGGCAAAGTGCCAAAGGCTCCTTGAATGAGGAGGAGGAATGTCTGGAGGTCAGCACTTTGACATTGACAGGATGTAGTGTAAAGGCTAGTTTAGCATTAGCCTGACTGGGTAAAGGAATTGTGTTATCTGAAACTGACATTGGGGTTCTCTCAACTCCTGGGTATAGTTTGTGGGGGTAAGGGGAGATGAATGGCATCTCCTCAGCAAGATTGCCAAGGAAAAGTGGTGTCCTTGTAGGGATGAGCTGGGGTTTGTTTAGCCTAAGGAGGTGGAGGGAAGGACACAGTGATGACATGATTATGGATGAGAGAAATTTTAACATGCAATGAAGTTGTATAGGGCTCAGGTAAAGGTTACAGAGAGAAAGGAGCAGTATGAAGTTGATCAATGGCAAGGAAGCTCAGAGCTCTTTGGGCGTTAGAGTAGGCAAAGAGATGACCAGGGCTGTCAGGGAGTGGGAAGGGCTCACCTTTTGGCCATTGCTCAAAGATAATAGGAATCTGGTGCTTGGAAGAACTGGTGAGCTGTAAGTGTTCCAAAGACACGAGTTCAGAAGTCCTTCAGCTGATGGGAGAGCCATTAAGACTCAGGTATTTCTGGAAAAAAGCAGCCTTCTTTGGATTGGAGAGGGTAGATTTTCCCGATGAGGGAAGGGTATGGTCTGAGGCACAAGAGGGAGTTTCACACTACCAGGGACCAATGACTAAATAGTTCAGTGGGGCTGGGACACAGTGTTCGTGGAAGAGTGACTGGTGGGGCCCGCAGGGCCTTACAGCGCCTGCTCAAGTGTTTGTAAGCAGAGATGTGCTGTGATTAGTTACGTGATGCCAGTGGGGACAGTGGCTGAATGCAGACTGTGGTTGGGGGGAGCTCCAGAATGCTGAGGTTCTGACCCTTGCTGCACTGACTCCATCCCACCCTAAATAGGAACAGATTTTTCTGTACATTTTGCTTTTGTCAGGACCTACGTGACCTACATGAACATGAACAGATGTAGTTTGTTATCCTCCCTTCTTGTAAATGGTGATTATTAACTGTACTAAATCTCTTGTAATTTAATCTAAGACCCCAAACTCACTAGAAACCAAATATATGCACATCATTGAAGCTGCAGTGACATCACCACCTGAAAATCCTTAAATGAGACATTGTTATTCTTGATTTATGAATTTATTCATGCCTGGACTTCTTTAATTAAAAATCCAGGGGTAAGTAATTCAGAAACAAAAGGCAGACTAAATAAATAAAAGGTAACTGAAGTAAAAATCTAACTAGAGACCCAAGGCAGGATTTGAGGCTCTGAAGTGCTACAGGGATCAATAAACTCACACAGTGACTGTTAGATGTGCTATTCTCAGAGTCATCTGCCATTTGGATGTTTAAACATTCTGAATTCAGTCTGGGTTTCTCCACGATTGCTCAACAATTAAATATTAACTCATCACTATTTTATTCCTTTTGCTGTTTTGTAATAATAACAGCAGGAGTCTGTACAGGTTTGGAAGTTCAGTCATATGACCCATAAAGGACAGCTCATTTTGCTGACCTTATTATCAATTTGTCCTAAGATGTTCTCATGGAATACCAGGGCAATAACAGAGACTGTTTTTCTTATTTTACGTGCATGAGATACAACTTTTTTTTTTTTTTAATGTTTATTTATTCTTGAGAGAGAGAAAGAGAGAGAGAGTGCGAGCAGTGGAGGGACAGAGAGGGAGGGAGACACAGAATGCAAAACAGGCTTCAGGCTCCGAGCTGTCAGCACAGAGCTCGATGCAGGGCTTGAACCCATGAACTGCGAGATCATGACCTGAGCCAAAGTCAGATGCTCAACCAACTGGTGCCACCCAGGTGCCCTGAGATACAACTTTTTTAGCCTGCATGCGGTATATAGGGTAGAGGCTATGTACATGAGTATATTTGTGCAGTGTGTGTGATCTTATGTCTGAGTGTGAACTGGTCTGTCTTGGGTAATATATCCAAAGTTCATTCATTGGTCAGACTTTGAGATTTAGAGTTCTTTTTAACTCTAGCTTTTGCCTGCTATGTGGCTCGAGGTGAACACAATAATAGAAGTTTGTATCTGGAAGGGCTTAAGGTCATCTGACCCACTCCTGTGTGTCCAGATAAGGAATGTGAGATGCAAGGTGATGACCTACCTGAGGCTGTGAGACAGGGGCCTGCCAACAACCCAATTTCCTAGTTGGTGGTATTTGCTAATTGGAATGATTGAGGTCCCAGTGTAATTTTGGTAAAGAATTCTGAAATGAAGGTGTGTCCTTTAAAATGAATGTTTTAATGAAGAGAACAGAGAGCAAGAGATTCATCGTTGATATTGGGTGTGGCTTCTCCTGACACATGGTTCTAGTGTTTGGGGACAGCTGGGTAGGAAGTAGAAGGACAGCTGCCCCTCGAGTCCATCCATCCGTGGGGCTTACATTCTACAATAGCACACGGGGGCAGAATTCCAGCAAAGTTAAGGCTCCTTCTGAAAATCCTTCGGGAAGAGACCAGCATACAGCCTCAGGAAGACAAACACAGCGTTTTCTCCAGTTTAGGAACAGGTGGCTGTTTCTTCATTTAAACACCAGGTGAAGCCACTGGCTTGCATTTGGGGCCACGGTGTACCCCAGACACATATCTTTTTTTTAAAAAAAAATGTTTAGGGGCGCCTGGGTGGCGCAGTCGGTTAAGCGTCCGACTTCAGCCAGGTCACGATCTCGCGGTCCGTGAGTTCGAGCCCCGCATCGGGCTCTGGGCTGATGGCTCAGAGCCTGGAGCTTGTTTCCGATTCTGTGTCTCCCTCTCTCTCTGCCCCTCCCCCGTTCATGCTCTGTCTCTCTCTGTCCCAAAAATAAATAAAAAATGTTGAAAAAAATTTAAAAAAAATGTTTAATGTTTATTTATTTTGAGACAAAGAGTTCAAGTGGGGCAGGTGAGGGGGACAGACAATCCAAAGTGGGCTCTACCCTGACAGCAGAGGGTCCAATGAGGGGCTCGAAATCACAGACTGTGAGATCATGACTTGAGCCAAAGTTGGATTCTCAACCGACTGAGCCCCCCAGGACACAGTAGTGTAAACTCTAAGACACAGAAGGCAGGCAGAAGCAGCCACACTACATAAAAACTAAAAACTATTTAAAGCCTTTTTTATTGAACTGTATGATTGAATTTAAGTATTTTAAGGCATATTTGCCCATTTGATGCCACCAGAGACTATGATTTTGTTGAAACCAATTAATTCCAATATGAAAGTCAAATAAATGAGATGACCCATCCTCTCGATATTCTTCTCTCTCTCTTCTCCTATGCTTCCCTTTCCTTTCTTTCTCCAAATTTAGCTTTTTTTTTTTTTTCTGGGAGAATTCTTTTAACCACCCCTTCCCCCCACTAGCTGTATCTTGCTCAGAAAATGATACCCACTTTCTATGTCCCTCTATTTACTCCTTTATCTCTCCCTTCGCCCAAGCTTGTCAACTACAGCTTGTTTATCTTCTAGGGTAAGGGTTTTTTATTTTTTAAATTTTTGAGTGTTTATTTTGTTTGTTTTTAGGCAAAAAATATTTGATGGCTTCCCCTCGCCTTATTTTTTTTTTTTTTCAGTTAATGCTAATTTCCTAGCTGGTCATTTATTGGTTGTATGACTGGATACAATTTTCTTAACCTTTTTAAGCCTGTTTCCTCTTCTGTGAAATAGGAGTAATAATAGCACCTTTCTGGTAGAGTTGTTTTTAAGAAGCCCATGAGATAATTAAAGTGCTTAGCTTGGGAAATAGCAAATGTTTAACTAATGGTAACTATTAAGATTTTCAGTTTCTTGGGGGGTGGTGCCTGGGTGGCTCAGTCGGTTAAGCAACTGACTTGGCCTCAAGTCAGTTGCTTGGGCTCAGGTCATGATCTTATGGTTTGTGAGTTTGAGCCCTCCGTCGGGCTCTATGCTGACAGCTCAGAGTCTGGATCCTGCTTTGGATTCTGTGTCTCCCTCTCTCTGCCCCTCACCTGCTCTCTCTCTCTCTCTCTCTCTCTCTCTCTCTCTCTTGAAAATAAATAAACATTAAAAAAATTAAGATTTTCAGGTTTTTTAAAAATTAATTTATTTATTTTGAGAGACTGTGTGTGACTGAGGGATGGGCAGAAAAAGAGAGAGAGAGAGAGAGAGAGAGAGAGAGAGTCCCAAGCAGGCTCTGGCCTATCAGCACAGAGCCCAATGTGGGGCTTGAACCCATGAACCGTGAGATCACAACCTGAGTTGAAGTCAAGAGTCAGATGCTTAACTGACTGAGCCACCCAGGTGCCCCAAGATTTTGAGTTTTAAATTTAACACTTGTGGGTGCCTGGGTGGCTCAGTCAGCTGAATGTCCAACTGTTGACTTTGGCTCAGGTCATGATCTCACAGTTTGTGAGTTTGAGCTCCACATCAGGCTTTATGCTAACAGCACAGAACCTGCTTGGGATTCTCTCTCTCCCTCTCTCTCTGCCCCTCCCTCCTGCTCTCTCTCTCACAATAAATAAACATTAAAAAATAATAAATTTAACACTTGTATTTTAAGTTACATCAAATAGCTGCTGCCTGAAGATAAAAATAATGGTTGGGCTATGAAACTATTCTGAATAGGGAGATCTCCCCATAGATTTTTTTTTTTTTTTTTTTTTTAGTCTTTAACGAACTTTATTTTTTGAAGTGTTTTAGGTTCATAGAAACATTGAGTAGAAAGTACAGAGTTCCCATGTGTGCCCTCTCCCCACCACTCACAGCCTTCCCCATAGTAATCATGGGGCATCAGAGTGATACCTTTGTTATAATCAATGAGCCTACATTGGCTTTTTATTTTTTTAACTATACTATTTGCAAATATAAATTTTTCTGTAAAGTGGTCGTTCTGTCATCCCTGTGTTCCGGGAGCCCTCCTGAAGACACCCTTTATCTGGCATGTTAGGATAAGGTATCAGGTCAGTGGGGCCCAGCTGTGCATTAACTTTCATTAACTATTCAAGATGCGGGAGTTCCTTGGAATTGGAAGGACTGGTAAGAATAGTACACCCAGTGTGTCCTGTGTGACTGCCTCTTTTCTTGTCTCTTCTACTTCGTGAAGTTCTTTAAGGGCCTCAAAATGCAAAGGGCTCGCACCCAACCATGGGGTGAGAGACAAAGCCAGCTTCAGAGAAGCCAGGGTTTACGCTGAAGGGACGTGGGCAGAATCTGCCAACAAATAATAACACGAAGCCATTCAGACCGAGTTCTGAGTGGGAGTGGTGAATAAGTAACGAGCATCCCCACCAGCCCTCTTCGTTCTGCCTGAGAGCACAGAATAAACGGTGCCCGGGTGGGCCGCTCCCCAACCTCCAGTGACTGTTTCCTCGGCTGGCTGCCCCAGCGCCTCTTCCCTTGCCAGCCTGCAGGCACAAGTTTGGGGAGCCAGGCAGGAAGATTTGGCTAAGCATTAATTTTCAAGTCAAGCTCTGCCCAGATTAAAGAGGGGACGAGGAGACAATAGTACGTGGCTCTGTGTCTGGATGGTTAGCACAGTTTTTTAAAGTTTATTTATTTTGAGAGAGAGAGAGAGAGAGAGAGAGAGGGAGAGAATGAGCAGGGGAAGGGCAGAGAGAGAAGGAGACAGAGGATCCGAAGTGGGCTCCAAACTGACAATGGACAGCCTGATGCAGAGCTTGAACTCATGATCCCTGAGACCATGACCTGAGATGAAGTCGGACGTTTAACCAACTGAGCCACCCAGGTGTCCCTAGATGGTGAGCATATTTGATGCTGATTTCTTTTTTTTACAAGGTCACCACACTTTAGTTGCAGAAATTATAATTTCTTCTCCCCAAACTACCGGGTGTCTTAAAAATTAATAGAAGTGGAATTTGAACCCAGGATGTGAAAGTGACTCAAGAACAAGTTCCCAGAAAGCCTTTTTTTTTAAGTTCACTTATTTATTTATTTAGAAAGAGAGAGAGAGAGAGAGAGAGAGAGAGAGTGTGTGTGTGTGTGTGTGCACGCACTAGTGCATGAGCAGAGAAAGAGGGAGAGAGAATCCCAAGCAGGTTCTGCTCTGTCAGTGAAGAGACGGATGAGGGGCTTGATCCCATGACTCGAGATCACGACCTGAGCCAACATCAAGAGTTGGTGGATCAACTGACTGAGCCACCCAGGCGTCCCCCAGAGAGCTTTCTGATAATCTTTGTCCATTAATTTACTAGAAGAGTAGAAAAACATCATAAAAGCAAAGGGTAAAGAGGAAATTTTTGTTTTTTCCAAAGTTTTCCATCTTAACGTCTATTGTCAAATGTTACATTTGTCGAGAAATGCATTATAACCTCATTTAAAAAATAATCTGAGAGGCGCCTGGTGGCTCAGTCAGTTGAGCATCCGATATCAGCTTGGGTCATGATCTTGCGGTTCGAGGGTTCAAGTCCCACATCGGGCTCTGTGCTGACAGCTCAGAGCCTGGAGCCTGCTTCAGATTCTGTGTCTTCCTCTCTCTGCCCCTCCCCTGCTCATGCTCTGTGTGTCTCTCCCTCAAAAATGAATAAACATTAAAAAAATTTTTTTTTAAATAATCTGCTTAGTGAGCAATTCTCTTGGAGTAAATTGAATGACTTTTAGAGATGTCTAAAAAGACAGACTGGCAAGGACAGTGTTCTTGAAGGTCTGGTGTTGCTTTGTACTCAACCAGCAGAATAAAGCCCTGGCAGAAGATACCTCACCTTCTCTCTTTCACTTAGGCAAATTGGCTATCTGGTTCCCAGGACTTGGGAACCCCCGCCCCCATTTGGGGCTTAAATTATGGTGCCTGATCTACGAGCTCATCTAACCATGGATGTGAAGGGTTTGACTGAAAAGCTGATTTAAATGTAGGTTACCGAACTTTCCTGGTGCTACAAAAGCTCATAATTTGTTTAGTCCTTACATTCAGGGAAACTCTTTTAACAAGCCTCATTTCACGTTTACACTCAATAGATGATCTTGGCTGGAAAAGACAGGACGCCCCCTGTTCAGGCACCCTGCCTGTGTGGGGGGAGGGGTGGTTTGTCCAGCATAGGCCCTCTCTTTGGAAAACCCTCCTATTCTCTAACTACCAGGATCTGCTTTTTTCCCCATCAGCTTTCTCAGCTTTCTCTTACGATACTTTATCTATGTTTAACTATGGCAGTAAATGGCTGTTAAATGTTAAACATGAATATATAAGGCTGTACCCTCACTCCAGTCTGTCCTACTCCTTTCCTGGTTATTTTTTTTCTTCCTTAGCATCTACTACCATCTAACACACTATTTATTTTGTTTACACACTGTGTTGTCTCTCTTGCAGAAGTTCAGCTTTATGAGGCCAGGGCTTTCTGTTTTGTTTATTGTGTTATCTCCAGCACTCGAAACAGTGCCTGGCACATAGTAAATGCTCAATAAATATTTGTGATGAACAAATAATGGCAGGCCATATCGCTCAAGCTCTGTTCACACCTCTTAGATCAGTGTCACTCAGAGTTGCTAAATATGAGACGAGAGGGGATATGGTTGTCATCACGGTCAGCTTCCTGGGTGTGCTCTGTGCAGTCGCATAGACCTGTGCTCAGAAGGGTCCTGTGCTGGATTTAATGCTCTGCTGTCACTGTGCCAAAATTCCTAATAACTGTTTTCTTTGAACTTCTGCTTCATAAGTGAAGTCCAGCGGGACAATGGAGGATGCATGTGAGAGACAGACTTACACAATATGAGGGTTCAATGCCATTCCTCACCATCCCATTTACATATAATGTTCATGATGCCCTCGGAGCACAGCGTTCTGGTGGACCCACGATGTACAGGAGTTCAGTGAGACTCAAGCAGGTGCCAGATTGGTAGGTGATCTCTGCCTGGGTGAGCGGGAGCTCTAACAGCCTGGGGGACCGTACATTTTTGTTTGAATCAGGACTTGCTTTGAACACATAAAGAAGGCGAGAAACACGAGTGAACAAAGGACTCTTATCGTATCCTTTGGCATTTCTGTTGGTACTCCGTTTTGTATTAAGTGAAATAATATTAGCTGAGTTAGTTTTGTACATTTCCACTGTTAAAAATGAAATACATATGCAAGTACCAACTCTGAAATAGAAACTTTGTAAAATGCTCTTATATTTGCGTTTAAAACTGGCATTGCACAATATAAAGATGAACAGTATAATTCATTCTAGTACTTTTCTTTTTAAAGTTTATTTTTTTTGAGAGAGAGAGCAAGCAAGCTTGTGCAAGCAGGGGAGGGGCAGAGAGACGGGGGTGAGGGAGAGAGAATCCCAAGCAGACTCCATGCTGTCAGCCCAGAGCCTGAAGCAGAGCTCGATCCCACAAACTGTGAGACCATGACCTGAGTTGACCTTGATCCAGCCGGGTTAACTGACTGAGCCACCCAGGCGCCCTAATTCATACTAATACTTTAAAAGTTTACTTTTCCTTTGCTAAGAACAATATTAAATAGCAAATTTAAAACACCCATGGAAGAAAGGGAAACGTTTTATATTTCAGTACCTTTAACAGCACTTTTCCCTTGCTTTTTGAACAAGGGGTCCCAGGATTGGGGCCCACAAATTACGTGGCAGGATCTGTTTGTCATGACTGCAGTTGAGCACTTCAATCCACACTGTCAAATTCTGGGACTATGTTTCTAAAATAAAATTGTAAGGACAGGAAGCCCAACTTACCAACAGATTGCATTCTACTTTATTTTATAAGCCAGCTGCTTGGAACTTGGCATGTATTTTCTCATAGGAACACTGTTTTGAAGAGTGGTCAGTCTGCCGAGCTAGCTCTCAAAAACCTACTGAAGCAGTAATACGGCAGATTGCTTTAGTATATTTGAATTATTGGATTAATGTAGCTGAAGACTATTAGTGCTGTTTGCCAAGTATTGCCCTGCAGGTTTGCACTGAACAGTTGGGTGGGAATTCCGGTTGGTTCTAGCCGTTAAGCTGTGAGTACTGACATGTGCCACTCAGGGCATGAGCATTTAATGGACAGGGTGAGGCCCTCTGAGGTGCTTTTTCCCATCTGTTATAGTGACTGGCGATATTCCAGGGATGACTACTCCATCAGCCTGGGGCCCGGTGAGGGGATAACATGGAACAGAGCCCAGTTCCATGGCATGGAGCACTACCAGAGCATAACCTGACCTACTCTGATCGATAAAATCATTAATCAGAGTTCTTTGATTGCAAGCACTAGAAACCAATTACAGCTAATTAAGGCATAAAGGGATGTGTTAGATCCTGGGGCAGCTCAGAGGCTTGAAGAAACATCCAGGTCTTAGGTGGCAGAGCATCTCGAGGACTCTCAGTTATTTATAGGCACATACCAACATAATTCAGCTCCTGTGGTACTCCCCACAAGAATCAGATTTCAGGAAGAAAGGGCTGCATTGGTTTAGTCTGGGTCTGCCCCTCCGCCAGCCAGGAAGAGGGACCATAATGGACAGGCCTAGTAAGGACTGCCCCTAAAGAAACAAGGAGATGTTTGTCTCCAAAAGCAACAGATGTCCATCATAACCCCACATGGCCACTATTGGAGCAGCCTTGGGGGATGGGTGGAGAGGAAAGAAATGTGCCTGGAACACTATTTCATAGGTTGGGGTCTGTAGTTTGGGGATGCTGAGACATGCTTCATGTCTGAACATCACCGTGGCTGCTATGGGCTTTCCTAGCTTTGAGGCCAGTGCTTCTCAACCCTGGCTGCACACCTGGCAGGGTTGGGAGGTAGGGTGGGGAGAGGAGAAGGTTCTGTAAAAATAACCAATGCCCGGGGACTTCTCCCTGAGGTTATGATTTAACTGTCTTGTGAGCCTGGACATCAGTTTATTGACAGCTCCCCCGGTTAAGCGAACATGTAACCAGGATTACAGAGTGGATCTTCTTTGAACCCTTAACCTGGCCAAGCCCCACCATAAACACTTGGCCACTACCTCCCAGGGGTAGGAGGGCTATGTGTGGGGGTGTTCCTCTCTCATGGGTTTATTGTCTGAAAAGTAGTCAAGCTGCTTATTCTTTCTCTAGAAGCTCAAGATAAGTTTTCTGCAGTGTCTTAGTCCCCCTTTATTTACCAAGTGAAATTTTAGGCTTGTTGCTGGAACAAATATACTGAGCTACTCAGTACTCAGAGGAGGTGGAGAACAACCAGGAAGATTGGGCTGGAATTCCTTCATCCTTCTGTTATTTCTTCCCCTGCTGGGGCTGCCTGGTGACCCCTCTAGGGCTTCTCCTACCCCCAGTCCCTGCCTGGAAAGAAAAAGGGACAGATAAAAATACTTCAGCTGTATATCCCCAGGCCACAACTAAGTGGTGAAGTCACACCTCTGGCCCCTGGTTGCAAAGTCTTGCCAAGGTGCATGGATTCCTTCAGTGGCCTGAGCCAACCTCCCTTTGGCTGGAGCATGAGACACCCTGGGAGCAGGGACTTGTTTTATTTTTGAATTGCAATTATCACGAGATCAATCACTGCTGCATCGCTTCCTCTCTTTTATCTTGACTTAGTGTGTTTCATGTTGGTTCCACTGTCCCCTGTCATCCAGCAGAGTGCTGAGGAAGAAGTGGCCACCCAGCTTTGGGAGTCATTCCAGAGTGTGAGGCTCATAGTTCCTTGCAAGTTGTAGGTGGAGGCATGTGTGGGCACAACCACTTGGCAGAGGGCCTCTGTTGTGGGAAGGAGGAAGTGATAACTCTAGACCCTTCCGTGTGACTTAGGGTGCCACCTGGCACCAGCCGGCTGGAGAGGATGACAAGGAAAGCATCATCCTTTGGGTAGGAAGGAGTCACCCTCCAGGGGCTTACTGGTCACAGCAGTAGCCTGTGCTGCTCCTGTGGATACACTTGGGTATATGCCCAGTGTCCCTGGCATTTTCCCTTTGCTTGTTTGGCCTCTTGGGGACATTCTTAAAATATATTCATGAACCCTGAGGAAGTCGCACTCAGTCTGCTTTTCTTTTTCTTTTTTAATTTTTTTTCAAATTTATTTATTTATTTTGAGAGGGGAGGAGCAGAGAGAGAGGGAGAGAAGAGGAGGGAGGAAGGGTGAGAGGGAGAGAGGGAGAGAGGGAGAGAGACAAACACACAGAGAGAGAGAGAGAGAGAGAGAGAGAGAGAGAGAAAATGAATCCCAAGCAGGCTCTGCCCTGTCAGTGCAGAGCTTGACACGGGGCTCTAACTCAGGAACTTTGAGATCATGACCTGAGCCAAAACCAAGAGTCAGATGCTTAACCAACTAAGCCACCCAGGCGCCCATCAGTCTGTTTTTCTTTTATTACATGAGGGGGATGCCCTCTGTTATTAAAATTCTGAGTTCCTGTACATTTTCTTAGAATCATTCCATTTCAGCAGTAGAAGGATATTTGACATCATCTGATTCTCCCAAGGGAAATTTTCACCAGAAAAAGTTTGAAAACTCTATCTAGAAATCTCAGAATCAGCAGTGTAGGTCTTAACAGGGAAGTGGTATGGTATAGAAACAGATCTTTGATGAGGAGTAGCCAGGCTTCTGACTCCCATGCTGACTGTTGACCTTAGGCACTATCTCTGTGTTAACTTACCTATGACCTAGGAGAGGTGGGCATTCTGGTGGTGAAGGACATGGGCTTTGGAGTCAGACCTGCATGGGGTTAAGACTTGCTTCAACCAGTTATGAATATGAGTAACTTGCACGAGTAACTTGACTTTGTCCAGGCCTCAGTTCCCTCATTTGTATCAAGAGGACTTAAGAATTTGTGCAAATTTGGGGCATCTGGGTGGCTCAGTCGGTTAAGCATCCGACTTTGGCTCAGGTCATGACCTCGTGGTTTTTGAGTTCAAGCCCCACATCAGGCCCTGTGCTGACAGTCTCCCTCTCTCTCTGCCCCTTTCATGCTCATGCTCTGTCTCTGTCTCTCAATAATAAACATTAAGAAAAAAAAAAGAAGGAATTTGTGCAAATTTGCATTTACTTAACTTCCTTAACTCTTCAGTTCCCTTGGCTGTAAACTGGGGGTAATAATTGTGCTTAACCTCAGGGTGTTGTTGGGAGGATTAAATGATACAAGGTTTTTGATACTTAGGCCAGTCCTGGGCACCTAGTGGTCCCTGGCAAAATTAAAGCTGTTTACATCAGGAATGAGGGTATCTGCCTTGTCTTCATCGTAGGTGGTTTTTTTGGATCAAATTAAGCATTGTTTTCAAAAGCACTGGGAAACCTGGAGATGGACATACATACAAGAGGATTGTTTGGAAACACTGTTTTACTGTCTCTTTAAGGCTAAAATGTTTGCTTTCTGAAGGAGCATGACTTCCACTCAATATTCCGTTTGTTTTTCATGAACAATTTTGTGAGATATCATAAAAAATGTGAAATCAATAGTTTCTAAAAGCTTGTTTTTGAGAGCTTAAAAGGCAAGCTAGATTTCCAGGACATGCTCTATTAGTTCATTCCATTCTATATTGTATTTTTAGCCAATCTATTTCTATTTATCTCTGTCTCTCTGTCTCTGTTTCTGTCTCCGCCCCCCCCCCCCACTTTTTTCCTCTTTCCCTCTCTTCCTCTCCCTCTGTATTTCTTTCTGTCTCTCCTGACTCTCATATAAATGCCCACAGGCATCTCTCATCTTAAAAAATTAAGAAAAGCATCAGCAAGGGGCACCTGGGTGGCTCAGTCGGTTAAGTGTCCAACTTTTGATTTCGGCTCAGGTCATGATCTCATGGTTTGTGAGCTCAAGCCCTGCTTTAGGCTCTGTGCTGACAGCTCGGAGTCTGCTTGGCCTGCTTGGGATTCTCTCTTTCCCCCTCACTCTCTGCCTCTCATCCCCCACTCAAAATAAATAAACTGGAAAAAAAAAAAAAAGCATCAGCAAATAAAATCCTCCTTTTTTTCCCTCTCCATCTACGGCCCCATCTCTTCACATCCCTTCTGTCCAAATACCTGGGGAGATAATGGAGACTTTTTATTCCCTTATCAGTTCTATCCGAGGACATTACAGCTTTTCACATTGTACTATTTCTAAAATTGTGCTGTATCTTATGTGTGTTCCAATAAAATGTTTTTTATAGATGCTGAGATTTGAATTTCCCATAATTTTCACTTGTCATAAAGAGTTATTCTTTCAAGTTTTTAAAACCATTTATTGACGTAGGAACTATTTTGGGCCCCTGGGCCAATCAGGAGCAGGAATTCAGCCCTGGTTTGCCAACCCTGGGGCTTTTAAACCTGTCAAAAGAAATTTGCCAGCCAGGCAGAGGACAAGCTCTATCATGAGTGTCTTAGCATCTGTACACATGAGAACTTGGACTGACGCATCTGCTTATCAGATGTGCACTTCACTGACTTATTTACTTAGATGGTACCTCACATGACTGAATTTTAACTTTAGGTTCTTAATTATTACTTCACATCTTCAGAAAGATCACACAATGACATGGCATTGAAATGAAAGCTCAGAAGACGGCTTGTGCATGCCAGGTGATGGAAATGAAACAGTAGAAATGGCCAAGTCCCTCACAATACATCCCCAAATTTCCAAAATTCCGAAAAGTTAGAGTAGTGGACACTTTGTCAAAAAACTTCTGGTTTGGCTTTCAGGTGAAGCCATTTAATTTCCATAATGTGGAATCCCATGAAAGAAAGCAGAAACGCCAAGGGGACCTAGAAAATGCAAGCAATTCTATGATTTATCCACAGACCTTGAATTTATACTCTTAATTTTATAGGGATTATACAAGTCAAAGTCACAAGTCCTGGTTAGGGAAGGTGGGATGCCTTTGCATAATCTTGCAAAACTGCCAATGGCCAAAAATAATTTCCAAGGCTCTTCAGATGTTGAATACAAAGCAGGCTTTGACTTAATTATAACATAACATAATATAATATAATATAATATAATATAATATAATATAATATATCATTAATATAATGAAGAAAGTGACATGTTGGTATTTTGACCAATGTATGCTATTGATAGTTGAAAAATTTATGTAATTTAAGCAGAATTAGAGTGAGGGGAGCGGTGCCTAGGAAGAAATATACGGAGGAGGTCACTTTCGGGGTCTGGCACAAGTGAGAGTGAGTGCCTCCTTATATTTTGTGGCCTATGTACCTCACTTGTTCCACCCTAGATTGGCCCTGAGTTTAAATATAGCTTATTATTTCTTCCTCAATAGCTGAGAAATCCATGGTGTATCTTACAGTCCATGGTGCCTTAGAATCAAGGAAGCACAGTGGTTGAGGTTCTCCCAAGGGGCCGGGGTTCTGTCCCTGCCTCCTTATGGGGCCTCCTTGGCCTGGCTGCCTTGATGTATCTTTTCAGCCTGGGAGGCCAGTAGGCGCCCTAACTCTGTGTTCTCATCACACCCTGTGTTTATTGTTCTATGGGTTCTGATCTCAATGTAATTGTGTTCTCAAAATCTGTCTCCCCTCTAGACTGTGAGCTCTTTGGGAAGAAAAACTCTTCGTCTCTTTATTTTGCCATGGTCGATAGCCGTGTCTGGCAATACTCAGTGAATGCCAGGGCCGTGAGTGCATAAAGAAAACTGTTGAATGAGTAAACATTTTTCATGATAGAGGTCAAATAATGTTTAATGCTTGGAAGACACAGAGAATGCAAAATCTGACCTCGCAGAGCAAGTTGTTTTTGAAAATAATCTTCTTTAGTCTGGCCAACTTGAAATTATATCATGACCCTGCATTGGAAAATCTGAACTTTGACCTTTTCAGATGATGAATATGCATTATGATCTACCAACTCAGAGCAATGACCAAACTCTTGGCCTCCAAATGCTGTTGAGGGAGACAAGGGCAGCTTGAGATCAGGATTTGAGTAGTGGTGGTGTTATACCTTCTGTACGTGGCCCAGTGGCAGAGTCGGTAAGCTATGACATTCTTTGGGGATGGAAAGTAAAATGAACTTCTTTGCTGGCGGAACTACTAATTTTTCTACTCTAACAGTTTGTATAGTCCCCTGGTGGCCTGATAAAATGTCCTCAGGGGCTAGGGGACCCTGCTGGGCCAAGCCCTGCCCTTGCCTTCAGTCTAGAGCTAACCTGATCATCCAGATAAAGAGAATACATTTTTTTACTTTTTAAGACTCACACCTCCAGCAATTTTTTTTTTTTTTTTAACAGCTCAAGAAAGTTAGTCAAAATGGGTGCAGTACTTGAGAATCTTTGGAAGAAAGATGCCAGTATCTACATACTAGCGCATAATATAAGGCTGCAGGTACATTGTATAAGTCTGCAAGCTGTTTAAAATCCCTCTTGTCCCGGAATGCCTGGGTGGCCGAATTGGTTGAACACCTGACTCTTGATTTTGGCTCAGGTCATGATCTCATAGTTCATGGGTTCCAGCCCTGTGTCAGGCTTTGCGCTGACAATGCAGAGCCCACTTGGGATTCTCTCTCTCTCTCTCTTTCTCTCTCTCTTTCTCTGCCCCTCCCCCACTCTCTCTCTCTGTCTCTCTCTCTCTCTCTCCAAATAAAGAAATAAACTTATAAAAATTAAAATAATAATAATAATAAAATCCCTCTTGCCCCATTAAAGTGAAGATGCTAACTTCCTAAAGGAAGCAGGACTTCCTAATTTTGCTGAGATCCCTAGACAAATTGTCTGATTTATATAAAAAGGCATAACTTATACCTGACTCCAGTTTCCAAAATGTGACATTCAGAGCTGATAGCCTTCTCTGACCTACCCTCCCTTAATAGCCACAGAATCTCCTGTCCATTTTGTCCTGAGAATACTTTATATCTGTTTATATTGGCTTCTTCTAATTTGGGAAGTCCTGAGTTGGTAGCACTTACAAAAGTAATTATGTAAGCATGTGTATTTATATTTTTTGGTCAGCAGGGTGGAGGCCTGGACAGAAATGGGGAGGTGCTGATGGCTGGAGAGATTCACAGCAAGAGAGAGAAGATAAAAATCCTATCTCATTCCCCCTTCTAGAGATAACTGCTGGCAGAATGCCATTCAATCTCTTTTAAAGGCATGTATTTAGAACATTTTGTTATAAAAATAATACCCAATTAGCATAGAAAATGAAGGGAAAAACCCTGTAATCCCAGTATTTAGATAACCACTGTTACCATTATACTGCCCTTTGTTTTTCTGCCCTGGATATGAAGGCAGACACTGAACACGCATTACAGCTTTTGCGTTTTCCCAAACAAAAAGCAGAGCACAAACTTTAATTGTTCAAGACAGAAACGATAGCACACAGCATATGCACACATATCCCACATTTCAAACTTATTTATAAACGTGGATGAAAAATATCAAATAAAATATTAGCAATAGAATATAACTTAAGAAATGTACTATGGCCAGGTGAAGTTCATCCAGGAGTGCAGAGATAACAATATTAGGAAATCTATTAATATAACTAGTCTTATATAAAAACTTCTTATGATCGTGATACTGAAAAGTCATATAAAAATTTATAATGTGATTTGTAAAAAATCTCAAACTGAATTATGCTTAATTAGACAGTCCTGTTAAAGTCAGAAAAAGAGGGGTGCCTGGGTGTCTCAGTGGGTTGAGCATCCCAACTTGGGCGCAGGTCATGATCTCATGGTTCATGAGTTCGAGTCCTGTGTAGTGCTCTGTGCTGTCAGCTCAGAGCCTGGAGCCTGCTTCCGATTCTGTGTCTCCCTCTCTCTCTGCCCCTCCCCTGCTCATGTTCTGTCTCTCTCTGTCAAAAATAAGTAAACATTCAAAAAAAAATTTTTTTTAAGTCAGAAAAAGACATGTGTCACTGTCATCTCCTTGTTAAAAAGTGCTTGTCAACACAACGAACAAGATTGCTAAACAAGATGTCTAACTATTGGAGGTAAGGAGGCAAAATAATCTCCGTTTGAAGATGATGTGATTGCCTACTGTGAGAATCATTAAAATATTTTTTTGGAAGTAACACTCAACAAATGGTGGCCATCAGTACTAGTAATAAAACTATTGGGGTTTTTTTGGTGGTGGTGGGGATTAAAAGAAGTAATGGATATAAAGAGTTGTCACAATGCCTGGCGCATACTTATACCAATACATGAATACACTAGTATGTTGGTTAGTACATACACACTATTTACTGTCATCACAGCATTGTTATTATTTGTGTCGCATTCAAGCATTCCATGTATGATCTTAAACCACTGGGGTGCAAAGGCATCAGTTATGAACTGTGGGCAGGTGCCACTGGGGCATCCCTGCCTGCCTGTGTAGTGTTGCCCACAGGGACCCAGGTGAACTTGGTCTATGTGCCTGGGCTCCACTCTAAGAACTGAGTCTCCTGCCTGGGACCTGTCTTCTCTGACTATAATACTGTGGGACCCCCCCCCCCACTGTCCCCTATGGCTCAGGCCAGCCATAACCCTTTCTCACCCTGCAAACCCCAACCCACTAAAAAGTAGGGTGAGAGATCAAGGGCTGGAGGTTCCAGTGCCACCCAATTTTCCTGAGCTGTGGTACATGAAGCAAATCAGGTTACTTCCCAAAGTATCCCTTTTCTCATCTGTACAATAAGGTCAGTGTAACTTAATCATCGATTCCTCTCAGGGCTGAATGCGGATCAAATGAGAGAATATAGAGACAACTTCTGGTGTGCAGTAGGCCTTTGACTAGGGTCACTTGATAGAATATAGGACACCCAGTTAAATTTGAATTTCAGATAGACAGCAAATGAATTTTTTAGTATAAGTATATCCCAAATACTCATAGGATACACTTATACTAAAAAATTATTGGCTGTTTATCTGAAATTCAACTTTAACTGGGAGTCCTATACTTTGATTTGCTAAGTGGCACCCTTACCCCCTAACAGATGTCAGTTCCCTTTCCTTCTTACCATCTGGAAGCATGATTTTGTAACTCTGGCTGCCTCCCAGGTCACTGTGAGGATCTCATTAATTCCCATGAATGGATTCAACCAACAAAGCATTGTTGGGCTGGTACAGAAAGGTTTGTGAAGGGAAAGGAATACAGATTAACCAGGTTTCTGGCTTGGGCATTATGAAATGCCCTGAGAAAAGTTAAGTGCCATTCAAACATGAGCCGTTGGTATTGTAGTGACTATTTCATTTTTTTTGCAGGCCTCCTTTTGTTTATTTTATTTTTTATTTTTATTTTTTTAAAATAAGCTTCACACTCAACACAGAGCCCAACACAGGGTCTGAACTTGAAATCAAGTTCTGAGCTGAGATCAAGAGTCAGACGCTGCTTAACCGACTAAGCAACCCAGGTGCCCCTATTTTTTATTTTTTAATGTTTATTAATTTTTGAGAGAGAGAGAGACAGAGTGTGAGCAGGGGAGGGGCAGAGAGGGAGACACAGAATCGGAAGCAGGCTCCAGGCTCTGAGCTGTCAGCACAGAGCCCAACATGGGGATCGAACCCACGAACTGTGAGATCATGCACTGAGCTGAAGTCAGACGCTTAACCAGTGGAGCCACCCAGGTGCCCCTGCAGGCCTCCTTTTAAACTGGAAACTCCAAAAGAATGGCATTTGATCTCTTTCAGGAGCTTAATGTGGTATCTTCCACCTCCTCTGGATCCCTAGGAAGCCTGACATCAGTGCAGAGGGAGGGCTCGGGTCATCAGAAGGTCAGGGGAGAAGCTGGGATTAGCACCTCCAGGCTAGCAAAGCCGCACCCCTCCAGCAACCCTTCCCTAGCTCTGCTCACACCTGTCCATGAGTCAGCACTTTATCCTAGGCCCTCTGAATGCATGAACCCTCCTGCCTGCCCCACAGTAGAGATTCCTTTCTGGGCTCTTGAGAACGATAAAATCAAAGAGCAGATTTTTGCCCTGGGCCACAACTTCAGATGTCCCCTGGGTGCTGTGTCGGCTACATCCCCTTCGCAGGGAGAGGCACAGCGGAGCCCAGGCCTTGTGCTGTCCACTCAACACCTCCCCAGTCCTGGTGGCCTGCTGAAGCCAAAAAAAGGCCTCCCCGTGTGGCCAGGTCCCTGTTGGATAGGTAAAGTGATGAGCCACCTACCAGCGTCAGAGGACAGGGCGGATAAGTGCAGTGGACTTTCCTTCTGCCTTTTGGGGGTGCTTGGGGTGTGGGTGAGGCAAAACCAGTCAGTCATTTTAGGGAGGGAAGCACACCAAGCTGGGAGCTCTGCACAGACCTGTATTGGGTCAGATGACTTGCAGGGAGCAGCTCTCGCCCAGGGGAGAACAGAGCCCTGTAAACTAGTGCTGAGCTCTTGTGCACATACCATAACCCCATATGAGCACTTCTTTGTGCCCAGTTCCTTGTGCAAATTAGGTACGATGAACTGCCAGCTTCACCGGGTTGTGTGAGAAGGAACCAAAGCACTTAGTCTAGCACCTCACTAATAAGACAAGGAAAAGCAACTCTGCAGTTCAGTTTAAGTGGTTTTCCCTGAGTAAGCTGAAAAGATTCCCCCATACCCTGCTTTCTACAGGTGTCCTAGGGGATGGATGTCCTAGGAGACAGGTTCTTTCCGATCCCTCCAACTACCTCTGGGAAGTGGTGTATGTGTGTGTCCGTGTTCAGTATGGAGGGGGTGATTATCTCATGGGCTCATGGCAAAACCACCTAATTCTTATACCTGTCTCTTCAGGTATGAAAACCTGTCCCTTCAGAATGCCAACCGGAAAGACAATGCCAAAGGAATTTTGTCACACCCAAGATGGGCCATTGATGGATTTAATGATGTCTCTGTCCTTAGTCCCAGGTGGGTTTGCATCTATGTGGTGCAGGAACTAAATGGTAAATACTGCTCCCAGTTTGTACACTCACCAACATATAGACATGGAGAGAAGGTAGACCGATCTTAGATGTGGAAAGAAGGAAGATAACACTTACTGGGTGCAAATGAGTGCTAGGTGTTCTGCAAACATCACTTCATTTAATCTTCATAAAATTCCATATCATAAATAGGTCTTTAGTACAGTATTTTGTTTCTAAATTTGTTTTGAGAGATAGAAAGAGAGAGCAAGTGGGGGAAGGGCAGAGAGAGAGAGAGGGAGAGAAAGAATCCCAAGCAGGCTCTGACCTGTCAGCACAGAGTCCAATGTGGGGCTTGATCCCACAAACTGTGGGATCATGACTGGAGCTGAGATAAGAGCTAGATGCTTAACTGACTGAGTCATCCAGGCACCCCTAATGGGTTTATTTTATTTTATTTTATTTTATTTTATTTTATTTTTTATAATGTTTATTAATTTATTTTCGAGAGACAGTAAGCATGAGCAGGGGAGGGGCAGAGAGAGAGAGAGGGAGACAGAGAATCCGAAGCAGGCTCTGTGCTGTCAACACAGAGCCCAATGCAGGGCTTGAACTCATGAACTGTGATATCATGACCTGAGCTGAAACCAAAGAGTCTGAAGCTTACCTGACTGAGCCACCCAGGTGCCCCTAATATATTATTTGTTTAAGTTTACTTATTTATTTTTCAGAGAAAGAAAAAGAGCAGTGTGAGCTGGGGCAGGACAGAAAGAGAGGGAGAGAGAGAATCCCAAGCAGGCTCTGCTCTGACAGCTGCCCAGATGCCCCTACCATAAATAGGTCTTATTAGTTTATAGAAGTGAGCTCCTGGGGCACCTGGATGGCTCAGTCAGTTGAGCATCCAACTCTTGGTTTTGGCTCAGGTCATGATCTTGTGGTTCGTGGGATCAAGCCCTGCACTGGGCTCTGCGTTGATGGTGTGGAGTCAGCTTGGGATTCTCTCCCTTCCCCTCTCTCTCTGCCCCTCCCCCACTCGTTCTCTCTCTCTCTCTCTCTCTCTCTCTCTCTCTCTCAAAATAAATAAATAAAACAACAAAAAAAATGAAGCGAATTCCCAGAGTTTAAGCAGCAATGTCACATAACTTGTAAACACAACTTGTAAGTGAGAAGCCAGGATTCAACCCACTAAGGTGATTATGGCACACTCTCCCACTGAATCCAGGGCAGCCTCGGTACCCTTCCAAATACAGTGGGTGGCTGTTTACATGCAGGATGGGCATGTGGACCAAGACCATGAGCCATTCTAGTGCTATCCAAGCTGCTTTCAGATTGGTCATTATAAGCTATTTGGGCCAGCTCAGGTGAATCTTAGGGCCCAGCCTCCCCTGAAGAATACTGGTGCTGGGCTCAGGAAGGCAGCACCAGGTATGTATCAGGCTTCCTGTGAAAGTTTATCTTTGATGTGGACCATTTTTTCATTAGCAATGCATACCTTCAAGTCAATCATTGCCCTCTCCTCTGTTGAAACATCAGTACCAGTAAAATACCAGTAAAAAAATACCAGTCAAACATCTGGGATTAGGTGATAGCTGTACTTTCCTGTGAATTTATACTCTAACTCACTTTTTTCTTTGTCTGGATGGATACGCTAGAGTTTTCTGGCTCTCTGGGATATTGGTTAAATCCCAAGGCTTAGAATAATAAGTGACTCCCACCCCTACCACTTTCACCTCTGCCAACACACATGTATTTTTAAGAGAGGTGCTAGACCATCCATGAAGAGCTTGCTAAGAAGTATCCAAACTGGTCCTGCAACTTCTGATCTTGGCACATCACCCACCTCCAGCCTAGTTCCAAGAAAAGGCTAAAGATTGTTTAGAGAGTCAAGGGTTTCTTTAATCAGAAAGAATGTGCAGGCCACTTGATGGTACTCTGTTAAATTGTTTCTTCGGACTGGCATACACTTCTAGAGTTTGTTGGGGCCTGGGCTGGAATGTTTCCTTGGGGTCCAATGTGACCTGACACCTTGGATGGTAGCCAGGCTTGAAGGACTTGAAAGTACCCCACCCCAATTTCTGCCTGTTCAGGAGAGGAGAACCCAGCAGAAAGTACCTCTTGGGTTATACCTTCAAGCAGGCACTGAGGAATTTTTGTAGAAAGTTGGCTGGAGAGGGCATCACCCATGTTGCCTGGATCAGAGAATGGGGCAGCACTGGAGATCCCCCGATGGATCAGAGAGCCCACTAAAATACAAGAGAAAGGAAAACTTCCAAATTCATTCTATGAGGCCAGTATCACCCTCATACTAAAACCACATAAAAATACCACAAGCAAAGAGAACCATAGGCCAATATCTCTCATGAATATGCATGCAAAAATCCTCAACAATGTATTAGCAGACTGAATCCAGCAATACATCAAAAAAAATCATACATCACAATCAAGTGGGATTTATTCCTGGGATGTGAGAGGGGTTCAATATTCACAAAATGATCAATGTGATATGTCACATCAATAAATGAAAGGATAAAAACCATATCATCATTTCAATTGATGCAAAAAAGCATTCAACAAAGTACAACATTCATTCATGATAAAAACCCTCAACAAAGTAAGTCTAGAGGGAACATACCACAACATAATAAAGGCCTTACATGAAAAACCCATGTCCAACATCATATTCAATGGTGAAAAACTGAGAGCTTTTCCCCTAGGGTCAGAAACAAAACAAGGATGTTCACTCTCACCACTTTTATTCAACATAGTCCTGGAAGTCCTAGCCACAGCAATTAGGCAACATAAAGAAATAAAAGGCATCCAAATTGGTAAGGAAGAAGTAAAACTCTTACTGCTTGCAAATGACATGGTACTATATATAGAAAACCCCAAAGACTCCACCAAAAAACTACTACAACTGATAAATGAATTCAGAAAGTCACAGGATGTAGAATCAATGCGCAGAAATATGTTGCATTCCCATACACTAATAAAGAAGCAGCGGAAAGTGAAATTAAGAAATCAACCCCATTTATAATGGCACCCAAAACAATGAGATACCTAGGAATAAACTTAACCAAAAATGTGAAAGACCTGTACTCTGAAAACTATAAAACACTGATGAAAGAAATTCAAGACGACACAAAGAAATGGAAAAACATTCCATGCTCGTGGGTTGGAAGAACAAATATTATTAAAATGTCTTTACTACCCAAAGCAATCTACACATTTAATGCAATCCCTATCAAAATACCAATGGCACTTTTTACAAAACTAGAACAATCTTAAAATCTGTATGGAACCACAAAAGACCTCGAATAGCTAAAACAATGTTGAAAAAGAAAAAACAAAACTAGAGGAATCACAATTTCTGACTTCAAGTTATATTACAAAGTGGTAGTAATTAAAACAGCATGGTATTGGCATAAAAATACACATAAACAAAAAACCTAGAAATAAACCCACAATTATATGGCCAATTAATCTTTGAAAAGGAGGAATAAATATACAGTGGGAAAAAGACAGTCTTCAACAAATGGTATTGGAAAAACTGGACAGCCATATGCAAAAGGAAGACACTGGACCACCTTCTTTTACCGTACATGAAAATAAACTGACAATGAATGAAAGACCTAAATGTGAGGCCTGAAACCATAAAAATCCTTGAAGAGAGCACAGGCAGTAATGTCTCTGACATCAGCCATAGCAACATTTTCCTAGCTATGTCTCCTGAGGCAAGGGGAATAAAAGCAAAAATAAACTCTTAGGACTACATCAAAATAAAAAGTTTCTGCACAGCAAAGGAAACAATCAACAAAACTAAAAAGGCAACCCACTGAATGGGAGAAGATATTTGCAAATGACATATCCGATAAAGGGTTAATATCCAACATATATAAAGAACTGATACAACCTAATACCCAAAAAACAAATAATCCAATTTAAAAATGGGCAGAAGACACGAACAAACATTTATCCAAAGCAGACATACAGATGGCCAACAGACCCGTGAAAATATGCTCAATATCACTCATCATCAGGGGAATGCAAATCAAAACTACAATGAGATATCACCTCACACCTGTCAGAATGGCTACAATCAAAAACACAAGAAACAATGAGTATTGGTGAGGATGTGAAGAAGGAACCCTTGTGCACTGTTGGTGGGAATGCAAATTGGTGCAGCCATACTGGTGGAAAACAATATGGAGATTCCTCAGAAAGTTAAAAATAGAACTTCCTTATCATCCAGTAATCACAATCCTGGGTATTTACCCCCAAAATACAAAAATACCAATTCAAAGGGATACATGCACCACTGTTTATTGCAGCATGACTTACAATAGCCAAATTATGGAAGCAGCCCAAGTGTCCATCTATAGATGAACAGATAAAGAAGATGTGGTATATATATATACAATGGAATATCATTCAGCCATAAAAAAGAATGGAATCTTGCCATTTGCAACAACATGGATGGAGCTAGAGAGTGTTATGCTAAGCAAAGTAAGTCAGTCAGTAAAAGACAAATACCAAATGATCTCATTCATATGTGGAATTTAAGAAGCAAAACAAATGAGCAAAAGAAAAAAAGAGAAACAAACTAAGAAACAGAGTCATAACTATAAAGAAAAAACTGATGAGGAGGTGGGTGGAAGATCGGTGAAATAGGGGATGGAGATTAAAGAATTCACTTCTCATGATGAAAAAAATAATTAAAAGAAAAAATATTGCAGAAATAAAAAACAAAGCATAGGATTGTATCTGACAGAATCTGAGACACGTGCCTTCATCCAAGTTGCAAGAAAGGCTGGAATCTGATTTGAGTTTTCTAGGTTCTACATTGTAGAGGTGAAACGCACAGGTCTGAAGTTTCCCCAAACATAGCAAGGGTATTTGACAGGAGCTGAGACATCAGTAAAAGTGACTGATATTTGCAACACATGGTATACGAAGTCACAGAGTCGTGGCTATGCAGACAGTTCTCGGGTTGGGTAGATCTGGGTTCATTAGGTAGATGTTAATTTAGTTGCTGCTAGCAGCTGTAAGACCTTAAGCAAGCCACTCTCACAGCCTCAGTGATCGAGCCTATCTCCTTGGGTAAATATGAGAGTAAGTTAATTTCCTGGATACAGAAACGTATAATACAATATCGTGTCTATCTAAAAGGCACCCAATAAATGGTAGCCATTAATATTGGGCTCTGCCATTGACACATTTTTCCCTAAAGGGTCAAAGGGAAGCTGAGGCACAAGGAGACCAAGGGACTTAAATAAAATTTGAGCAAGAACTAACATTAGGACGTGCTTCTGAGCTCACTGATTCTGGATCCGGCTCCTATCCCGGTTCCTGAGCTCCATCACCTCTGTGTGCAATCCAAAGGTGGCAGAGGTAGTGAAGAACTCAAAGACCCAGTAAAATTGGTTATTTTGGGGTGGGAAGGTTTAAGGTAAATTTCACTTATTTTCTGTATTCTTTTCTCTGTTGTTTGAAAATTTCCTAATGAGTACAGGGTATTAAAAATTATTTTTAAGAAGTTAAAAAAAATAAAGAACTCACTAAAGATCCCCTTGAAGGATAGGGAAAGAGTCTTCCTGTAGACAACCACTAAATAACAGACCCCAGAAGATATCCACATGCTAACCTCAAAAAGAACTTTGCAGAAGTGATTAGGCTGAGAGTCTTGAAATGGAGAAATTATCCTGAATTACCCAAGTGGACCCAATGCAATCACAAGGGTTGCTACTAAAGTGAAGACGTAACGATGGAAGCAGAAGTCAGAGAGGAGACAAGATGCTCTGCAGCTGGTTCTGAGGATGGCGGGGAGGGGGGAGAGGTGGGAAGGGAGGGGGGGCGGTACAGGTGGATGGGGGATGCTGTCTACATGCTAAGGAATGCCGGTGGCCTCCAGAAACTGAAAGAGTCAAGGAACCATATTCTCCTCTGGAGCCTTCAGAAGGAATGCAGCTCTGCCAACCCATTTTAGACTTCTGACCTGCAGAACCATGAGAAAATAGACGTGTGTTGTTTTAAGCCTCCAAGTTTGTGGTGGTTTGTTACAGCAGCAATGGGAAACTCATACACCTTCCATGACTTGGAGGCACTTAGCAGCCAGAGCATAGTTTCCAAATGAAACACAAGATGCCCAGATATGGCATGCCACTTTCTGTTACCAAAAAATTATTCCTTGTTTATCTGACATTCACATTTAACTGGGCATCTGGGTTTTTTTCCTTGCTGATTTTGGCCAGAGGGGAGTAGAAAGCCCTTTAATTAAAAGGACATTTTGCCCCTTTTAGAAATGTCTCTTCTCATTTCTCCTCCTGCCCCAAACCCAGAGAGCCTGAAAGCAGGTGGTGAATGTGACAGAGGAGTAGAAATACTCAAAGGAAGAGACAAAGAAGAGATGATAGCCCCTCTCATGGCAGGTTTCTGTGTCTGGGTCAGGTGTGGGGGTGGAAGATGGGGTGGGGGATGAAGGTGAAGGAATAAACTGGCTGAGACCTTCAAGATCTCACTGAGACTGGCTTGGCACTTTAAATCCCTGAAAATAAGGATCATTGGTTAATATCTGAAAATGGCCAAAATGTTTTGGGATCTTCCTAAGATACAGTCCCCCAGTGGGGAAGAGGGAACCAAGAGCACAGATTTGAAAGCAGGAGAGGGAGAAAAAGTGAAGGTGATAGCCACTTGCCCAACGAGTCTGGCCTAGTCAGCAACCCCGTTCTGACCCCTTTACCCAATCACTGCTCTCCCTCTGCTGAATTGCACTTCTCACTTCTGGGAAGAGTGACACCCACATCTTACCGGGCTATAATTTTACTAGATTACTTTTCTTCCTGTGCCCGGAAGGAGGACAGGACACCGCAGTGAGGGGACCTCAGAGTCCTCAGAGGGGACAGCAGAGGTGCCAGAAAGAACCTCAGAAGTAAGGAGGGCCCATGTGGACTCGATCTCTTGGGAACTGCCTGTTTCTTGAGACTGGGCCTAAGCAGCTTTGGTGAACCAGTCCCAAATCCTATCATCAAAAAGGAAAATATGGTGAGGTTGCAGACTTATGTGCCTGGAGTTTGCTGGACAGGTCCTGTGAAAATTTCCCAAAACAGGGATCTCGCCAGATTTCCATGTGACAACAAAAGCGTTGGCTGCAGGGAACTACTTAGGACATTTCTCTATACCTGGGTTTTCTTGACCCAAGCAGGTGTGAAGGGCTGCTGTCTGAATCACCCTTCATTTGACCTATTTTTGAAATGACTTCTTTACAAAAACCTGGAGATAAGTGCAGAGAATTGCACACTTATAATCCTAGTATAGACAGGATTGTCTAGCCCTCTCATTTTAGCTGCTCCCTGTCCTGCCAGTGGTAGGTGAATGCTGACCAAATGTTGGCAAGAGTCTAATGGCCTAAGCTATTTGCTCTAGCAGTAATTACCAGGAAGGTGAGGGTGGGATAGGAGATGGGGAGTGGGGGAAGGGCATACCAGGTGCCAGAGAGACAGGCTGGGGGCGGCTGTGAGGGCCCAGAAGTTCATTTGTAGTTCTGCCTCTGCTTCACGGTACCCCAGGAACCTCTCAAGTGGGTCACCAATGAGGTATCAGCACAATAGGGTGTTGGCTTGGTATGGTGAGAAGAGCTGGGACTTCAAATTCAAATCTGGGTTTGGATGTTTTTCTACCATTTTACTTGCCACACAATGTTGGCTTTCACCCCATCTTCCAGAACCTATTTCCTTGCCTAATAAATGGGTATAGTGATCTACCTTTCTTGCCTCTCAGATTTCATGTAAGAGTAAATAAATATCACCTGGGAAATGGGGTTATATACTGCAAAGTGCTCTCCAAAATTTACTGAAAGCACTTGAAGCACTTTGAACGGGGTTTCTGAAAAATTTCCCCTTTCATGGGTTGAAACGGGAGGTGGGTCTGAGTTAGAATTAACTCATTAAATGATGGCTGATGCTGACATGGTTTGGATGGGTCCAGCCAGCCTGAGACCCTCTAGTCGGCCCAGACTCCCTCCCACCTGACTCCCCTTCAGGGTTTTGGTGTGGGAGCCCAGTGGTTCCCAGGTCACTCTGGGCAATAACTAGAACCCCCACTAGTAATACTGAGAGCTGCTGGTCTAGTTCCCCTGAGAAAGTCTCTATTCCCATCTCTGTGCCCACAGACCAGAAGGAGGGAATGGTAGTAAAAGGTAGTAAAGCAGACAGCACCTTGCTGCGTTCTGCTATGGCCACCTGCTGGCTGCCTAGCGGCCACTGAACACGGAAACTTGAGGAGATGTTAGTGGTGGCTTTGGGTTCAGTTCAAATTCAATGACATGCTTGTTCCTACTGCTGAGAGCAGCTACCTATAAGGTCATGTATGAGCCTTTTCTAATGCAGAGTAGGGGATTCTATCACTCTCCTAAGGCTCCCTTAGGCTCCATCCCTGAAAAGAGAAGATGCGATATGGTGGCTGAGTCACATGCTTTAACTCTGACTTGTTTCCTTGGAGATATGACTTGTCACCATTGGAACCCTAGGCAGGGGTGGAGCTGGCCTCCTCTGCATCTGTTCTCCTCGACAACTGGTGTTAGCAGAATGTGTGGTTTCTAAAAACTTCCCAGGTCTAGCTGGGCCAGTTTAGACAATGCCAGGAATCTGCAATTAGGCCAGCAGTCTGGTCAGGGAATACACAGGCCCTGGAGGGCACGAGGTGAGGCGGGAGAAGGGGAGGCCCAGCCTTAGAAACCTTAGACACACTTCCTGCTGGGCTCTGCTACCTGTCCAAGCGGTGGCCAGCCTGGACCTGCAAATGAGCCGTTCTGGGGAGGTAGGAAATGGGGAGGTCAGCTGCACTGAGGAGCAGGGCCAGGGCAAGTTACATTTACTGACAAAAGCACCTCTCTACAGACTCAGAGAAGAGTCTTCTAGGATGGAGAAGCACCTTTGCTGTCGTCCAACATGCAAAACTGTAAAGCTGTTCTTATCTTTGTCTTTTACTGTGATCGTTAGCTGAAAACATCCCTAGCACCTGAACAGTATCAACGTAGTGTACTGGTTATTTAAAGATGCAAGGTTTAGGCCCAGACTGCCTGGATTCAAACCCTAACTTTTTCCCTTACTTGCTGGGTGACTTTGGGCAAGTAACGTAACCTATCTGTGTCTCAGTTTTCTCATAGGGAAAATGGGGCTAACAATAGTATCAACCTCACAGGATTGCTGTGAAGGGGAAAAATGAGTTAATACATGTAAAGTGTTTAGAACAAGGATTTCTGGCACAAGATAAACACTCAAGGAGTGTGAGCTATTCTTGTTTTGTGTCCTTATCTCAAGAGTAGCACATTTCCCCTTTTCTTTTGGTTTGCCTGGCTCAGCTGGAAAATAAGTTTCAACTGTGTGTCAATCAACTGGACAGTTGTGTTGAGAAGGATTCTGAGGCTGCATCCAATCTCAGCAAGGGGGAATTATAAGTGCCTCATTAGCAAGGTCAGCCACGGGTGAGGAGATAGGAAGTAGTGGCATGGGTGCCATATAGTTTCCTGTTCTGGGACTTATCTTACTTTAAGGTGTTTTCCCTACCTCTGTCTCAGTCCTTCCTGCCTTTGCTTTTGCAAAGCACACTGGTTCTTGGGTGGGCTTTCCTGCCAATAGTCGCTCTGTAGAATCTGGAGTCCATTTCTAATAGCAACCTTCCAAGATTATTTTCTTTGGAGAAAGCAAAGCCCACGTGGCCTGGTATTGAGGATAATTCTAGCCTAGTGGGGTACCTGCAGTTTCCTCTGTGTGCAGACCATGGGGGTTCCTAGAGAAACCAGGAAGCTCTTCACCGATTAGTCTTCTGTGACCTCCATGGTTCTGGATTCCAAATACCAATGATTAGCACAGGAACTTCCTCATGGCCTTGCCTTGACAATCATTGATTTGTTAATCTCTGCAGGACCTTGTGCTGAATTATGTCTATTTCCATTCAGTGGTCAGTCTTCCTGCCTTAACACTGAAGGACCATTGTGGTGAGGTCATCTGGTGGCATCTCTGTTTGTAGCTTTTTGTTTGCAAATGTGCCTTTCTGCCAGTTTTTGTGAGCTGTTCTATGTCTTAAACCAAAGAGAGCCAAATTTGAATTCCTTACTCTACCAATTACTAGCATTATAATTTGAATAAGTTGCTTAAATTCTCTAAGCCTCAATGGAACGTGTTATGCTAAGTGAAATAAGTCAGGCAGAGAAAGGTAAATACCATATGTTTTCACTCATATGAGTGAAACTGAAGGCCAGGGGGGAGGGGAAGGGGGGAAAAAGTTACAGAGAGGGAAGGAGGCAAATCATAAGAGACTCTTAAATACTGAGAAAAAAAAAATACTGAGAACAAACTGAGGGTTGATGAGGGGTGGGGGGAGGGGAAAGTGGGTGATGGGCATTGAGGAGGGCACCTGTTGGGATGGGCACTGGGTGTTGTATGGAAACCAATCTGACAATAAATTTCATAAAAAAACAAAACAAAAACAACAACAGAAAACAAAAACATGAGCAAGCAAAGATGATAACACCTGGAACAGATATGAGCCACCCTAACTGAATCAAGCCCAAATTTCTGACCCACAAAATTGTGAATAAATAAATGGTTGTTGTCTTTAAAAAAAAAAAATTCTTGGGGCGCCTGGGTGGCGCAGTCGGTTAAGCGTCCGACTTCAGCCAGGTCACGATCTCGCAGTCCGTGAGTTCGAGCCCCGCGTCAGGCTCTGGGTTGATGGCTCGGAGCTTGGAGCCTGTTTCCGATTCTGTGTCTCCCTCTCTCTCTGCCCCTCCCCCGTTCATGCTCTGTCTTTCTCTGTCCCCCAAAAAATAAATAAACGTTGAAAAAAAAAATTCTCTAAGCCTCACTCTCCTTGTCTATAAAATGGGAATAACACACCCACCTGAGCAACTTGTACTGAGGCCTAAATGGATAGTGTATTGCAAGCATTTGGCATGGGCCTTCCCCAGATTAAGTGTGTCAAAAGCAGTAGCCATTATTTATTTTTTAAATGTTTATTTATTTATTTTGAGAGAGAGAGAGAGCATGCGAGCAGGGGAGGGGCAGAGAGAGAGGGAGAGAGAAAACTCCAAGCAAGCTCCAAGCTGTCAGCACAGAGCCCGACGTGGGGCTCGATCTCAGGAACAGTGAGATCATGACCTGAGCCAAAATCAAGAATCAGGTGCTTATCTGACTGAGCCACCTAGGCACCCAGTGGCCATTATTTTCTTAACCAGAAAGCTCATCTTCATTAAGTGATATAATATAAACATAATGACAATGTGATAATGTCAATTTGTATGACACACATTTATCATGCCTAGCCCAGAGCACATACATGCTCAATGTATATTAGCTGTTGTTGTTGTTATTATTATCATTATTGACATAAGATCTATCTCAGCAGCTATGAAGGGTAACATTATCATCCAAGCCCCTGACCAGGATTCTTAATTTGGGGCCCATGGACCCCTTGATCGTCTGTGGGTAGAATTCATGGGGTCTATGACCTTGGATAGGAAAAAATTTTGACCTTTTCCTTTCACTAACCTCTAACTACAATTTAGAATCACCTTCAATTGTGAATGTAAGCGACAAAATACAATAATGGTAACAAAACCTGTGACCTTGAAAGAAACACAAGTCTACATTTCTTCATAGTTGTTGCAGATAACTTGAAAGATGGGCCACTCGTGTCACTACTTCAAAACTAGGTATTAAATCTGCTACTAGAACTTGTCCTTTAACATGTTAATAAAGAAGCACATGTTTTGATACTTTGATTCCAACCTGAACTGGTTTTCTTTGAATATTTTTATATTTCATTTTATGCATTTAAGAACATCATCCTGGAAAAGGTCCACAGGCTTCTCCAGAAACCAGGTGAGTTAGTCCATGGCACAAAAATGGGTAAGAACTTAGAATGTGGAGGCAGCCCCTAAGATCACCCTCACTTCTGATGCCACTTGCAAGTCTGAGGGTCCCCAAGTTCACCCTCATTTTTGATAAGTTACTAGAAGGACTTACAGAATTTACTGAAAACTCTTATGGTTACAGTGTATTACAATGAAAGGAACTGGCCAAGGGAAGAGACCAGTGAAGCAGAAAGTTCAAGAGTGGAGTTTCTGGCTCTCCTTTCCCAGGGGAGTCATGGATAGCACCAATTCTTCCTGGCGACAATGTGTGACAATACTCTTGGAGGACTGCCAACCATGGAAGCTCACCTGAAGTTTGGTGTCTACAGTTTTTATTGAGGCTCAGTCAGAGAGCCATTCTGTACCACCCACTTGGCTGAACTTGAATCTCTTAGCCATTCTGGAGGTTAAGCTAATACCATGTGGCCAAAGCCCCCTCCATAAATCACATTGCGTGGTCCAAGGCCCCCAGGGAAACCCTGATCAGGCAGGACATTCCAAGGGCTTAGGGATACCTCAAAAGAGCCTAGGACTAAGGCCAGACATCTCTTTGGGTTAGGTTAATTCTTTATGACTCAGTGGTCCACTTGGGGAACTCTGGAGCTGTAAGCTTGGAAGTGGGTAATGAGGAAGGGGGTGAAGAATCAGCTAACACGTAGCTACTGAAACATAATTTAGAGGAAGATTTTTTTTTTTTTTGTACCCTGCAAAGACAATGTAGAATTCATTGTTTGCAGAGGAAACTGAATAATGCCAACGATTAAAAATGTCACTTGGCCTTGGCTCCACACCTAATGCTTTTCCAAGTGCACTTCCATCTGTTGTCTTGTTTAGTCCTCAAAGGAGGTGGAAAGAAGAGGGATTGTTAAATCTCTGAGATGCAGGAGGCCCAGGAGGTTGGGGCAGAATGAGGACCATCGCAGCCTCCTCCCTTGCCCTGCACTGCCCATTGCCTCTGCTCAGGTTATGCAGACAGAGCCCTGTGGCCAAGAAGATCAGCAAATATTTTGCAGAATCAGGTATCTGGTAATGCCAGGGTGATGCAAGGAGCAGAACCAGTTTGGGAGATGGCGTGTTTTGGAGTATACCACACGGGGTGATTACATGAGGTCACTGCCCGCCCGGTATAGCCAGCTTACGTGCAAGAAAGCACGCATTTGCAGGAGCATGGAGTCTCCTGGGCCAGACGTGTTCTGACTCATCTAAAGCAAGTCCAGAGTCGTGACCTCACTCCGAAGTTTGCTGTAAATTACATGCAGTCAATTTCAATGTGTTAACATTGAAAAGTCATTCTTTCAGGGCCCTTTCCACGGTATCTACCCAGGGTTAGGCCATTTCTATGGGCCTGTTGGTGTCTGGGGCCCACCTGCTCTGCAAGAGACTTCATTCTCTGAAGGGGGGAACGCAGTGGGCATGGGCCTCCTCTGACCAGCATTGTCCCCACTGGGACAGGAGGCTTTCGGGAATGCAGCTAGGATCTGGAGAGCTTTGTGTTTTCCCTGAAGAGCATATCTGTTCTCATAAGTATACTTGTATATAATTTGTCAAGTAATTGCCACTATTTTATAGAGGCCTAAGTGTTTTCTTTTTAAGTTACCTTTAAATAGGATCATTTAGCGGGTGCTGGGGTGGCTCAGTCAGTTTAGCATCCAACTTCAGCTCAGGTCCTGATCTCACAGTTCGTAGGTTCGAGCCCCACATCAGGCTCACTGCTGTCAGTACAGAGCCTGGAGACTGCTTTGGATCCTCTGTCTCCCTCTCTGCCCCTTCCTCCGTCTCTCTCTGTCTCTCTCTCTCTCTCAAAAATAAATAAACATTAAAAAAAAAGCTTTAGGGGCACCCGGGTGGCTCAGTCAGTTAAGCATCTGACTTCAGCTCAGGTCATGATCTCTCAGTTTGTGGCTTCGAGGCCTGGGTTGGGCTCTGTGCTGATGGCTCAGTGTCTGCCCCTCCCTGCTCACGTTCTGTCTCTGTCTCTGGGGGGGGGGGCACCCATAAACAAAAAAAAGTTTTAAAAAGGATTGTGTAAAATGACCATTCTCTCCTCATCTGTGATGCTGCTGTAATTCTGAGCATGCTCTTTCCGAAGATCAACTGCGTGCCTTTGGGTGCTCTGCGCACAGCTGGACTGCAGCTCTGTGGGGCAAGGCCTGCTCTGTCCTGTTCACAGCTGCCATTTCAGCACCTACAGCAGTGCTTGGCATATAGTAGGCATTTGGTAAATGTTGACTGGAAAATAGAAATGAATCCTGTGAGGTCACTCGCTGTATTAACTTCCTGTGGCTCCTGTAACAAATTACCAGAAACTGGGCGGCTTTAAACAGCAGAGATTTGTTCTCTCACAACTCTGGAGGCCATAAGGGCTAAGTCAGTATCACTGGGCTGAAATCGAGGCCGCACTCCCTCTGGAGGCTCTACTGGAGAATTTGCTCCTTGTTTCTTCTAAGCCTCTGGTGGCTGCTGCATTCCTTGGCTTGTGGCCACATTATTCCAGTCTCTGCCTCTTCTCTTCTAAGTGTGTGAAATGTCCCTGTGCCTCCCTCTTATAAGGATACATGTGATTGCATTTGGGGTCTGCCAGGAAATCCAGGATAATCTCCCCATCTCAAGATGTTTACTCATACCTGCAAAATTCCTCCCACCCATGCCCATCCCTGCCCTTTCCCGTATAAGGTAACACTCACAGGTTCCAGGATTAGGAAATAGAAATGTTTTGGGACCATCGTTCAGCTGACCATACCCACAAAGGGGATGTAAGCATGGAGAAGGCTGGGCAGTTTCTCTACCCAGGAGTCTGATGGGGGTGGGGGGAGGGGCACATGCTCCTAAACACTGCTAATTCAGACCAAGGATGGACAGAGGACTCTGGTTCATGAGGAGCCATGATGTGCATATGTTTAGGGACCTATATGACTACAGAAAAGGTAAGGACAGGAAAAACTGTCTTTTCTTGCCCTCAAAGTCTGAGCTGTCAGCTGACCCATACTTGCTCTCCCCAGCAAGTTTCCCCAACTTGACCCTCAGGAGGCAGAAGCAGGAAATGCAACCCTTCCCACCACCCATCCTCAGGAGGGCCCTGGTCCTAGGGCTCCCTGGGGGGTTCCTATGAGGGACCTGCCTCTTTCTGATTTGCACAGGTAGTCACCTTCCTGATGGCCACAGCCTCAAGGCTCCTCTGTTCCATGGGTCGGTGGATGAGGGGTGGATGGAAGAAACAGATAAGAAAGTAGGTCATAATTTGGGAAGCCCAGATAAAGAAAGGTCAGATAAAGAGGACTGTACCTCAAGCTGGCTAGCTAAACCCACAGAGTTTTGCTTTATGTGCTCTCTGGGATCTGCAGATGTGACTGCCACCCTCCCTCCCCAGACAGATTGTGAAAAAGACTGCCAGAATTTAGCACTCTACTCCACACCACCCTCCTACTGGACATCCCTGCCTCCAGTGATTCTGAATAATTCTGCAAACTGTTGTTCTAGGGGCCTGCATAACTGGGATCTCTTATTCTCCATTCTCCCGATTTTCTCTAAAATTGCCTTAATCTTGGCTTAGTCGGTTAAGCATCTGACTCTTGGTTTGTACTCAGGTCATGATCTCAAGGTTTGTGAGTTCAAGCCCCACCGTCAATCATCTGTGCTGATAGCTCAGAGCCTGCTCGGGATTCTCTCTCTCTCTCTCTCTCTCTCTCTCTCTCTCTGCCTCTCCCTTATTTGCACTGTATCTCTCTCTGCAAAATAAGTTAATTAATTTAAAAAATTAAAAAAAATAAAATTGCCTTAATCTTACTGTTGCTTTGCCTGGCTGCCCAGAGCAAATCCCCAAGTAAAGGTGAGAATAAGGGAGAGTATAACTCCAGGATCTCTCTGCTCAGGTCCCTTCTAGCACCCAGTCAGAGGGAGCTGGAGTGAGGGTAAGGTGGGCAAAGACTCACATTTTCTTTCTTGCAGGGGCTCCACAGTTCTCCGCCTGGATGGACCACCCTCTCTGGGCTCCTGGGAGCATTGCCTCTGATGAGCTCTGGGCAAAGTCTCCATCTGTCTTTACATAGCTGCCCTTTATCTGATTTGCCCCCTGCGGGCACTCAGAGCCACTGTGGGCCTCAGGCAGAGTCCTGCGTGGAGAATGAGGTGGACTCAAGTGTGCTTCTGCCCTGGATGGCTGAGTTTTTCCAGACAGGCTCTGGGTCTCTGTCTGCTGTTTAAAGTGGGACAGAGTGAAACAGGCTGATCAGTAAGTACTTCCCAGTAGTGCTACCCAGCCTCTGTAGTATTAAGATTGGCTCGAGGACCCAGGCTGGATCTTGAAGTCCAGGTTTTATTCTGCCTGTATCTGTAGCCTTCTTTCATAAGCAGGGATGAACACATTTAGTGGCACATGGCTCTGTGTCTGTCTGAATTTGTAGCCATTGCATTTTATTTGTACTAGGACCAGCCTCGGCCTTGCATTTTCAGAGAAGGGGGACCAGGCTCTCTGGGCACACTCAAGTGGGGCCAGGCTGGGCAGTGGAGCTGAGGAAGAAGGAATGGTTGGAAGCTGCCTGCATCCTCCCTTCTGCACACCCTTGCTGGGTGGGGAGAAAAGCCTGAAGGGTTAGGCCAGGAGGTGGCTGCTGTAACAAACTACTCAGAATGAGGGAGCTTAAACAACAGAAACTTACTTCTCACCATTCTGGAGGCCTGGAAGTCTGAGATCAGGATGCCAGCACAGTCAGGGTCTGGTACAGGCTCTCTTCCTGACTCACAGATGGTCTCCTTTCCCTGTGTCCTTACATGGTGCAGAGAGATCATCTCTCCTGTCTCTTCTTATGAGGGCACTAATCCCACTTACGGAGGCTGTACCCTCATGACCTTGTCTGAACCTAATCACCTCCCTCAGTCCCCCCTCCAGATGCCATCACACTGGGCATTAGGCATCCACATATGAATTGGGGGATGGGGGGGACACAAACATAGCACTATTCTTGAGGGGTAGTGATGTCAGTATCACTCCTGCTGCCCATGGAACCAGGTACCTGCTGCAAGTCTGGGCGTGGACACAAGGGTGGGTCCAAGGGAGCTTCTACCCCCCAACCCCTTCCCTGGGGATAAGCTTGCCTGGACAAAGAGCCTCCTAGCTTACACATGACCCATTTGTCATGTCCATTCTCTCTCCACCTGCCTGAAATCCCCCAAGCTGCCCCCTGAGTGATGTGTCCTGCAGAAGGAAAAGGTGAAGGTCGGTTAGACCTGGAGTCTGCCCTCTGTACACCCTTCTCAGTAGGGAAGACCACCAGGTGAGCCTGGTGTGGGGGATCCAGCAAGAGAAGCCTGTACAAGATTTAGACTTGACAGCTCAATATTTCTTTTCTTTTAATTAAAAAAATGTTTAATGTTTATTTATTTTGAAAGGGAATGAGAGGAGGAGGCACAAAGAGAGAGGATCCCAAGAAGGCTCTGGGCTGTCATTGCAGACTCCAACACAGGGCTGGAACCCATGAGCCATGAGATCATGATCTGAGCTGAGATCAAGTGTTGGATGCTTAACCGACTGAGCCCTGCGGGCGCCCTGACATCTCTATGTGTCTGATGTGCTATGTTCATTCTTACCTCAAGGCTTTGACATGTGCTGTTTCCTCTGCCCGAACTACTCTCTCCCCTTCAACTGGTGAGCTCCTACTTATCTTTTGAATGCCCATGAAAACCTTCCCTGAGGCCCTTTTCTTCCTTATTTCACTTCCCTTTGACATCTCCTAGCTGTGTTTCCTTTTCCTCTCCCTCCTATAGGGCAGGAACTGTGTCATTCCTGTTCCTTGCTGCACCCTAGTGCCCAGCTGATGGTAAGTGCTCAGTAAATATCTGTTGGGCCATTGAAGAAAGCTGTTGCAAAGAAGAGGCACTGGTTAGTTTTATTAGAAAGGGATGAGGGATGGCTTTCTGGAGAAGGTGATGAGTAAGCAGGAGTTTGCTGGATGTTGCAGTGGGAACAGCATGTGCAAAGGTCCAGTGACATATGGAAGGTCAATGTTGTTGGGATGCAGAGTGAGGGGACAATGGGTGAGATGAAGGTACAGCAGAGTCCTACTCATGGAAGACCCAGTGGGCCTATTCAGAAGCTGTATGGATAAAAAGGGGGACAACGTGATTGCTCTGTGAGGTGGATCGAAGGCTCCCCGACTGGACCTAGGGGGTGGCATCGTGGCACACAGGAGAGAGACCATGAGGCCTGAACCCAAGCAGTAGCTGTGAGGATGGGGAGGATGAACGTGTTTGAGCTATCAGGCTCGTGCCTAATCTGATGTGGTAGAAGGAGTAGCAGAGAGTGGTAGGTGAGTCCACTAACCCAAACCACAGACATGAGAAGAAGAACAACTTTGAGGAAGTTGGGGAGAGAAGATCTAAATCGCTTCTCCTTTAGAAACGTTCAGTTTGGGAATTCCTTGGGACTGGAGGTAGCAAACAGTTTTGTATTTGGGTCTAGAACCCGAGAGACAGTTCAGAGCGGAGGGTAGATATTTGGATTCCTGGGCATTTGTGGGGAAATTGAAATCACAGGGATGAATGAGACTGCTGGAGAAAGGGTGTAGAGCAGAACCAGAAGAGGTCTGGGCATAAAACCCTCAGGGAAGTGAACATTCAAGGGACCCTCAGAAAAGGGGACTGAGGAAGGGACACGAAGAAAGAGTGGCAGAGCAGCAGGAGAACCAGCAAGGGGAGTGTCACGGAATGTGCTGCAGGGACTCTGAGTTGTCTGAGCAACACAAATCCCTCTATCCTCCTTGACATAAGCACGTGGAGCTTCCTGTTCCAGAGAGTGGATCATGATAGTGGAAGCCAGTAGTGGTAATTGCATTCCCTCTGTCAATGCTTAGCTTAGAAATAACATGTGTGATCCATTCTGACCAATGAAAGATGGGCTGAAGAGTTCTAATGGTTTTCTGGGAAACGTTTTATATTCTTAAGACAGAAGCGAGGATGAAATGCTTCTGTTTTCCCATTGAACTTTGGGGAGTCTGCATGTGATGCCTGGAGCAGTTGCAGTTCTCCTGTGACCATAAGGATAAACAGCTTAGGGATCAAGTCAATACATCAAAGCCGACAGAGAGGAGAAATGAGAACTGTGGTCTTTGATGACACTAGCAATCTACCATAACAGCCATCCCTGGAATATACTCTTCCACCGAACCCTTTCCTATGTGATATAAATTGTATTTTTGTTTAGCCAGTTTGGCCCAGGTTTTCTGTTACTTTCTTTTTAAAAAAATTTTTTTTAACGTTTATTTATTTTTGACAGAGAGAGAGACAGACCATGAGTGGGGGAGGGGTAGAGAGAGAGGGAGACAGAATCTGAACCAGGCTCCAGGCTCTGAGCTGTCAGCACAGAGCCTGATGTAGGGCTCAAACTCACAAACTGTGAGATCACGACCTGAGCCAAAGTCGGACGCTTAACCAACTGAGCCACTCAGGCACCCCTGTTACTTTCTTTTTTTTTTTTTTTTTTAATTTTTTTTTTCAACGTTTATTTATTTTTGGGACAGGGAGAGACAGAGCATGAACGGGGGAGGGTCAGAGAGAGAGGGAGACAGAGAATCGGAAACAGGCTCCAGGCTCCGAGCCATCAGCCCAGAGCCTGACGTGGGGCTCGAACTCACAGACCGCGAGATCGTGACCTGGCTGAAGTCGGACGCTTAACCCACTGCGCCACCCAGGCGCCCCCCCCCGTTACTTTCTATTACAGTAAACCAAGGAAGAAAAATATCTCAGCAGAATTGCACTCTTCAGAAATTCGTTATAAAAAGAAAATCAAATAGTGTTGATTAGGTTTGGCAATATGGTGGTCACAAATAGTGTTGATTAGATTTGGCAATATGGTGGTACATTCAGTAGAGAGATGGGCTAGAAGGCTGACTGAAGAGACTGAGGGTGAATGTGACCTGTGGAAGTGAAGACCAGATGTTCAGACAATTCCTTTAAGAATCTTGGTTGAGATAGGATAATGGAAAAGTACCTAGTCAGAAGACCTCCATTTTTATTCAGTTAAGGTTAGGCTTTGCTGTGATAACAAGCAAACACCAAATTTCAGTGGCTCAACATACACATGTTTTGTATTTTGCTTTTGTTTTTTCCACTTGCATGAAGTCCTCTGTGGATCAGATGGCTCCTTCCTAGAGACGATTCTGGCATCTGGGTTGTTTTTGTATTGCAGTCATGACATCTCAGAGTGAGATCTTCCCTGCCTTATCCTGCTGGTGACACTTGGCACTTTGGATCTGAGGCCATTGGCCAGACTGGTCACAGACTAGACCCTCAAATATATCTATCTCTTAATCCTTGGAACCTGTGACTGTCACCTTATGTGGCAAAAAAAGGACTTTGCCATAATCCAGATGTGATTAAATTAAAATTAATCCAGATGTGGGTAAGGATGTCAAGATGGGAAGGTTATCCTGGATTACCCAGGTGGGTCCTAAATGCAATCACATGTATTCTTATAAGAGAGAGGAAGAGAAAGATTTAACACAGAGAGAAGAGGGGGTACCTGACTGGCTTATTCAGTAGAACTTGCAACTCTTGATCTCAGGGTTGTAAGTTCAAGCCCCACATTGGGTGCGGAGGCTACTTAAAAAATATAATTAATTTAAAAAAAAAGAACAAAAGCAGAAGAGGAGAAGGCGATGTGAGCACAGGTACAGAGATTGAAGTGATGTGGCCACAAGCCAAAGAATGCCCACAGCCACCAGAAGGTGGAAGAGGCAAGGAATAGATTCTTCCCTTCCCTAGAGCCTCTGGAGAGTGTGTGCCCTCCCCCACCCTCCCAATTCCTTGGTTTCAGCCCAGAGATACTGATTTCAGACTTCTGGCTTCCAGAACTGTGAGAGAACAAATTTCTGTTGTTTCTAGTGAGCCAATTTACAGTGATTTGTTATGGCAGCCAAATGAAACTTATATACCAGGTTCTAGGGATGGCCCAGGAACACCTCAGTCTGCACTCCTCTGACCTTTCCCATCTGGGAGGTCAAGAAGGGTTTCCTGTGGGCTCAGTCGGTTAGGCGACCGACTTTGGCTCAGGTCATGATCTCACGGTTCGTGAGTTCAAGCCCCGCATCAGGCTCTGTGCTGACAGCCTGCTTTGGATTCTGTGTCTCCCTCTCTCTGCCCTTCCTCTGCTCACACACTGTCTCTCTCTCTCTCAAAAATAAATAGACATTAAAAAAATTGTTGAGGAGTGCCTGGGTGGTTCAGTTGGTTGAGTGTCCGACTTTGGCTCAGGTCATGATCTCGCAGTCTGTGAGTTCGAGCCCCGCGTCGGGCTCTGTGCTGACAGCTCAGAGCCTGGAGCCTGTTTCAGATTCTGTGTCTCCCTCTCTCTCTACCCCTTCCCCACTCATGCTCTGTCTCTCTCTCTGTCAAAAATAAATAAACATAAAAAAAATTAAAAAAAAAAAAAGAAGGGTTTCCCTATGGTTCCCTGTGCCCATAGTAGAACTGGAAGAAGAGGCGAAGCCACACTGGTGTTGGACTGAAAGAAGAACTTTAGAATAATGGTCTATAGACACCCAAGAATCCTTCTTATGCACCTGCTATGGGGCAGACCTGCTGAGCATACAGATATAATAAGACTTGGAAGTGGGTGTGGTGGATTCCTGTTGTGGATTGAATTCTGTTGGATTCCAGGCTGAGGCTGGTCTGTCCTGAGGCTGGGCTATGGGCTGGAGCTGTTGGAGCACAGGATTTCCCAGGCCCATCCTACTGGCCTTGCCAAGGGGTCAGGCGCCTGGGCCGGAAGGGACTGGAATCTGAAATGTCCTCCACCCTGAAGCAGATGTGAGGAGGGTGCTGGTCCCAAGGACACATGTTTGGCTCAAGTTTCTCTGGGAGTCGGGACAAGAGCGGCAGAGTCCTGCCTGACCTGCAAGGAAGTTCACGGGGTGAAGTGTGGAGCTGCCAAACCCTAGGGGGCCTGGGAGGCCTGCAGCCCAGGTGTGGCATGCAGGGGCTGGACACAGGCATCCAGAGGTCTGCCAGCCATGGGAGATCACAGTGGCTCTGTCCAGGGACAGAGATGGGGCTCGACTGGAGCTGTGGTTTGCGGTGACTTTTGTGTCTGCTTGGTCTGACAGAAGGGATGGGTGTCCCTGGAGGACAGAGGGGCCTCCGGGTCTTTCTACCACTGATGGGACTCTAAGCAACCCTAACCTTGGCCCTGAGGGTTTCTGGACCTCAGCTTTCATGTGACACTTCACCCTGGAGATGGGAATGTATGTAAGGCCATCCATGGGCATACTGGACTGGACCGGACTCTACCTACCTGACTCCCTGAGTCAACTGACTGGGGGATGTGACATCTTTTAATCAACTTTATGGAAGAAGCAGAGCTCAGGAAGAGGGAGTGGTCCTATCAAATCAGGGAGTGAAAGGAAGTTATCCAGGAATGGGAGCTGGGGATGCTGGTCAGCACGCAGCAACCAGAACATTCCAGCACTTTCCGAAAAGAGAACCCCCTCAGATGGAGAAGTCAGTGTTCCATTCATTTTTCTGAGAGGAGCACTTTGAGAATCTGACATGATGAAGACAGTGGCAGCCTCTGTGACGCTCTGTGGCTCTCTCTTTCTTCTCTCCGTTTCTCTTTCTTCCCTTCCTGTCTCTCCTCTCCTGGCTCCTCGTTTCTCCCTCTGTCCCTTGTTTTGTCTTCATATGTCTGCCTGACTCTTCCTGTATCTCTTTCTGTCCACCGCTGGGGTCTGTGTCTGTGATACAGACACACCCAGATCACTTTATTCAGATCACTTCCGCTAAAGGGGCAGGATGTCACAGGAAGCACCTGTGCTCTGACTCTGCCCGAGCATTTTTTCCTCTCATTTATACTTCCTCATTCATCCTTTCTTTTACAAACACTTGCTCACAGTGTCATCTGTGACTTTCTGGTCCCCTCACATATCTTCATCTATTTTTATTACCAAACAGCCAGAAATCTTGCTGGTGTCCTCCAACCCCCAACCCTTTGTCCTGGACCAGCCTGGCAGAGAAGTCTCAGCTACTCGGGGCCCAGGTTGGGTCAGGAGCCTGCGGGGGTGCTGGGCAGCAGGCAGGCATGTCCAGAAAGGTGTGGCTCCTCACCTTGATTCCTGGCAAGCTACTCAGATAGGAAGAGGAGAATACAGCCTCCCCTCAGCTCTTAACCCCCTGGAGCTGCCCCCTCCTGAAGCCCAGGAGCCCTTGCAGAGCAGAAGAGCACCTAGGTGAAGGCTACGGAGCTTCTCATTAGCACACGATGTAGAGCTGGGATACTAGACCTCTGGTACAGTCACATAATCCCTCAGAGCCTCAGTATTTTTAATCTGGAAAATGGGCATTTTATTATCCCAGGTGCCTTGATGTATAAAGTCACTTAATTCTACCACAACCTTATGAGTAGGTGCTATCATTACCTCTGTTTCACAGGTGAGAAGACAGGGTGCAGAGAAGTTAGTCTACTTGTCTAAGTTTGCACAGCTGGTGAACAGCTGAGCTGCAATTCAAACCCAGCAGTCTGGCCCCAGACCTCTCACCCTTATGAGTGAGTGTTTTCTTGATGGCCTGGGAAATATTCTTCTTTTCCTATACTTTGATGGCTGGGAAGAACAATGATGGTGCCCCTTTCCTGGTACCTCTGAGAAACTATTTACAGGCCTGGCTCTATGGACAAATGCTCAGGGAGAGGTGATCCAGTCTGCAGAAGTGATTGTCCAGGTCCTGAGGACATGTGGCCATCTCTGCCTTGGCTTTTTGGGGTTTTGGGGGGATCACTGGAAGGAAGAGAGGGGCTACTCCAGGGTTTCAGGAACCATCTGTGTTTTTCAGCAAGGTCTCTTCAGGCTTTTCTACCACAATATATTTATTTTTGGAGAATTACTATTCCCAGCTTGGCCCACCAGGCCTCTTTGTCAGCCACATTACTTTTGTTTCTGTGTAAATGTGTTGTGAATTGACTTTGCTGCTTCTAACTTTGCTTCTCTTCTAAAAACAGTATTCGTGTGGGAAGCAATGTGTATTCACTCACTTCTTCAACAAACATGATTTCTGTGTATAGGACATTGTGGTGATTGTTCTGGGGACATCAAAGATGAAATTGGGACAAACTGTAAGAGACTTAAATACAGAGAACAAACTGAGGGTTGCTGAAGGGTAGGTGGGGAGAGGGTGGGCTAAATGGGTGATGGGCATTAAGAAGGGCACTTGTGATGAGCACTGGGTGTTATATGTAAATGATGAATCACTAGATTCTACTGCTGAAACCAAGATTATACTATATGTTAATTAACTTGGATTTAAATAAAATTAAAAATAAAAAAGATGAAATCAGTGTGGCCTTTGCCCTCAAGAATCTTACAGCCCACTAGCAACAATAAAACATGTGGAGAGATCTCTGTAAAGGTGCATGGATGCTGTATGGGCATTGCCTCCAAAGTCACAACAGGACTTCAGACAGAGCTCTCAGGGAAGCTTCCACAGAGGAGACCATACATAAATAAGTTATGGTGCAGAGACTCCAAAACAGTGTTGTCTACATAAGGTCAATCCTAAGATATAATTTTATTTCCTCCTCCTATAACTGTACAGATCTAGGTGGCAGTCTAGGCTGGTGCGACAGCTCGGCTCCACAAGGCCATTCAGGAACCCCGTTCTGCTCTATCCCATTGCTTTGCTCCACCGTCCTATTGGTCATTGTCTTCATCTACCTGGTTAAAGCGTGGTCATTGACACATCAATGTTCCACTTGTGGGAAGGGTGAAGAGAGGATGGAGGAACATGCAATAGATGCTTTGAAGCACATACCCAGAAGTGGCTCCCATATCCTGGTGGTGAGAACTTGGTCATTATGCCACATATAGTTACAAAGGAGGCTGGGAAATGTAGTCTATAGTCAAGTGGACAGCCAGAATACGGAAGAAAGGGATAATAGGGGGATAATCTCTATTACAACAATGTGGGCCTTGACCTGTAGATAGGATATGTTAGGTAGAACTCAGGGGGGGGAGGATATTCCAGGCAGAGACAATGGCAGAGGTGTGGGAAGGTGCAGGATGGATCTGGGGGCAAGTGAGTATTAAACATAATTAGAGTTTAGGGTTTACACAGAAGAGGCTGTGACCCACCTGCGGATGGGGCTGGGGCAGGCTTCACCCCTTTAACAGGGATGGTTCCCATAGAAGGTGACCCTTGTCACCTGCTATCCCAAAACGAATCATCTTTGATCAACCACACAGAATGTGTGCACTTTTGGCCTGATTCCCCAAATTTAGTCTTGAACTGACAGTGATCTAGATCTTATCAAAATCTTGGCTGTGCAAGGATGTGCAACTTTCAACGGCGATTATTGTGTTAGATGCTGATGTCCATATAGTACAAATTCTATGAAGAACTACATTAGCAGAGTTGCCTAGCAAAAGACCTTCCCTGTGTTAAGCCCTTGGAAGAAATGGCCACATGAAGGAAATTTTAGTATATTTTGATAAAAAAAAATTAAAGATGTTGCCCACTATTTTGTTCATTATATAATATGGTATTTTTCTTTGTATGAGAACCAATCGGTTGTCAATCGTAGTTCAACAGAACTGGAAAAAAACAAAATTAAATGTATTTATAGAGACCCTATGTACATATCGCAGATCATATTCAGGATTTTTTTTGTTAAGCTTTTGATCTTTGGCATTGGAATCCATGCATTTTAATAATGATGTTTTTGTTTTAGCTCATACCTTGTTTTTTGTCTTGCTTTTCCAAAACGGCTATGCTGTCTCTCAGAGTTTTCATGATTTCTGGATTTCTGTGTGCTTTACTAAACAAAGGAATTTTTTTCCATGCAGAGATATTTCTCCTTCCAATACGAAATGCTAAAAACAAACAAACATCATCAAAAAATAATCAACCAGTTATCTCTCTTAATATCGCGCTGCTCTGTCCTTGGCATTCAACACTTCAACAAATGTTTATTAAGGCACTGAGTGTATTGGCAGGTACTGTGCCAGGTGCTAGAAATATAGAGAAAAGACACAGTCCCAAACTTCAGGGAACTCACAGTCTGGGGCAGGGTGCAGGGGTGTGTGGCATGTGGAATACACAAATAATAAGTATTTATGATATAATCTATGAATGTTGCAAGAGATACAGGACAAGATGGAAGTGAGCCGGAGAGGGAAGGCTGAAGAGGCCTTTGACAGGGCTGAGTCTGGAAGGTTGAATGAGGATTAATAATGTGAGGAATGAATAAAAGAATGTTTGAAGCAAGAGGAACAGCTTATGCAAAGGCGTGGAGAAATGGGAGTGGGTGGGGCAGAGGTGGCTGAGGAACTGCAGGGCTCTGGCTCAGGGGGCCCCGGGAGCTTGGCTGGGGAGCTAGCCGGGGCTGTCCACGTGGGCCTCACAGCCATGCTGAGGAGACTCGTCTCAGGCCCAAAGGTTCTGTGCAGTCCTGGCATGTGATTGGATCTGTGCCTTAGAAACATCAGCCTTGTCAACATAAACCAGGCAGGGAAGAGACTGAGAAGGGAAGCTGTTGCATTATTTCAGGTGGGAAATGATGTGGCTTTAAATGTGTGAAAACAAGGTAGACATAAAGAGGCAGAGAAAGATCTGGCAAATATTAAGAAAGAAGAAGCTATGGCATTCGGTGACTGATTTGGAGAAAAGGAGTGGTGCCTGTTAGATATCTGGATGGGGTGGTTGCTCACACAGATGAAATTACAGGAGGAAGAGCAGGTGAAGGGTGGAAGATGTGGAGTTTGACCATGGCCACTTTGAGATTGTGTCAGGCAGTCACATATGCAGGAGGAAGATAGAGGTATAGGACTTACAAATGTGCGGGTGCTGGTTGAAGACAGGAGTATGTTTAAACCTGGTGAACATTGAATGGCATACCTGATGTGTTGTGAGACACTTTCATTCAAAAAAAAAAAAAAAAAAAAAAAAGCTTATGGCCTGCCTCTTTTAGCCCTCTGCATAAGCCTGCAAGGAAGGATTTATTTACTGATACCTGGCCTTGCTGGAGAAAGGATTTAAGTCTGTAGGTATTGTTATCAGTATGATTTTTAAAAAATGTTTGTTTTGAGAGAGAGAGAGATAGAGAGTGAGCAGAGGAGCTGCAGAGTGAGAGAGAGAGGAGAGAGAGAATCCCAAGCAGACTTTGCACTGTCAGCCCAGAGCTCGAGGTAGTGCTCTAAATCATGAACCATGAGTTCGTGACCTGAGCCAAAACCAAGAGTCGGACATTTAACCGACTGAGCCACCCAGGCGCCCCTATCAGTCTGATTTTACAGTGAGATGCAGAGAAATGCAATGAGCTGCTCAAGGTCAGACGGCACATGAGGTAGCAGAGGGGGATTTGGAGCAGGTCTTTTGCAGCCTGGTCTTTATCACAACTGCTTTTCATGATGTGGGTGAACTTTAAGCAGGAGGTGCTTAGATTGGGGTAGAAGGTGATGCTCACAGGAGGTTGTACAAGTCGGTGGGATGAGGGCAACCTGACCATGGCCTTGACTCACATTCATGTACTGGGTTCTGCTTCTGGTACACCCTGGGCAAGACTTGGTGCAACAATCTGGTAATCTTCAGAAAAGGTCTGATACTCATTTTACTATCCTTGTTGGAGTAGGAGGCTTTCTGCCTCTTAATCCTCCACATCCCCTGCCATCCCAGCTGCTGGAGGGGAGGCCTGCAATGGGCCAAAACTGACACCAGGGCAGTCATGACTCTGGCAAAAGGGGTGGTTCACTAGCACCAGCTTTGAAAAGGTTTGCACAAGGGGGTGGGGTGTGGGAAACAAAGTGGGAGGGGGCATTTAATCAGTGACATTTATTTAGCACAAGCCTGGTGCAGCGGGTTGAACTGTTTCCTACTCCCTAAAAATATGTCCATGTCCTACCCTCTGGTACCTGTGAATGTATCCCTATTTGGAAAAGGGGTCTTTGCAGATGCAATTAAGTTAATAAGCTTGAGATGAGATCATCCTGGGTTTGGGGTGGGTACTAAACCCAGTAACTGGGGTCCTCATAAGAGAAAGGTCAGGGAGGTCTAACCCAGGAAGATGGCCATGTGAGGCTAGAGGCAGAGACTGGAGTCCCACTGGGGCCACTGAGAGCTGGAACAGGTGAGGAAGGATTCATCTAAGAGCATTTAGAGGAAAACGGTCCTACCAACCCCTGAATTTTGACCCAGTGAGACTAATTTCAGACTTCTGGCTTCCAAAACTGTGAGACAATAAATTTCTGCTGTTGTAAGCCACCCAGTTTGTGGTAATTAGTTGTAGTAGCCCCGGGAAAGTAATACAGCTGGCAACCACGTGGCAGGCAAGTGCCTCCTATGCCTGAGGCAGACATCACTAATCACTCTCCGCATTCTTTCCCATGGAAACCCACACCACCATCCTGTCCAGCTGCTGCCGCGTGACTGGAGCTGGCAAGCCCCATGAAAACTATTGGCACCCTTGATTCAGTGCCTACCCCTGGGGAGGCACTGGTAGTTCAGGAAAGGGTCTGGCAGAGCCACTATTCTCAAGAGGCTCAGAATCTTGGCCTGCATGAGGGTGTGGGGGTATCACCTCTGCAGCATTAACAGCTCTTGTTAGTGTTTGAACATCTGTTCAGGCCCACCTGGACTCTGTTCAGCAGCTGGGCCTCGTCCAGATCCCTGGCTGTCCAGCTGTAGCTCAGCAGACTGAGTCATGGCTTCACCTCTGCAAAGTGAATCAGTCACCTACAAAGCATTAAGCAGTGAAAACCACCACTTGAGACAATATGATAAATAAAATGCACCAATGCCTAGATTAAGGGTGATGAAATTCCCAAGGAAGCCTCCTAAATTCTTTCAGGAGCCATGGAAAGAGACAGCACAGAGGAGATGTGACCTGGGAGGTGGGTCTTGAAACAGTAGAAATTAACTAGGTTTGGAGAAAGGGACAAGACATCATTAAGGGTGCAGTCTCCCCTACCCATCACAGGGGTGCATTTCTTATCCTCTGTCAAGGGCTCTGATTGCCCGCTTAGTGCATTTTTTTCTTCCTTCTTTCCTTCTTCCCTTCCTTCCCTCCTTCTTTCCTTTCTCCCCTTCCTTCCCCCCCCCCCCCTTTTTTAAAATATAGCCCCCTCTGATTATTTCCATCAGAATCACTGGCTTATAAAAAAAGGCAGATTCCTTGGTTGCATCCCAGATGATGAGGGAGCATAAGGCAAGCTGAGGACAAAGCACAAGCTAACACATGCCCCCTCAACACAGTTGGGATGTATGTGATATTCTTCAGCACTTCTGACTGCCCAAGAACCAAGTCAAAGAAAGAAAACAAATGGTTAACTGATAGAGAGCACAGTCATGTAAGACCTGAGTCTCCATCAGTTTATAAATATCTTAGCAAATTACAAGGAAAAGACAATCTTATTAATAGCCTAATATCCGGAAACCTATAGCCCCAACATCACCTTCCTTTCCATAGTGATGTGGAGAACAAAGACAAGAAGGAAATAGAGATCCAGGAACTCCCTACTCTTTTTTTTTTTTTTAAGTTTAGTTATTTATTTTTTGAGAGAGAGAGAGAGAGAGAGAGAGAGCGTGCGCGTATGAGAGGGGGAGAGGCAGAGAGAGAGAGAGAATCCCAAGCAAGTCTGCACTGCCAGCATGAGGCTCAAATTCACAAATCATGAGATCATTACCTGAGCCAAAATCAAGAGTAAGATACTTAACCGACTGAGCCACCCTGGTACCCCTAGGAATTCCCTACTGTCTTAATGTTGATGCTTTGCTGGAGGGAAGGGCAGCCTTCACTCTACAATAGTGAAGCCTACAGTAATCTGTGTCTTTAGCATTGGAAAATCCCTTTAGAAACTTTGTCTTGACTTTCTCTCCCCCAATTCCATAGTATGTAAATCACTCTTCACAACTCCAGTGCAGCTCTTCCTGCCCACAGGTCCTGTCCCTGTGCTCTAATAAATTCACCTTTTTCTGCACCAAAGATGTCTCAAGAATTCTTTCTTGGCCTTTGGCTCCAGACTCCACCAAAACCTCATTACCAGACATTAAGTGTTACAATCTCTAAGGATAGGACTTAGGTATCTGCATTTTTAACCTTCTCGCCAGATTATTTGGATACATCATCAGCTAGGAATTATTGACTCTACAGGTACTTCCAACACGGCCCACCATTGCTGGACTGATACAAAGCAAGTGTGTGGGCTTTGGGGCGGAGCCCCATTCTCTCCTTGGGAAACTGATCATGGAATATGGAGACTTCTTGGTTCAGAAGAACCCTGAGCTGTGGGCAAGCCTGGTCAGGCTGAGTGCAGGGGTTTAGTAGTTATAAGGTGGCTAGCCTGGGATTCAGTGGGAAAGGCTTTGCTACTTATTCCCTGGTTGGTCTTAAGCAAACTGTTTAACTTCTATCTCAATTTTCTCATCTGTCAAGTGGGGCTACCAATAGAGCCAACCTCAAAGTTGTTGAGAGGACTAATGAGGGCATGTAGGCAGTGCCTCACCTGATGAGCTATACAGCTGAATAAAGCAGAATTTTTGTGTTTGTTTTTAAATAATGGTGATGAATAAAACTAAGTTATAGCCTATCTAGAAGAGAAAAAACTAGATTAAAATCACCATTACAAAGCGCAGTTGACATTTAGCTGTTTAGGAGCTAATGATCAAGTTGGTGAAAATAGGGTCAAGTATGCCTGAGGGTAAGCAATGATTCTCAATAGAGTGCACCTCAAACCCACTGTGTTCAAAAATATCAGTCTGACCTCGTCCCTGCCACCCCCAACCTGTTGAACTGTAATCTCTAGTGAGGAGGTATCTGCATTTAGAGAAAGAAAAAGAAAGACTTCCTATGATAAGAATCAAGTGAGAGCACTTGTAGAAATTACATGTTTCCCGACCTCTCCTGGAGATTTTGCTTCAGGGCATTGGGGATGGGTTGTGGAATTTGCATTTTTTAATTTAATTTAATTTAATTTAATTTAATTTAATTTAATTTAATTTTATTTTATTTAATTTTATTTATTTATTTATTTTTTATTATTTTTTTTAACGTTTATTTATTTTTGAGACAGAGACAGAGCATGAACGGGGGAGGGTCAGAGAGAGAGGGAGACACAGAATCGGAAGCAGGCTCCAGGCTCTGAGCCATCAGCCCAGAGCCCGACGCGGGGCTCCAACCCACGGACCATGAGATCGTGACCTGAGCCGAAGTCGGACGCTCAACCGACTGAGCCACCCAGGCGCCCCAAGAATTTGCATTTTTTTAAACCGGGGCTTCTGTTTAAAAAGCAAGTTTGACCTTCTCTAGCAGAGAGAATTTTGGTGTCATCTGACTAGTCTGGAGTCTCTTCCTTTACTACCCACATTGTGATGGTCCCACCCCCAGCCAGGACTCCAGCAACACTGTTTGTGGAGTGGAGACCTAAGAGTTGTCTGGAGGTTACAAATCAAAAACCTAAGTGCACGTAAGTGTTTATAGAAACTAGTGCACACTCACACACACTTAGGAAGACTACCTAAGGAAACTACCTTAGGAAAACTACCTTTTTCTACCTACATTAGAAAAAGGAATTGGCTAAAATCATTGAATTAGGGCACAGAGACTGCTCAGATGAATATTATGTCTAATAAATGAAAACAAAAGGATGAAGAGATATTCTTATGGATAGTTGGGGAGAATTTGGGTCTCAGTCCTGAATGGAGGCTCTTGCCACTGAAACCCAATAGTCCCCACTTCTGTCACCTACCAAGATAGTGCAGCTTCACAGACTGTTCCCACCTGGGAATTCTGGGAGGGCTAACACCTGTGTGCTTTATGCCTAGAAAATACTAGAACCAGTCCTGCTAATGGTGCAACAAGGAAAGTCTTCCTAGCCAACCTCTCAGTGAGACATGAGCCAGGAGAGGGTAAGGCTCTTGCTCCCTTCCTCCCCATTGTAGAGGCCACTTTTAGGAAACAGGCTTGAGCAACAGAAACTAGCAAAGCAAAAGGGCCAACAGTGACCACTGAGCTGAATGCAAACAGGCTCACTGAGTGACCCACCTTGAAATAGCCATAGGCCCTAACTAACCAATGGGCTACTTATAACTAGGCACAGACCCTAAGATTTCCAAAAAATGAAAATTCCATACGTCCCCATACTTCCTCACTCTGTCCTAAAACTGTGGCCCCTCACCACCGACTCGTGGCAGACAGTCTCTCCTTTGCTGTCCTGCCTGCTGCTCCCGTGCAGTGTATTCACTAAACTTCTATCTCTTTTGTTCTGCCTTGGGTGAATTCTTTTACAGCCTGAACCCCCGCCTCTGGCAGGCCCCTACCCACCTGACTGGAGCTTCCTACACCCACCTCTAAGGAACACTCTTCCCTGGGGAGCTATATGTGAGATTCCTCAGGCACTCCTGGCTGCCCAAGAACAAAGGAAAAGGGAAAACAACTGGTTGAAACTAATGGTCTTCATCAGTTTACTACCTTACTTATTTACTATCTTACTGTTATTGCTTTGCTAGAGGGAAAAACAACCTCACCTTGACAATAGCTAGGCCTCCAGTAATCTGTAAACCCTCTTTAGCATATGGAAATCCCTTCAAGAAACTTCCTCTTGACTTTACCTCCCCCAGCTCTACAGTATGTAAGCAACCACTCCTCACCGCCCGCCCCCCCCTCCCCCGCGGTTCTCACTGCTCACAGGTCCTGTCCTCCGTGCTTTAATAAAATCACTTTTTTGCACCAAAGACATCCTCAAGAATTCTTTCTTGGCCGTTGGTTCTGAACCCCAAAGCCTCTTCAGTAGGGCTCGTAGTATCTGCATTTCACACATGAGAAAACTGAAGCACAGTTTCAGGAAACTGCCCAAAGTCACTCAGCTGGTAAATGGCTGGCCACAGTTCAGCCTCAGGTTCTAAACTTTGTTGCACATTGGAAACATCTGGAGAGCCTTGTAATTCACTGGTGCCTGGTTCCTGTCCCTGGAGGTTCTAATTTTATTGATTTGGGGTGTGGCCTGAGCATCAGACTTTTTTTGGTTTTGTTTATAGCACACCAGGTGATTTTTAAATTTTATTTTATTTTAGGATACAAGTGGGGTAGAGGGGCAGAGAGAGAGAGAGACAGAGACAGAGAATCATAAGCAGGCCCACACTCAGCACGGAGCCCCACATGGGGCTTGATCCCACCACCCTGGGATCATGACCTGAGCAGAAATTAAGAGCCGGCCCCTCAACTGACTGAGCTGCCCAGGTGCCCCTATAGCACACCAGGTGATTCTAATAAGAACCTATCTCCAGAGTCTAAGGTCTACAAGATCAAGGCTGTTCACTCCTTGCAGGCACCACGCCCATGGCTTGAGCAGCTGTTACTGATAGTATGGCTGAATTCCTCCATTTGGGGTGAATACAGGGAAGAATATGAGTTTCAGGACAGTGACCATGTTTGCAGGCTCTGCATTATTTGTCAGGCTTCGTTTGATCCTTGACCTTTGTTAGCACTCCCCTCCCCACAGCTGAAGACCATGATCTCACCCTGAAGTCCAGCCCCACTCTACCCCAAGCCCTCGGCCCTAGTCTGGGCCCTAGGTGGGGTGGGCAACTCTTCAGTTCAAGAGTGTGTATCAACAACAAGAATTTGTGATTGTTAACCCACCTAACCATGTGCTAAGTTCCTATGAGCAGCTTCTGGACTCTGTCCCTGGTCTGCCCTTATAACCTAGTTAAGGCAACTGTGTATCTGCCCAGATTCCTGCAAATGAATTCTGTGTTCCCTTATACATATGTGGCCTTTGCATTTCACCTAGCAAGAAGCAGGTCTCTCTTCAGCCTTTGACCCCGTAGCTGGCCCCTTTACAATTACAGTCCTGAGTCCCTATCCTGTCTCCATTCCTGAGTGGATCTCCCTCTGTCTACTTTTGTGCTGGCTTCCTTCGGAGTCCTGGCAGGCAGCTGCCTAGGAAGTGGTCCTTTTTTTTTTTTTTTTTATGTTTATTTTTGAGAGAGAGAGAGAGAGAGAGAGCGAGCCCACAAACAGGGGAGGGGTGGAGAGAGAGAGGGAGACACAGAACCCAAAGCAGGCTCCAGGCTCTGAGCTGTCAGCACAGAACCTGAACCTGATGTGGGGCTCAAACTCACTGTGAGATCATGACTTGAGCCGAAGTTGGACGCTCAACCTACTGAGCCACCCAGGTGCCCCTGAAATGGTCCTCTTAAAGACCCACACATTTGCCCAGGATTTACATTTTCAATTGTTTATCAATCTGCCCTTCAAAAATAGAGATGTAGAGCCCTCTAAAGTTAGTATGGAAATTAAGTTAGAAACACATGATGAAATACTCGAGAAGACCAAGTGGGAAAGGAGCCTCAGAAAATGGTGACCCACCTCAGGACTTCTCTGCCCAGAGTGGGGTGGGGGACTCCTCCCCACCCCAACCCCATGCTTGGACTGGCCCTGGCTGCAGGAGGGGCAGTTTTCCTACCCAGCCCTCCAAACTCAAGGTGGCTTCCTGCCCACCTTTACCATTAGAAGGCAGCTGCTGCAAGGAAACTGAGTCTCTAAATTTGACATGTTCAGCAGGAAACCGGCTGAACTCAATTGAAAAATGTGAGACCCGGGGCACCTGGGTGGCTCAGTAGGTTGAGCGTCTGACTTCAGCTCAGGTCATGATCTCTCCGTCTGTGAGTTCGAGCTCCGAGTTGGGCTCTGTGCTGACAGCTCAGAGCCTGGAGCCTGCTTCGGATTCTGTGTCTCCCTCTCTCCCTGCCCCTCCCCCGCTCATGCTCTGTCTCTGTCTCTGTCTCTCTCTCTCTCTGTCAAAAATGAATATAAACATTAAAAAAATTAGAAAAGAAAAATGTGAGACCCCATGACTCTCATTGTTACTCTTTGTCCTGAATATGGACCCTCTTGTGGTCAACCACATGATGCTCCAACAGGCCAGCTCTTCGTCTTCTCACTGCTGAGCTCCCTCTCTCGGCTTTCAGGTTTGACTTTTAGAAACACTTCCTTAATGACACCCCACCCCCTCATGGCTTCTAGCTCTTTGCAGAACCTCCCTCCCCCTCCTCCTCACTTCAGCTAAGGAACACAACTGCCTAGAGCTCTTGTGAGTGGAGGCTGTTTGTTCTCACACCTCTGATTTACATTAGGCCTCGAAGCCACTGTTGACATTCTTGTAACTTCTTATTGCTGTTTATAGGCAAATAAGGTTCCGTCCTTTGAGAACTATGCCATCCTCCTACACCATCTGTAATATTTAGGCTTAGTTCTTCTGCTGACAGAAAACTAAAGTAGCAGTGTCTCAAACACATAAGACTTTATTTTTTAAGTTAGAGAAGTCTCAAAGGTAGATAGCCCAGAGCAATTAAGTTGGCTTCGTGAGGTCCTCAGGGAACCGGTCTTCTTCCTGCTCACTTCTCTGCCATTCCTAGTTTGAGACCCTGGTCCTCATGGCCCAAGACACAGCTCAAGCTTCAGTTGTTACACAGGACTTCCAGGTTGGCCACAGAGGGAAGGAGATAAGAAGGCTTATAGAAGTACCAGAGAGCGGTCACCTGGCCACCCCAAGATGCCAGCTAGGTTGGGAAATGTGCTTTTAAAGAGCCTGGGTGATAGTGGTTCCAGCCAAAAATCAAACTCCTTATTGCAGAGGAAGAAAGGTCAGGTGGGTATTTGGCAGCAACTTTCAGTCTCTTCCATGCTCTTCTCTGTCATCCTTGTTGTGTCCTCCAGCTACTGCTTGGTTCTTCTTCACAAGCTCTGAGGACTTTAGTGCTTGCATCATCCTGGGAGACCTCAGCACCCCTGTCAACGACCGACTCTTTGACCTTCCTGTGCCAACAATCATTACCTCCATCCAGCCTTTCATCCTCATGGCCACAGCGTGGAGCTAGTTGCCCCACCTCAGAGAGGGGTGGGGTGTTGTCTGACCACAACCGCTTATCCTTCAAGCTCCCTCCTCCCTCCTACTGAGGGATTCTGTTCCGAGACCTCCTTAGATCTTGAGTTCCTTGACTCCTGAATTTAGCATCCTCAGTTCACTCCCCAGGGCACATGATGTCCTGCCCGTCTCTTTCCCACACCCCCAGCTCTCTCCCTCCCTGACTAAACCAGCCCATGCCTCTATCTGCAAAGCCCACTCCTACAGATGCCATACAGCCCAGACTCATGGTGTCCAATGGCAGCTGCCTCCACACACTACTTTTAATGTCTCTTATGTGGACTTTGTCAGCTCCTTCTCCCAATTCTCTCTGCAGAGATTTCAAACCCTAATGCCTCCCTTAAGCCCTCCCTGCTCCCCAGTAATGACCCTGCTTCTGCTTTAGCAAAAGGGTCCTCCACCTCCTTCCCCCCACTTGCAAGCTTCTTCAGTTTAGCCTTTTCCTTCTGCCCCCACCTACAAGGAGGATGGGTCTCCTCACTGTGCCAAGGTTGAACCAGCTACAGGCAGTTATGCTTCTACTCTTCCTTTGAGTAGCCCCTCAATTCTTCTGTTCCTTCAACCTGTCTTCCTTGGCTTCTTCCTGTCTGAATAAGAATATGAAAAAGCCCTCGTGGGGGCTCCTGGCTGGCTCAGTCGGTTATGATCTCGCGGTTCATGGGTTTGAGCCTGGCATGGGGCCCTGTGCTGACAGCTCAGAGCCTGGAGCCTGCTTTGGATTCTGTGTCTCTCTCTGTCCTTCCTTGGCTCATGTTCTCTGTCTCTCTCTCAAAATAAATAAACACTGAAAAAAAAAAAAAGCCCTCATGGATCTCAATATATCATTGGCCTATAGAGATCCTTTCAGCCCAGTTTGCAGAAGAGTTGCCTACCTTCCCTTTCTCCACTTTCTCACCCCCTTCAGACTTCCACTCTTTCCTGTCTGGCTCCTACTCTTACTATTTGCTGGAAACTGGGCCAAGGTGCCTTTTCTTGGTGAGTCCTCTGGGGCAGGACTATCAGCCACTCCCTCCCTCCTTGGAAGTTCTCAGTCCCCTCACAGCTTTCCTGGCAACACCTTCTCTAGTTACCCTTTAAGGATCTCCTGTGTCAACTCCTTTTCCTCTGGCGTAGATAGGAGTAATTCATACACCCTGTGATATGGAGACTGCCCCCATGGCCTGAACCACATCACAAATCTAAATCAGCCCAACTGATGGAAATGCCTCACTGTTAAGAAAAGCTAACACGGACCAATCACAATCCTCTAACTCAGCTTTAGCTTACCTTTCCCTAGAAAATCAGACCTGATGGCCTTATAGGGAAATTCCTGACCTTGGCAATCATACCCTGTTCCCCAGTTGCTGCTTCTAAAGCTCTATATAACTTGCTATTGCCCAAACATCTCTCTGGAAGAGCGCTCCACTGCTTAAGGGGTACTGTATTCCCCATTCCACGGATTGTTTTCCCTTGCACAAAGGGCATCAGGCTCCTATTTTTGTCACCTGACAGAGTCTTGAGACGGTTGGGTTCTCCCCCCTGTTCCTCAGGCCCACTGCTCTTCTCAGGGTCCATATCCCCTGTGATCTCCTTCTTACCCGCATCCTGGCAGGACTCTCTGGTTTGAACTGAACTAAGTCCCCTGGCTCTCAGGCATGTTTGGGCATGTCTGGGGGCCAGTTGGATGGGATTGGCTCAGGTCTGTTGAGTAGTGGACTAGAGGTCTCCTGGGGGAAAAACACGTTTAATGTTTCAACTTCCTCCATTGCTGATCAACAGATTGATCACAGAGTTAATCCAGTACACACTAACACTCATCTAGACACTGGTGGAGGGCACTGGGGGCTGGTCAGCAGGGAACAAAAAAGACAAAATCTTGTCTTCATGGACACAGGCATAAACAGCAAAATAAGGAAGATACATTGTGAGAAGTGCTAAGGAGAATAATCACACAAGGTGAAGGGATAGGAAGGGATAGGTGAAAGGATCGGAAGTGTGTGTGTACGTGTGTGTGTGTGTGTGTGTGTGTGTGTGTGTCGGCATTTGATATAGCATACTGAGATGGTGAGCCAAGACTGAAGGGGCAATGTGTGGCTGTATGAAGGGAGAGTATTCCAGGTGGAGGGAACAGGAAGTGTGAACGTCCTGAGAGGACAGAAAAGGTCCTTTGCTTGAGGACCAAAGGGAGCCAAGTGAATAAGGAAGAGCAGCTTAGAGATCAGGTCAGAACATTATGAGATGTGTGTGTGTGCGCGTGGCGGTGGGGCAGAAGGGGGGCTGTGTTCAGGGCTTTGTAAAGACTTGGGTTTTATTTTGAGGTGGGAGGACAGGGGAGGGTTTTGAGCAGAGGAGCTACATGGTCTGATGGGTTTAAAAGTTCACTCAGATTGCCATGTTAGGAATGGGTTAAAGGGCAGAAACTGGAAGACTAGTGAGGAGGCTGTTGCAATAATCCAAGTAAGACATAATGGTGTCTGGGTCTGGGCTGAGAACAATGGAGGTGGTTAAGTGGTTAGAATTTGGGTAGGCTTTGAGAGTAGTGCCAACAGAATTTGCTAATGGTGGACCCATAGACGATATTTAAGAATGAACGATCCAGACTCTGGGTTACTGATTATGGCCCACATGGACTATGCCTTTGGATTACACCATGTGAATGGGGTTAGGGATTTTTTTTTTTTTCCCCTGAAGCAAATTGATGTTTCCAACATCGATCATTGTGGAAAGGTGCCAATCCTGGGGTGGGAAGGAAGCCAGGCTTGGACTGGGGCCAGGCTGTGGAGATGCTAGGAGCATTCCTAGTGATGGTGGTGGTGGTTTAGGTGTTGGTGGCAGTGTGCGCTGAGTTAGTCCTGACCTAGGTGGGACCTGGCCTGCTAAGGGACTAGGGTATAATTGGGTTCTGTTGGTTTTCAGAGTAGCCACTTACAACAATGGTCATATTTGATTTGCTTGTTGCACATTTGTTCCTTTTTTTCTTTCTTTTTTCTCTTTTTCTTTTGGTTTTTGTTTTTGTTTGAGAGAGAGAGAGCGAGAGGGAGAGAGAGAGAGAGAGAGCACGTGAGCAGGCATATGTTCTAGGGGGGGAGGGGCAGGGAAGATAATTTGAAAATGGCTCTGCACCTAGCGCTAGAGCTCACACCAGGCCTTGTTCTCAAGACTGTGAGATCATGACCTGAGCTGAAATCAAGAGTTGGATGCTTAACTGACTGAACCACCCAGGAGCCCCTCATTGGTTCCTTTTCATTGTAGACATCAGTGCCCTGGATGGAGGACACTGGCTCCAGCTGGGTCACGGCTAGTGTCATGGCTCTTAGAGAGCACTGGGCCCTAGGCATGGCTGAGCCCAGGTGGCCCTCAGTGAGCAGAACAGGGCGGGGGATGGGGGGAAACCATGGATACCATGTGGCAGCAGAGGACTAGTTCATGAAGTAAGTTCATGTAACATACACCTTCTTCACACAGCCAGAGGTCCCCAGATTTCCCTGGGATGTGTGTGAGAGGGGCTGGACTTTCCTAGGAGCAGGAGGAGATCCAGGCACAGAAAGACCATATTGGGTGACTCACTGTCATGCTATTTTCCATGCCAGGCTTCTGTTGTCTGGGAAATGTGCCTTCTCCTAGCTGGCTGACTCCTGATCTCTGGGTCCAGGCTTGCTTTCTCTCCTGGTATCCATACCTCCCGGGCATCTTGGCTCTGGATATTCAGGAGCTCAAGCCCAACATGTCCCATAGTGAGCTCTTCTTCCTCTGCCAACCTCTCTCTGTCCTTTCAGTCTCCAGAACAATACCATCACCCAGCCAGCTGCTGGCCAGACCCTGGAGTGAAACTTGACTCCCTCTTTCCTTTTGTCTGTCACACCCAATTAATCATCTGGCTCTATGTGCCACCTCCTAAACACCTCGATTCCCTCTCCTTGTTTCCATCCTTGCTGCCCGGGCAGAGTTCTAGGGTGACCCCTGGCAGACTACCCTCCCACCCTCCTCACTCCACAGTGCCCAGAGTGAAATTCCTAGTCTTCCTAGTGCTATCACCACCCTGCTCACCATTTTTCAGTGGCTCCCCATCACCTTCAGGGATGAAGCTCTCCCTCACTGCACACCATATGAGGCCTTGTGTGGCCAGCGTGGCCTCCCTCTGCAGCACTTCCCATGGCAGCCACTCTGAACACTACTGGGATGGGGTGGGCTGGAGTGGGGGCAGTTATTCCCAAGGTCTTCTGTTTCTATAGACTGGAAGGAGTTTCAGACTCCCCAGAGGGAATGGTTTAGAAGACTTACAGCCCTCCCCTCTGTTCTTCTGGGGCTGGGGTTGGGCCATTTGTTGACTTGGGAGAAAAACAACACTTTCAGCCAGGTATCTTCCCTTTCCTGTCCTGCAGAAAGGTGCATGTGGGCATGTTTTCCAATGTTTGTTGACTGAGGTGGGCTTTGCTTTGGGAAGGGGGAGGCCTGTGGTTTGGGGTGGGAGGAATTCACTTTATGGAGGACCCTTAGAAAGCCTACTCATTCCGGAGTGCTATTTATTATTCCCCTAAAACACTTGCTAAATTAGGCACTCTCAAACCCTCATGCTTCAGCCTCTGCCCTTCCCTCCCTGAAAGGTCCTGTCCCTCTTCACTGTGAATTTCTTTCTTGTGTGTAATCTCACTCAGGTTCTGCATGAGCTGTGGTGGTCACCCCCAACCCCTTTCTCCAGGCCAACTCCAGGATCCTTCCTCTTGTTTCCACCATACTTTGTTAATCCTTCCATCCTTACAAGTTCCTAATTCTACTGCAATGTCTGTATGTCTAATGCAAGTTTTTAAAATTTCTGTTACCTCTTTTTCATCTTTGTAGCTCTTGTTCCTAGCACAGGCAGGGTCTGGCATGTTGTATTTTGCTTGGTAAAAGTTTGCTGAATAATTTAGTTCAATATTTGGTATAAATTATGTTCTAGGCAATCTAAGCATTGGGATACAAGAATGAATAAGATGGGGGCCCCTGGAGGTGTATGGTTCAGTGGAAAAAGCACCCATACTTGCAGTTAAATAATTATCAAATACGCTAAATCCTAAACCAAATCTATGAAAGATGCAGTTCCTATATGGTTAAGTACTGGATCTGGAGTTATGACCCAGGTTTTTCTTTCTTTTTTTTTAAGTTTACGTATTTGTTTTTAAGAGGGAGAGCACAAGAACAAGAGCGTGCACACAGGGGATGGGCAGAGAGAGAGAGGGAGACACAGAATCTGAAGCAGGCTCCATAAGCACAAAGCCCAACAGGGGGCTCAAACCCAGGAACCACGAGATCATGACCTGAGCCAAAGTCAGATGCTTAACTGAGCTACCCAGGTGCCCCAGGACTCAGATTTAAATCCTAGCTCCACAACCTCTGTTTTCACAGCTGTGAAATGGGAGCAACAGTACCTCTCTCAATAGACTAAGGATAAAAGGAGATAAAATATGCAGAAACATCCTGAGGGGTTCCTGGGCCCATAACGGATGTCCAGTTAGAGTTTGCAGAATTGTCTCTGCTGCATGATGTGGGAGCCTAGTGTTGGGCAGACTTCATGGAGGAGTGACACTGGCACTGGTCTCAGAGACAGCGCTCTAAGTTGCATTTCTAGAGAGAAGTGTCTCTGCGAGGGGGGCTGTCACTCTGTGAAGCCTCAGGCAAGGCAGTTTCCAGGGGAGAAGTGAGTGCACAGGAACAGTAATGAGATCTGGGGTAATGTGTCCCCAGTCTGCCTCTGAAGTTGCTGAGTTAGGCCCAGGCCCAAAGGGCTCTGTTTTGCTCCAGGGAACTTGTGGCTGAAGGAACAGGCCTGGGCAGGGCCGGGTGAAGGGACTTTGTGCCCAGTTGTTTCCTGGGAGCAGCTCAAAGTCCTGCCCTGCTAGGCCCCTCCCCTTCCTCCCACCCCTGCAGGCAGCAGCCTCCTCCCTCCCCACCACCCCGGGAGCCTCAGCCCAGATTCCTAAAGTGAGTTCCAGCTAGGATTTACGGTGGGGATGTTTTTGGCCTGGGTTTTTGCCTGGGTTTTTTTTTGTTTTTTTGTTTTTGTTTTCTTGTTTTTTTGTTTTTTTGGTTTTTTTTTGATCCAGCCCCCGAAGCAAAGAATTCCTGACTGGAAAGGTGGTTTCAGCCCGGGGTTAAATCCCAGTTCTTTGAGTTTGTAGCCTCGAGCGAGTAGTCTTGCCTGGTTAAGCCCAGGCACTAGTCTGTAAAATGGAGAGACTACCACCAACCTCCCAGGATTGTTACCAGAATTAAGAAAAGCTGTGTTTTCTTACTTTGCACAAAGACCTTCTTACCGAACATTTATTATTCTCAGGGGTCATTTGTGAGAGTGAAAGAAATGAACTAGAGACTCACCTCTGATCTAATCAAGCTTGGAGTTGCACAGAAATCAGTTTCCCAAATGTTCATGCCGCCCAGAGATCTGCACTATGGATTCTGATCCTGCAGGCCTGGGGTGGGAGCCGTATGTCTGTTTTTCTAACAAACTCCCAGCTAACAAGGGCTTCTCACCTCCTTCAGGGTTCTCTACCCTCTTCCTCATTGGCCTGGCTGTCTCCAGCCTTCCCCAACGCCCAAGTGGACCACTCATGGTTGCCAGACAAATCTTACTGAGGCGAAGGAGGAAATTTCTGATGTACAGCCATGAACGATGGCAGAATTAGGGCATCTTTGTCTCAGGAGTGGATGGGCTTTTATCTAGCAAAACATTTCGGAGGCTGCTTGGGCATGGGAGGTGAATCACCCAAGGCTTGTTTTTAAGGAGACCTTAAGTGGTGTGAGGCAGAGCAAGAAAGGTGGCTATTTTTTTTTAATGTTTTATTTTTGAGAGGGGGGTGCGGACAGAGGATCTGAAGTGGGCTCTGTGCTGATAGCGGAGAGCCTGATGTGGGGCTGGAACTCATGAACCTCAAGATTATGACCTGAGCCGGAGTCAGATGCTTAGCCAACCAAGCCGCCCAGGTACCCTGAAAGGTGGCTATTTCAAATGTGACCTTTCTCCAAGTGGGGGATGGTTGCTGTTAGGCTTTTTGCTGGGACTCAGTTTCTCTGAGAAAAAGGCTGAACAGGTTTCTGGAATTCCTGGATGATTGGCAGTGAAGAAAACCTGTTCTAGGAGAAAGGCCAGATGCAAGGCCCAGAGTCAAATCTTTCTGCCCCCTCCCTGTTGAACTCCAGTGCCTCTCGGTGGGAGGAGGAGGAGAAAGCTTGGTTTAGTTCCTTAGCCTTTTAGAAACGATGATCACATAGGCATTCAAACAGATCAAGGCCTGCATTAAAAAGCTGGCGGATGTGGGGCGCCTGGGTGGTGCAGTCGGTTAAGCGTCCGACTTCAGCCAGGTCACGATCTGGAGGTCCGGGAGTTCGAGCCCTGCGTCAGGCTCTGGGCTGATGGCTCAGAGCCTGGAGCCTGTTTCCGATTCTGTGTCTCCCTCTCTCTCTGCCCCTCCCCCGTTCATGCTCTGTCTCTCTCTGTCCCAAAAATAAATAAAAAACGTTGAAAAAAAAATTAAAAAAAAAAAAAAGCTGGCGGCCGTATCCACAGTGTGCTTGGAGATACTCTGGAGAAAAGAAGAAAATGGGCAGGCAGGTGCTGGGGAATAGCGTAGGTGTCTCTGTGGTGTGGTTCCCAGCATTGCCAGGTTCTGGATCCCACACAGGCCTTCCCCTCAGCTGGGACGACTTCCCTGTTTTCTGTTATCTGTAGTGTCACCTAACAAGAAGAACTGTGCTGCCTTCACATAGTTCAAATGTCAAGAAATATAAAATTGAGATTTAGTAAACTGCACAACACTGAAGGAGGAGTTGTGCCTGGGCAAGGAGGGGGGTGGCGCCTGGAGTTGTAGCCAAAGATTCCGCCACCAGGGGTTGGAGTGGTTGATTTCTAAGGTCAGATTCTAAGAGCAGATCCGGAGGAACGTAATTTTCTAGCTGACGAATGAGAAAATGCAGATGGCAATTACTGCATATAAACTGCATTCAGGACACTGGGGCCCCTGTGAAGCTTTATGCACTTTTTTGGTCTCCTTGTATAAAAGAGATGATTGGCGTGAGCCTGGCTGGTCTGTTAGCTAAACACAGATGTGTGCTTGCAGCTGCAGCTAGACTTCCCGGGGCCGTCAGGAAGAAATTGCGTATTGTGCATTAGTGAGAGACTAATCAAGGAGAGGAAGCTGACGGTCCACCAGTGGTGGCTCTGATTCCACTCTAACAACATGGACATAAGATAAGGAAATGCTTTAAAACACGGGAGGGCCTGGAGTTAATCTGGCAAATTATTTTACACCCATGGTGGCTCTGTGAAAAAAACAAACGAACAAAAAACCAATACAAAACCCAACCAAACCCATTTCACAATCTTCTTCTTCCATTTATTTATTAATTTACTTCCAGAAAGTAATGGAGGCAACTTATAATTAAAAACACATATATAGCGGTGCCTGGGTGGCCCAGGTTTAGCATCCAACTTCGGCTCAGGTCATGATCTTATGGTCTGTGAGTGCAAGCCTCGTGTCGGGCTCTGTTCTGACAGCTCAGAGCCTGGAGCCTGTTTCAGATCCTGTGCCTCCCTCTCTCTCTCTGCCCCTCTCCTGCTTGTACTCTGTCTGCCTTTCTCTCTCTCAAAAATAAAATAAACACTAAAAAAAAAAAAAACCACATATATGAACTGGATAGCTTAAATAGAGAGGAAACAGGGAGAAAATTCTGCCCAGAACCTAAGGTAAGGATTTTAGACATTACTTGCTTGTTTTCTCCACCTTATATATGTGACCCTGAAGAAGTTGCATTTCCCATGGCTCCCTCCCAAAAGAAGTTACGAAAAATTTCTCAAGGAGTTCAAAGCTGGAGCCTGGATCAGCTCTCAGGAGCTTTCAGAGCCCAGGGAGAGAGTTCAGGACCATCCTTTTTGATTCTGTGGCCCAATGCTGTGCTGCCTTCTCCTTGCCCAGAAAGGTCACTGCCCCATGTTTGTTCTTGACCACAGATCCTGTGAAAGTCCCTGTCCTGGTCTCAGCTCACAAGATGGAAGTCCATTTGAGAGGCAGCCTTGGCAAGTACAGGGAGGACAGGTGCTGCACCTGACAATAGGTCTTGAGGACAGGCCCTTGGCTGGTGCTTGCACCTGGACCAATTCCCCTCTGAATGCTCATCTGAGTTGGGGGTGTAGCACTAGCAACGCAGGGAGAAGCCAAGGTGGGAGAGACAGGAGGCTGGAGAGTGGACAGGGCACTGAAGGTCATGGTGAACATGGAACTCTGTGTTTTAAGCAGGGAATTGACCTGGGCAGATTTGATCCTCATACTCACATAGCACTGGGTCCCCAGGTACTGTGATGGATGACAGTCCTCAATGCTCCCGTGGTCCCTGTCATTCTTCAGGCCTGCTCTCTGAGATTCTGTCATATTGTAAATCTTTAAGTTCCTCTAAGGGGCTTCATTCTTTCCCATCCCTAGGCCTTTCCATGGGTTTCCCCTCCTATGAATATGAACCCACAACCTTCACTTGGCTGATGACTTCTCCTTCCTTAGGGAATATGTCCTTGATGCTTTGCCCTGGGACAGGTGACCCATGGCACCTTGTAGTTTCCCTTTGAAATATTCTCCTCACTTGAATTACATGGATAGGGTGGATAGTGCCTATTTTTGTGGTCTAGCAGCCTATTTTGCATGTGTAGCTACTGTACCTTTGTTTTATTTTGGGGTACCACCTCACCTCCACTCTCAACCTATGTGCTTTGGGTAATGTTGACCCCTACCCTGGGCTCTGAGAGTGGAGCATTTGACCTAGACTAGACCGATCAGTATAGTCCATCCCCCTTGGTTTCAGTGATTGGCTCAGGAATGGGCAGGTGACCTAAATAAGCCTATCGGGGCTAAGGGCACTCAATTCCCGAATATTTGAGTTTTGGGGATCATTGACTCACTCACTTCTAATGGCCTAAGGTGGTAATCATATGAACCTCAGGTTGCCTGGGCCACCATTAATTGTCTGAGAATTGAACCAATTGAGAGGGAGCAGAGCCAAGATGGCTCCTAGTGACATCATTTAAGCTCTGAATCAAGCTGTTCCTAAAGCCAACTCTATCCTTCTAGGCTTCAGGTATAGGAGTCAGTCAATTCTCTTTTTAAAGATAAACCTGTTTGGGTTGGATTTACTGTCAGTTGCAGTTGAAATAATATAAATGAAAACTTTGGTCTATGTTGTCTTCCTTTTGCCCTGAGTGCAGGGACTACATCTGTGTCTCCAGGGCCTAGTTTAGTGTTTGGCCCATAGGAATGTTCAACAAATGAATCAAAGAATAAAGAAAGGGGTCTCAGAGCTTCTCCAACTCCACTCCTCTTCCTTTCAGACTTGAAAATGAGGCAGTAGGTTGTGGTTCTCTCTGGGTGATGATCTTATTACAAACTCCCATTGGAACTAATTTTCATTAGAGCAGGGAACATGGACTACAAGAAAGCAGCTGCTTATAAGTCATGTCCAAAGCGGTTTTGGGGAAGATCTGTTGCTCAATGAGATTGTTAGAATGTGTCAAGTTCTACTGTCAAGATTTCTCTGGATTACAATTCTGAGAATTCTTTTAAGAATTCTCCATTAACACATATCTGTATCTGCTTATATGAGTACAAAGAAACTCTGAAAAGGTATAGAAATGGTTATCTGCAGAGTCAAGATGGGAATTGGCTCAATGGAAAGTAGGCATAGGAATGAAAATTTTTATATTGTTTGAATTTGAGCCATATGAATTGAGCCTTTCCAAAAACTAAGAAAAAAAAAAAAAAAAGAATATCCATGAGTGCAGAACCACTAGGAGCCATTATCAGCTTTTAACAGCTGGGATGGGTAACATTTATTTATCACTTGTTTTTCAAGTGGGAGAGCTGGTTTCGGTGGAGGAGGCCACGATAGTCTGGATAGGAGTGGTTTGTCTTGGTTGAGGGAGGGGAGGTAGAAAGAGGGATGAAGAACCTGGGGAACCATCTGGTGAGGTCCAACCTAAGCAGGCCGCCCATCTGACTAGGTGAGAGTTAGGAGAATTAGATCAAAGGGAGGGGTAGGGCATCAAAAATACTCTTTCCTAGGGGCCTACCTGCCTCTGGCTGGACTTGATAATTTCCAAGACTCCTCTTATCTAAAAAAGTTCCTGATGCTATTATCTGTATGTCTGTAGGCAGGTCCTCTCAACTTTCTGAGATTGTTAACTTATCTATAAAATGAAGGGGCTGGATGTCTGATGTCCTTTTCAGTTCTGATGCTCTCATTCTAAAATGCTGTCTTCTCTTCTAGCAATCTGTTCTAAAGCCCTGCCCCATCCAGAAAAGACACAGGTTATAATCAGGGAATAATACATGTATCTTCAGGACATGCTTATAAAATGTTTTTTTAGCGTTTATTTATTTTGAGAGAGAGAGTGAGCTGGGGGAGGAGCAGAGAGCAAGGGAGAGAGAGAGTCCCAAGCAGGCTCCGCTCAAACTCACAAACGATGAGATCATGCATGACCTGAGCTGAAATCAAGAGTTGAACCCTTAAGTGACTGAGCCACCCAGGCAACCCTAGGACATGCCAAGCTTAACCACTGAAGAGCGTTTGGGATTTATAGTATCTAGCAAGGACATTCACAGTTCCTTCCTGTATGTAAATGTTGCTCATGGAGGTTAAGTGGATAAGTGAGCATGTGAGCTGACTGTGCTGTTGACACGCTGCCCGCCATGCTCACCCTGCACCTCTGAGTTTCGCTTGCAGACCCTCTAATGCCCTCCTGATGCAGCAGACTCCTTCATTGGCTAGCGGACTTTTGCAGAGCCAAAAACCTGTGCTGGTGACCATAACCCTAGAGAGGCTGCTGTCCCTCACCTCTGAGAGAATGGAGAAGGCCCTTACCTTAGAAGCGTAGCAGAGGTAGTTGCTATGGTTGTCTGTCAGTGGCCAGGGGGCACCAAAGAGGGTACAGGTAGCATTTGGGGATGACTGGAAGACTGATGTAGGGTGATGGTGGAAAACCCAGGCTGGTTTGTGAGACTGGAAGATGGATGTGGACCCTTTGGCACAAGGTCTGTTAAGGGATGGAAAGACAGGAGGCCCAGAGGGCACATTCACCAAGTGCTCAGGTTTATATTTCGTTATTACAGCCATAAATATAGGCACAGAGATATAGGGACAGGACTGGAAGGTGTCTGGCAGCTTCTGGCCTCCAGCTCTTATGGTAAAGCGAGAACAGCAGGAGCTGTTCACAGGTAGGAGAACAGAGCAGGGGTAAAGACGTCAATCAAGGCATGCAGGACCTACTGCCTATAATGTGCTGTTAAAAATAAAAGGAGGGGGTGCACCTGGGTCTCTCAGTTGGTTAAGCATCTGACTTCAGCTCAGGTCATGATCTCATAGTTCACGGGTTCGAGCCCTGTGTCAGGCTCCTACAGCTCAGAGCTCAGAGCCTGCTTCAGATTCTGTGTCTTCCTCTCTCTCTCCCCTCTCCTGTTCGTGCTTTGTCTCTCTCTGTTTCTCAAAAATAAGTAAACGTTAAAAAATATTTAAAAAAATTAAGAATCTGCAACTTACACTAAAAAATTAAATAAAAAACATAATTAAAAAGTATATACACACATACATTTTATATATCATATATAATATATATGTGATTAAATTCTGTAATAATCTTGTGTGGCTTGTACTTTTGTGTTAATATAGTAATTTGCTCAATGTAATAATTTAAATGATATCAGAATTTTTGTGACCTTGTTTTGAGCGTTCATTTTCTGACTGACTGGGAAGCATAGCATATACAGGCAGGCCAGGCTCTTCTCTGCCAGGAGGCCCTGTGGGGGAAACCGCTGTCCCCACTGAGCCCTCCTCTGCAGATGGTGGGCTTGAGTTTGCCATGTTTGTCTTTGTTAAAAAAAAAAAAAAAAAAAAGTCAGTAAATATCCCTATTCATCCATCCATCCAGGAGGATGGGCACCAGATGAACAATGTTTACCTCTTGGAATGGTGGTGGGATGTCTGCATTTTTATACATTGTATTTCAATACCCAAAAACGTGAGAGTTACAAATGATTTCTTTTTCTTTTTTGTTTTTCTGTACATTTAAATAAGCAAAATTAAAAATAAAGCCAGATCCCGGTATTCTGGGAATATTTGTGCTGAATAATCATGCTCTAAGGTCATGAAGATAATGGTTTCCCGGTCTCAGAAGGCTAGTCAGCACAAACTTGTTCACCCCTGCAGTCTCCTCAATGGCCTCTGCCAAGCCTGTCATCTGGATTTCCCATCTTTTGTTGGTGGTGAGGAATCATTTCATTGCTCCTCTCTAACTTTCGGCCCACTTAGATTCCTTGAAGTACTTAAGGAGTCTTTTTTTTAATTAAAAAATTTTTTAAAAATGTTTATTTATTTTTGAGAGAGAGAGAGAGAGAGAGAGAGAGCGCACAAGTGGGGGAGGGACAGAGAGAGAGGGAGACAGAATCTGAAGCAGGCTCCAGGCTCTGAGCCCCAAGCTGTCAGCACAGAGCCTGACGTGGGGCTTGAACCCATGAACCTTGAGATCATAACCTGAGCTGAAGTTGGATGCTTAACTGACTGAGCCACCCAGATGCCCCAGGGAGTCAATTTTTTTAAGTGAATTATTTACATTGTTCCAATTTTCTTCTAGAGGTGGGGCCACAAGTTCAAGATGACAAGGGCTTCCATGTAGAGAGGGCTGTTAAACTTCCTTGGTAAAACATCTAGTGTTTAGTGCCCACTCTTTTCTCCTAAAAACAGACAGATGGTTTAGACTACAGAGGATTTCTAAATTCGGCCAGAGAAAAAACACTGAACTCCACCACTGCAGGATATCATTAACCACAGCAGGCAGACTGATGAAAAATGGAACGGATGATGTTTTAGAACAGTGTTATGGGTGCTTTTTCCAGACCACAGCCCAACAAAGAAATTTTATCCCATTCTCAGTGCAGGTCTGCCCCCTATTGGCTAGATTCTCAATTTATTAGTTTCATGGCTTTTCTTAAATCCCTAAGTCCCCAGAGTAAAATTTGTGTCTTTCTTCTCCACTGTAACTAGCTGTAGCTCCATAAAGACTTCTTCAGGACCGACCTCCTTCCTTTGCTGGGTTCTTCAGGCCTCAGGCATGGCCAGAGTTGGGTTCAGGATGTGACCCTATGACTCAACAGCTGACCTGAAATTACAGTAAGAATTTTAGACTATAAAAGGGGAAGTTTAAGCAAAGTGCTTTCCTTTCTCCTTGCCTGGGAGAAGTATATGTTTCTAGAACAATTACTGGCACATAGATTAGCAGTTTCCATTTGGTCACATTATAACCAATGATGAACAAATGGCAGGGGGTGTCCTGTGCTGAATTTCACTAGGTTGTGAAATTGCCTATGTGTACCAAGTCTGCCTGTAGATGTCTGTATTTTGATGTTTGGTATTCACCAGTCAGACACTGAACATAAAAGAACTCATTATTACAGTTCCTTAAGAAATAACCCACTTTTGGGGCGCCTGGGTGGATCAGTTGGTTAAGCGTCCAACTTCGGCTCAGGTCATGATCTCACAGTCCGTGAGTTTGAGCCCTGCGTCGGGCTCTGTGCTGACAGCTCAGAGCCTGGAGCCTGTTTCAGATTCTGTGTCTCCCTCTCTCTGACCCTCCCCTGTTCATGCTCTGTCTCTCTCTGTCTCAAAAATAAATAAACGTTAAAAAAAAAAAAAAGAAATAACCCACTTTTTACCAACTCTACTCCTGGATATGACCAGCAACTCTGGGCCTGCTTGCTGCTAACCCAGCATAGTGCAGGTGGGCACTTTAAGTTAAACACACGTGTGATTTGAGGCTTCCTTTAAGTGGGTCATTTTGGGTTTCCGTATAAGAGGAAGCTTGGTGGTGGTGATACATGTTTAAGGCAAAATAGGAAGAATGCCAAAGGAAAAATACCTATCTAGAATTGTGGCAGAAAGTAGTGTTTAAGGTATGCACTTTTACATTGACAGAACTCAGCAAAGAATTCACACTTACTAAGCACTTACTATGCGCCAGGTGCTAAAAGCTAAAAGCTAAAAGCTTTCCATTGATTATTTCATTCGTTTCCTCCCACTAATTCTGTGAGGTAAGCGTTCTTACAACCTCTGTTCCACTAGTCAGGAAGAAGAGTCTCAGGGAGGATAAGTGACCTGCAGAACATCACATGCCCTGAAGTTGCACGTGACGAGATTCAAATCCAGGCAGTCTGACTACGGGTCTGTGCTCCTAACCTCACCTACTATAGCAGCTTATTTAGGGTTCAAGCTCCTGATTATCGGGGGCAAAGGCATAAGGGGCATCTGGCTTCTTCACTGAGGACATGGTGCATAGCTCCGTTCATGGACACATCTATGCCTTTACAGGCGGGGTCATGCAAATCCTTTCCTTCTCAGTCCCTGGGTTTATCACTGGACCTGGCATATTTCTGAATAAATTTGTGCTTGTAATTAGATTAAATATCCAACATTCTTCCATAAAAGCCAAGTGCAAAGTAAGCGGTCGAGGGAAACCAAGGCCAGAGATAAGGGACTTGGAAGACATTTGTTGGATCCTTCCGGGCACCAGATGTTGAGGCTGAAAATGATCATAATATGATATGCCTCCATCTACTGGGAAAAAACCTTGTTTAATCACCCATCCCTCAATAAAAATGTAAAAATAAGGCAGTACATTCTTTGAGAGCAGATCTTTTATAATTCTCCCCACACATCTTGTGGATGTCAATTAAAAAAATCTTCAGTGTAAGAACTTACGATGGCTTCTAAGTTATGTAAAATTTCTCTATTGACTTAAAATTCTTTGCTATCTACTTTCTAGAGTCCCGGTTTCTACTTAATATTAGTAGCAAGGGCTGCTCTTTGCAGTGGAAGATGGTGCCAGTGACTCACTTTCTGGAGGGCCACATGCTCGGAGTGTCTTCTCCTCGTGGGAAGGATTTGCATCCTTTACATTTGGAGGTTGATGTTCTTCCCCATGTAAGGTGAATAGGTCATCGTGGGACTCAAACCTTAAACTCAGCATTGACACCACACTGTTTCCATGGACTAAGAAAAACACTAATGACAATATATGTTGAACCCTAAATGAAATACCTATTTTAGAATGATTATACCATGAAAAAGATTCATGAACATTTAATCCCAGAAGGGATGTTGAAAATCACCTACTGTAGTCACCAGGGGCACCCAGGTGGCTCAGTTGGTTGAGCATTTGACTTCAGCTCAGGTCATGATCTCGTGGGTTCGTGAGTTTGAGCCCCACTTGGGGCTCGCTGCTCTCAGCCTGTCAGGGCAAAGCCTCTGTCCCCCTCACTCTGCCTCTCCCCTGCTTGTACTCTCCCCCCAAATAAATAAATATTAAAAAAAAAAATCACCTACTGTAAGCTTATATTTTTATACTGGCAGTAAGAGCTTTTAACAAATAACTCTTTTTTACTTTATTTACTTAAGGATTTTTTTAAAGCATTTATTCATTTTTGAGGGACTGAGACAGAGCACGAGTGGGGGAGGGGCAGAGAGAGAGAGGGAGACACAGAATCTGAAGCAGGTTCCAGGCTCCATGCTGTCAGCACAGGGCCCAACATGGGGCTCGAACTTGTGAACCGTGAGATCATGACCTGAGCTGAAGTCGGACACTCAACTGACTGAGCCACCCAAATACTTCTTTTTTTTTTTTTAAATGGGTGAGAACAATAAGCACCCAGAGGAATGTGATGTGCCCAAGATCCTATTGCTACTAGTAATCAACCCTGACTGCACAATGGAGTAACTGGGAGAGTTCTTTAAAAATACTGATGCTTGGGCCACACTGTAGACAGATGAATCAGAATTTCTGGGCCTCCACCCTGGGTACCGGCACTTTTTAAAAAGCTCCCAGGTGTCTTACTCTGAAGCCAAGAGTTGAGAACCACTGAGCTAGGCAAGAACCTAGAGTAATCAAATCCACTGTAGTCTGTCATTCCTCATCCCTGAGCCCATGACAGACTTGCTTAGTGGATCATGGAATGCTTTCCTGCTGTGCCTCACCTGGCCTCCTCCTCATACTGTTCCTGGAAGCTACCACCTGCCCATCGGCATTGGGTGACAACCTGAGACCTAGCTATTTCTGGGCACTCACGGTATCTTGCTTCCTCTAAACAAAATTCTAGAAAATATCTGAAGGTATTATTCTGGTCAAACCAGGATCGTATATTCTCATAGTCCAGCGTGTTCATCTGTTTGTCCCTCAGGGCTCCGCTAGGGCATACCAGGGTGAAGGCCCTGGATTACTCAACTAAGGTTCTGCTCTAGCTCATCCTGTGGAAAACAATTTTCCCTTTCCCTCCACACACAGATGCAGTTGGGTTGATCTAGGTTTTTAAAAAATTATTTATTTTTTATTTATCTTAGGGAGAGAGAGAGAGAGAGAGCGTGAGTCGGGGGGGAGGTGCAGGGGGGAGAGAGAATCCTAAGCAGGCTCCATGCTCAGTGCAGAAACCAATGCAGGGCTTGATTCCCATGACCCTGGGACCATGACCTGAGCAGAAATCAACAGTTGGATGTTCAATCGACTGAGCCACACAGGCACCCCAGGTTGATCGAGGTTTGAATCCTACTCTGCTATTTACAACCCATATGATTTTGGGCAAGTTCTTTATGTGTCAGTTTCCTCAACCCTTAGTAAGAATAATGATGAAACTGTCTCATGGGTTCATTCTTCTTGCCTCTCTTCTGGTATTGGTCTCTAGCAAATTGAGGCCTTCTTTATCTATCTGAACCCTCTGGGCTCCTTGATAACAGCTTGTTCTGACGAACATATTCTTGACAAGAAAGGATTGGTGCTTAGGCCTCACTCCCTAGTACTCCAAGAGCCTATAATGGCCTTCTGAAGACAATGACTATGTTTCAACACATTTTTTTCTTGGGGACTTTGTACTCCCCTAGCCAGAGATAAGCTTCGAAATTTCCTAACAATCTGGATTATTTGAATTGATTCTATTCAAAACTGAGAGCAAAGGATGCAGACTTTTGATCTGGATGCAGGAAACAGCAGTCCAGCAGCCTGGGTCACCACTCAGGGCCATGAGAGAGTCATGCAGACACTGCCTTGTTTCTAATTGGAACCAGAGTTTCATTTAGATCCTTGAGGCAGGCCAATCCCCCAGGGCTCTGATCCCTATTGTTTTTCGGTTGAAGTGTGAAGTTCCTTCCAGCCTCTGCTTTCAACACTGCTCCATTCTTGGCCAACTCTGTTCACCACGAGTTCTGGAACTCCCGTTCTATGTAAACTCCACATGCTCTCCCTCTGCCTTCACTGAACATAGCTTTCCTGGGAATGCCTCCTTAAGGTTCTTTCATTGTCAGGGTGTGGGATATCATTCTTAACCCTCTGAGCTCAACAGGTGAGGATGTGCAGTCCTCTTGGAGGGAGGGGAAAGAGTAATTGTGAACAAGAGCACCACACACACTCATGTCCCTTAGAAAAAGTGTTTGTCAGCTTTCTCTCTCAGCTGCTTCTCCCTGTTAGTTCAATTTCTATTCCATGGGACTGTAAAGGACAGGTTTCCTCATTCAACCCTACTTGCCTGGGTAGCCTCAGATCTTACTGCTGCATTCCTCCACCCACATTCACTACAAAAACATCAAACCATATCAATTTACTTGTAATTCTTCAAACACGTCAAGACAGCTTGAGAATAATCTTCTCCAAGGAGGAAGAACCTTCTTCTCTCCCAACCTGATTTAAATGCCCGTCCTCTGTAAGGACCCTGTTTACTTCTGAGAGCAGTCATGGTCTCTGTAGTAAGTGGTTCACTTGTTTCCCCCACTGACTGAAAGCTCTAAGAGGATGCATAGTGTCTTTTTGAAACCCATGTTTTTCTGACCCTAGAATCTGGGTACTTATCCACTACAAGTACTGCACCTCTCAGTGTATGGATGGTACAACACTGGGTATCCAACTCTTATTTTATACATGGGCAAAGACACAGTGGCTTCCCCATGGTGCCCCAGGAAGTTAGTGGCACAGCTGTCTCAGACAGTTCCTCATATACCAGTGAGAGATCATTCAAGACTTTAAAGAACTTGAAATCTAATCTTCAGGATGACTACAGTAAGCCACAAAAAATACAAGGCATTATATGAGAAAAAGAAAGTTTGAAAGCAGATGAAAGGGGGAGAAATCATACCTTCAGGCTGGCATGGGGTGTGGGTAAGGAGGATACAAAGGATTTGTAGAACAGCTCTCAACCTTTTTGGTCTCAAGACCCTTTTACACTCTTAAAAATTATGTGAACCCCAAAGAGCTTGCTTTTTGCAGTTATATCTATTGATATTTATATTAGAAATTAAAACTGAGAACATTATTAAAAACTATTTAAAAGTAACGAACAATTATGTTATTATATTTTTATGAAAATAACTATATTTTACAAAACAAATATAGTTAGAAGAGTGGAAATTTGGATTAATGGATGGCTCAGTTGGTTAAGCATTCGACTCTTAATTTTGGCTCAGGTCATGATCTTACAGTCATGGGTTCAAGCCCTGTGTCGGGCTCTGCACTGATAGCGCAAAGTCTACTTGGGATTCTGTCTCCCTCTCTCTTTTTCTCAAGATAAATAAACTTAAAAAAAAAAAAAGTGGCATTTAATGTTTCTGCCAATCCCTTTAACTCTGGCTTACTAGAAGACAGCTAGGGTCTCATATCTACCACTGCCTTCAGTCTCTTGAGATCTTGTTTTGGTTGAAGACTTAGACGAAAATTCAGCCTCATGTAGACATGTATTTGGAAAAGGGAAGAGTATTTTAAGAGCCTTTTCAGGTAACTGTGGCTCTTCTTCAATACTACATCAAAACTCGAAAAGTGCTAGTTTCTTAAAAGCCAGTTACCCTGTGGAAACGGAAATCCTATCGAACTTTTAGTACTCTCTTACATTAAAATCCATTGGTCTATCTTGTATCTTATTTGTATGTATGTATGTATGTATGTATATATGTATGTATGTATGTGTGTATGTTTATCTTTGAGACAGAGAGAGCATGAGCGGGGGAGGGGCAGAGAGAGAGGGAGACAGAATCCGAAGCAGGCTCCAGGCTCTGAGCTGTCAGCACAGAGCCCGACGCGGAGCTCAAACCTACTGTGAGATCATGACCTGAACCAAAGTCGGAGGCTTAACTGACTGAGCCACCCAGGTGCCCCATATCTTTCATTTTAAATGCATAGTTTTGTGATATCATGCGTTGGCCATTTAGCAATGTTGATTTGCTGAATTATACAGATTTTCCAAATATTTTCACATTTCATTACATAGTATGGAAAAAAAATCACTTGTCTATATCACCACTAGTCTCGTCAGGAAAGTCTTTAAGTATTCAGGATGATGTCATACAGTGCTCAATACCTTTTCCAGAATTCTTATTTTTGCTTTGAAGACTTGAATTTTATCATTGGCAAGAAACACTGTCAGTTATTTTTTGGAGGTGACTCACTCAGTTTATTTTTGAGAAAACATATGCCAAATATTCAAGTCTGATTTTGCAGTGTTCTTTCACGCAAAAATGAATTCGATGGAAAAAGTGGTTTGTTCAGCTCACAACTCAATTGCACCAGTGCTTTTGGTGAACTCCCCATTTAGTCACACAGTGTATTAAAAAGATACGTTCTTGAAGACCAAGATTAATAATTTTTACTGCCTTTCCCAAGGACATTCTTAAGTAAAACTGGCTTTTTCTACTGCATATGCCTGTGCCACTCACTACTTTATATCACGCTCAATAAGGTGTCAGGAGGTGGGCCTACATTTGCACCGTCAGTATGAATGTCAACACAAGGAAAAGGGAAGTTAATGTCTTCGCGTTATGAAAATAGGTTTGACCGTGTGGACCCTCCCCTGAGAGTGGACAAGGCTCTGACAACTATAAAAGGTACAGACTTTGAAAAATGAGTCAGATTTTGATAGGATAAGATGAAGGAGAGTAGGAACATCAAGAGGCTGTAAAACGTGAGGCGTATCTAAGGAATAGTGGGTAGGATATATGTCTGGTTGGAAGAGGAGGGAAGCAGAGGCAGATAAGCTGAGGAGACACCCTGAAAGGCCCAGATGCCTTCATGACAGTTATTTAGGTTTAAACCCGACAGGAAGAGGAGGCTAGGGTGAGTGGTGTTTTTCTTTTGTTTCTGAAAGCTTTAGTTTCAAGTTATGTAAAAATAAAGCTTGCCATGTTTACATTTGCTAGTTATGAAATAAAAATGAAAGCATAGTTGTTTTCCTCATAAGTAATGTTAGGGAATGAAAAATAAACATGTGGTCAAACGCTTTGCTGTACAAAACATGCTGCACTATTTGATTTAGACAGTATTATTTTCAGAAGGAAAAAGAATGAGAACATTTATTAAGCACTTATTGTGAACTAAACACAATGCTAGTCACTTTTTGTATAATTTAATCCTTACAACAAGCTTATAAAAGAGAGATCATTCATACAGATGAGGCAAAAAAACCCCAGAGAGTTGAGTAACTTTCCAAGGGACATGACTCAACTCTGATTTAGTAACATTTCATATTGTCACCTATTATTTCAACACATTTGGGGAGAGTTTGAAAACAAATTAACAACCACATACACATCAATATATCCATATATCCATTCAATCTTTCAAAATAGGGTATAAAATGGTGTCACAAACCCAAATAAATACATTAAATCTTTAAAAAGATGCATATTTTGAATTTTTCTTCCCTTCAAAAACTGTTTTTTAAACAATAGGTAAAGCTGTATTACTAGTAGTGTGTTGGCTGACGGAAGTTTTGTTAAAATGTAGCATACGAGGGGTGCCTGGCTGGTCAGTTGGTAGAGCATGCGACTCTTGACTCTTGACCTCTTGACTCTTGATCTCAGAGTTGTGAGTTTGAGCCCCATAGTGAGTTTGAGCGTGGGGATTGCTTAAAAATAAAATCTTAAAAAAATAAAAAAGTAACAACAGAGAAAAGTCAGCATTTGAAAGTTACTGCTAAGCTTTACCATAGGACTTACTGGATGCAAACACCTTTTTATTCCATATTTTAAAATATCACAGAGAAAAGGAGGGAAAGCAATTCAAAATCATAGTCTGATGCAATCTTCTTTGGCCCAAGAGAAAAAAGACGCTGAGTTCACAGACGTCAACAAGGGTGTAGACGTATACCACCATACCAACATGGCTTGTTCTTGTACTTGGACCTGCTCCTTTGAATGTCAATGCTCCAGAAGCTCCCTGCACAGTGTGGTTGTGTTTGCAGCCTGTGTGAGGAGGCACTTTGGAACCAGTCTCCTGGTGAGCAGCACACAGAAACCTGGAGCCAGTGGAGCCCACACCTAACCTGGAGCCCAGAAGGCCGTGAAGACAGTACCATTTCCTCAGTGGTGGACTGCTGCAGTAAGAATGTCTTTCCCCTGTCATTTGAGCTGCCCTCCCATGGGAATCCCAGCACTCCCATCAGGGATCCCGCCCCTACAGTTCCTGGCTTTCCTCCACCTGTACCTCCAGGGACTCCAATGAGTCCTGTACCAATGAACATTATGGCTGCTGCTGCTCCAAAGGTCTTAGTACCCACTGTGTCTATGGTTGGAAAGCATTTGGGAATAAGAAAGGATTATCCAGGCTTAAAGACTAAAGAAAATGATGAAAACTGTGATCCCACCACTACAGTTTTTTTGGTAACACTTCTGAGTAAGCCTTGGACATGCTTATAAGACAACTCCTTGCTAAATGTGGCTTGGTTTTGAGCTGGAAGAGAGTACAAGGTGAATCTGGAAAACTTCAAGCCTTCAGATTCTGTGAGTATAAGGAGCCTGAATCTATCCCTATGGCATTCAGGTTATGGCATGATCTGCAGATTGGATGGTAGAAGCTACTTGTTAAAGTAGATGCAAAGACAAAGGCACAACTGGATGAGTGGAAAACAAAGAAGAAAGCTTCTGATGGAAATGCCAGGCCAGAAACTCACTAACGATAAGAAGCCTCAGATGAAGAAGCAAAGAGATCAAATGGGCCTTTGGGCGTTTGAACTTTTAATACTGAATACTCCAGTGAACTAAATGCCCCCCTCACAAGAATTTGACTCTCACCCCATGAAGAAGAAAAGAAGCACATTTTCCTCAGACTTCCAGTGGCTCCACTAATCCCTTACCCACTCACCACTAAGGAGGATATAAATGCTATAGAAATGTTAGAAGACAAGAGACCTGAGATCAGTAAATTCAGACACACACACAAGAAACTGGGAGAAAGGAAAAAAGGAAATGGAGAGACAGGAAATTGACAAAGGACAGAGAGAAGGAGAGAAGGAATGTGAAGGGGAGCAAGAAAGGTGAGAGTGGGCATGAAAAAGGGAGAGAACGTGAATGAGGAGAGGAGAAGGAATGGGCGAACAGGATAGGGACCGTGACTATGATTGGGAGAGGAGCTCACATAGGAATAAGCATTGGAGTTGATCAGGAGAAAAGAGCAGAGATCCTGAAAGGCAATGGGGAGAAAGAATGTAGAGAGAGAAAGGAAGTGGGAGTGCAGGGGGAGAAGACAAGAAGCAGGACTGTGAAGAGGGTGAAGATGCAGATGAATGAAGAAAACCTGAAAACTTTGAGAGAAAGAAGCTTCTTACCAAGAGTGCCTTAAGAATTGGGAATGCAGAGACTGGAAGAAAACCCAGGAGTATGAGAAAGAGGCTGAAAGAGAAGAGAGAAGAGAAATGGCAAAAGAAACTGAATGCCTAACGGAATTCTTGGAAGATTATGATGGTAAAGATGACCGAGTATTACAGAGGAGCTTCCTTCAGAAAAGGGTGCATGATAGGGAAAAGGAAATGGAAGCAGATGAACGGGATTGAGGAGAGAGAAGGAAGAACTAGAGGAAATCAGGCAGGGCCTTCTGGCTGAAGGGCGCCAGGACCCAGATGCAGAGCTCCAGAGGACGCAATGAGAGGGTGAGAGGGCGCAGACAAGTACAAGAAAAGCAAGAACCGGAACCAGAGGAAGGAGAAAAGCAAGAACAAGAAGAAAAATGAGAAGAACCCATGAAAGAGGAAGAGCCAGAGCAAAAGCCTGGTCTCAAACTCACTCTGAGGCCATCAGTTCTGCCCCATCTGTTCCCTCTGCCAGTGGCAATGCAACCCCCAAAAGTCTTGGGGATGAGTCTCCCTGTGATATTATTATTGCTCATGAAGACTCCCCAGATCAACAACAACCTGAAGAACATAGGCCAAACAATAGGGCTAAGTCTTTTTTTTTTTTTTTTAGTATTAATGTTTACTTATTGGGGGGGGGGGGAGGGGCAGAGAGAGAGGGAGACACAGAATCGAAAGCAGGTTCCAGGCTCTGAGCGGCCAGCACAGAGCCCCACGCGGGGCTCAAACTCACAAACCATGAGATAATGAAATGAGCTGAGGTTGGATGCCTACCCAACTGAGCCAGACAGGTACCCATGAGTAGGGCTAAGTCTTAAATGGGGTACTTCCAACAGTCTGGTCAGTCTAATTCTGTGAAGGGAGAGAAACTCCCCATAGATGGTGTCTTAAACAAATTTGAGGATGAAGTCAGTGATGATATACTATGAAAAAGGAAACTTGGATTACCGTGAGGATGACAAAATGCTGCCCAAGGGCATGGTAAACACTGAAGAAAAGCACAAACGTATAAGAGTCTCACTGAGAAGATCCTTACAACCAAACCTGAGCTCTCTGCGTATCTCCCAGGTTGGTCTATTGTGGATTCTCTATTGACAGAAGGACAGATTAGACCATTGATTAATAAGAAAATCATAGAAGGGGCACCTGGGTGGTTCACTCAGTTGAGTGTCTGGCTCTTGGTTTCGCCCCAGGTCATGATCCCAGTGTTGTAAGATCGAGTCCCGTGTTGGGCTCCTTGCTGAGCATGGAGCCTGCTTAAGATTCTCTCTCTCCCTCTGCCCCTCTCCCCTGATCACTCTTTCTCTCTTAAAAATAAATAAATAAATAAATGAAAATCATAGAATACATAGGTGAAAAAGGAGCTACATGAGTTGTTTTTGTCTGTTCCAACGTTATGGCTCACAGTTTACCTCTAAGTATTTTCGATGATGTTGCCATGGCACTTGATAAAGAAACAGGAAGTTTTTATATCAAAACGTGGAGATTACTGATATATGAAACAAAAAAATTGGTCCCGTGAAGTGAGACTCTTTTTCACATTAGAAAAAAAATACCACTGCTCTTTTATCATACATGTACACACACACTTAAACTTATGTTCTCTTCTCCAATGTAAATAAATAAATTCTCTTCTCCAATGTAAATAAATAAATTATCTCATCAACTGGATGGTTTGAAACTCTTGTTATCATTTTAAAAGAAATTACTGAAATTATTTCAAATTAATCCCCATATGAATATTTTACTATAAAATAAAACAACTAAATACAGAAAATAAAGCTATTTATTATTTATAGGCAGGATTTATTATTTACTTGTTATTCTAGGCAGGATAAGGATCTGAGAGTATAATACAGCTCAAGGAAAGTAGCTACCTAGCTTGACAAAAAATAGGTAATTGCTAAAGTAGAAAATGAGAAATATTGAAAACAAATAGGCAAAACATCTTGAAAGTTTTATAGACTTTGCATTTTAAAATTATAACTTAGCAGAAACTATACTTTTCTTATGCATTGTTACTAAAATAGTTGCATTTTGGCTTAAATTATTTATCCATCAGTATACAAACATAATATTCTTTCTACATTTTAGATTACAGATTGTACAACTGCCAACAACAATGTGAGCTCATATATATATTTCTGACATTGGGGAATTATGTTATGGAATGCCAAACATGAGCAATGTATCTAGGATATAGAATAGGTATGAAACAATAAAAAAGAAAAAAATTTTCAAATTAATGATTTAGTAAATTTGCACATTTGAATATAAAGAAAACGTCATCATTATGACCAATGGTTTCTCAATCAAATCCCCTTGTTTCTCATATAATTACACACAGATAAAATTTTAGGGAGTAAAAACTTTTTATTCAAAAATAAAGTAAGTAAGGTCTGTATACATTGTCAATACAAAAATGTAAGCATCTGCCACTATGAGTTCCGTTGCAATGCTAGACCTACTAGAGTAAGTTTTACAGGTAAGCAAATGTGTCACGGCTAGGAAAAGGATTTTAATGGCTGATCCTTCTTACTTGAATCAGGTGACTGGAATGGATTCAGCTTAAGACTAAGCAATCACAACTTTGCTTCAATTACTCTCTTTCAGCATACCTTGTGTCATACATTTGAATGATATCTTAGACACATGCAACAAAGAGCTTATGGTAGATTGGAAAGCCCCCAAAATTTCTTGATGGTGCTGGGAACTGATAGTTTTTAGGTAACTGACTTCGTGAATGGGCTGCTATTGTAGGGTTTCTCAAGTCTCAGTGATGTAAAGGAGAAGCCTAACAGATCACCTGTTGGTTCAATTATGCTTTATTTCTCTTTCATGCACTCCTGTAGTAAATAATATATTAACCTGATCCTACCAAAAAATCAACAGGCTGCCTGAGAAAATATCTTACTTGATGTTCACTTGATGGAATTTTAGGCACTGAAGGCTAGAAAGTACTGGGAAAAAATCTAACAATGATCTATCTGTATTAGGATTTTTCCTTGTGATTTTAGGTGCATCAAAAAAAAATTTTTTTTATATATAAATGGATTATTTGTTAAAATAGCAAACTAAGTAACTTTTGATATCTAAATCAACAAAAGAAGAAATAAGTTAAAACTAGTAATACATATTTATCATTATTATGCATATCACTGTGAGTTGTTGAGGTAAGGTCAGATATAGGCAGTGTTTTCATTTACAGCATACCAGTACTCCTAAAAATCCTTCAGTGAGCCACTGATCACATGGTTTCTGCCATGTATAAATTATGATTTTTGGCAACAATAGATTTGACCAGAGGAGATGATGTATACACCCCTCAGTGACCTCTCTACACTGGCTGGCTTTATCCCCTTTAAATATTATACGTGAGGAATATTTAGCTAAATGTATTAGCAGTGACTAATACTGCAGTTGCTAATGAATGGCTATATGTTTGTATAAAACGTCATAATTAAACTTCCATTTAACAGGAGATAGGTTAGCAAAGAATTTGGATGAACTGCTATCTTATTTACTAAGTAAAATGCCCATATATCGAAAAGAAATAATTCCAAAATTATTGGACACATTATCTTCTCAAGTCCATTTGGTCTTTGAAAATCTGTGCTGTATAGCCATTAAATGAAATTTCCTGTCTTTTTCCACAGGGCGTGATACTGCTATGTACCTTTACCTAAATATGATGATGATTAGTGGAGATTGCTCTCACGGATACATTTGTTTAAACACAAAAAGTTTGCATTCTTAATGTTTACCACAAACCCAACGGAGCTGATGTTCGCTCTGAAGGTCAGTCAGTTCTTCAATAGTTCTCCAGCTGCACTGGCAGGCATATGCCCGTGTTCCTTTCTTCTTTACCAACTTGGTTCTTAATTTGTGGAATTCTGGCATGTTGTTCCTATTAATAAAAAATGAAGATTTTAGCATAGTGGCTTTGTCTTATCAGAGATGACATGATATGAGCAGAGAGTAGGAGGGATGGTGGTTCATCTCCTACCTCAAATACTCACCTATACCATATTTTTAAAAGCCTGCAATATGGTCAGTGGAAGGCACATAAGAGGCATAAAGACAATAGGCTTCTGATGGGTTAGCTATAGCAATTTCTCATTAATAGAGAAAAAGTGCCTGTTTTTTCTATTTGTTGAACTAATACTGTATCTTTCGTTTATCAGCAAGATATACTATTAGCAACAGAATAAATGTCTATGCTGCATTAATGTTTATTCATTTTTGAGAGAGACAGAGAGACAGAGCATGAGCTGGGGGAGGAGCAGAGAGAGAGAGGGAGACACAGAACCTGAAGCAGGCTCCAGGCTCTGAGCTGTCAGCAGAGCCTGACATGGGGCTCGAACTCACGAATTGTGAGATCATGACCTGAGCCAAAGTCGCATGCTTAACTGACTGAGCCATCCAGGAGCCCCTGTCAGTAATGTTAAAACAATTAAATCAATGGGCAGAACCATTATAAAAAATGATAACTATCTGACTTGATGCTACTATAAAAAAAAAGAAGTTAATTTAAGTTTAATTAACTGAAAATCAATTATGGTTTTCATGATAATCAATGTATCAAATTTATGTAACAGAAAAAAAGGAAAAATTCAAAATGAAGTGATGAAAAAGTACAAAGCAAAATTATGAAACACAGTATAAATATTAAAAAAAGAGACAAAAAGTGCTATTACTTTTGAGGTCACTGCAATGGAAGGCAGGCTACAAAGTGCCCTCTGGTGGCCAGTGGGCACCATATTCAGTACTGTATTGTACTAAACCCAGGCATAATTTAGGTTTGAACCTAACAAAATCTCAGAGATTTTCCTGGCCAACTTTGTTTTCAGGAAACTGACACTTTGACTAGGTAAGTGTTACAGCAAACTAGGGGAAGAAATGAATAATCTAAGTTTTATCAGAAAGGAAAAAACTCCACAAAACTGTGTTTAATGAAAACTAAGTGGTTAAATGAAGAAAACAAAGTTCTTTATTCAAGCTGTAATATATTGTGACAAATTTAACATTTGATACTTGACTGAATCCTTTTTTTTTTTTTAATTTTTTTTTTTTCAACGTTTATTTATTTTGGGGACAGAGAGACAGAGCATGAACGGGGGAGGGGCAGAGAGAGAGGGAGACACAGAATCGGAAGCAGGCTCCAGGCTCTGAGCCATCAGCCCAGAGCCCGATGCGGGGCTCGAACTCACGGACCGCGAGATCGTGACCTGGCTGAAGTCGGAGGCTTAACCGACTGCGCCACCCAGGCGCCCCTTGACTGAATCCTTAATTGGAGATTTTATGAGCAGGAATCATGAGTAGCCAGGAAACTAATTAATGTATTCAGAATTTTTTTAAGGAAGCACATATCTTAAAAGCTTAGAGGGGTCCCTGTTGGGGGGGGCTCAGTCAGTTAAGCATTCAACTTTGGCTCAGGTCATGATCTTATGGTTTGCGAGTTTGAGCCCTACGTTGGGCTCTCTGCTGTCAGCACAGAGCCTGCTTTGGATCCTCTGTCTCCTTCTTTCTCTGCTCCTCCTCCACGTGTTCTCTCTCTCTCTCTCTCTTTCTCAAAATAAACAAATAAAAAAAAGCTTAGAAATATAATTTTCTGTAAAGAAAATGATTTAGTAGAAAAACAAAAGCATTTTATTTAGCTATTATGGCAGGATGATCAAGTAGAGCTTATACTTCTCTTTGAAAATTCCAGAACTTGTCAAAGCTAGAATACACTATTTCTCTCATCTACAAAATAAGGACAATAAAACAAACCAAGGTACAGACTGACACCACTATAAATGGTTCCCTGTGTTGTCAGGCAATTAACGGCATCCTGCAAACGTTTTAACTTGCCTTCTTTGGTGACCACCTACTTGTGCTTTTCTTCAGCTGTGATTCCCTACCCTCCTCAAATGTTTCATCTTCCCTCCAGTCCTTTACTTTCTGTAGATCACATCCTCATTCAGACAGCTAGGCCATCAAATGTGAAAAATCTTCCATTTCCTAGCTTTCCCCCTGAATACATCACTATTTTACCTCCCTCTACTCAGTCACAGAGGGCTCATCCCAGCATTGATACTACATGCATTCTTTTATTCTACACTAGTTTTATAAAAGTTTATGGTTTATACTGGTGACATATGGGGGTTACTGACCACTCATTACATTAACCGGAAATTAGTATAGAGCAGAGGATTGAGAAAAGTCAGAAATGGCAAAACGGATCTGAAATCACAAGCTAAGTTTTCCAACTCTAGAATTAACAAGTGGGCTAACCTGATCTGGGATTTGGGGACTTCACTAGGCTTTATTTGGGTTGGGAAATGTGAAACCTCTCAAACTGTAATTTTTCCATGTACTTGTATATTTGAAGTTTTGTGAAGCGGATTCAAAGTTTTCATAAGATTTTGAAAGCGGTTTGATGTGAGACAGTTTAAAAATAATTCAAGTAGAGAAGATTCCTATGGATTTACATGAGAATGGCTGTCAAAAGAGGTGCAGAAGAAACTCTCACCTTTTTCCTTCTCTTCACTACTGGAGACAGCTGCAATATATTCTGATTACTTGTATCAGAAAATACAATTCTTATTCAGGCCCAGGTTTGGGCGGGGGAGAGGGGGTGCAAAATGCATGCCTTATGCGCTTTTATTAGTTTTTAGCTCTTAATTTTTATTTGAAAATATGAAGTACAATTCAGATATATTTTTATAACTTACATCATCTTAAAAATTTTAGGTATGGTGTAAGTATTCAAGAATTTACACACTGTGGGGCACCTGGGTGGCTCAGTCGGTTAAGGGTTTGACTTGATTTCAGCTCAGGTCATGATTTCACGGTTCATGAGTTTGAGCCCTGTATCGGGCTCTGCACTGACAGCGAGGAGCCTGCTTGGGATTCTCTCTCTCTGCCCTTCTGCCACTCACACCAGTGCACTCTCTCTCTCTGAAAAGAGTCTGCCACTCGCACCAGTGCACCCTCTCTCTCAAAAGTAAATAAACATTAAAAAAAAAAAAATGTGCAAACTGCAAAATATGAGTAAGACACTATCCTGAGCACAAGGAGGAAGGCAGACGTATACCAACTAAGATTTTCAATCTTCTATTCCAGTGAGTGCTATGATAGGTACAAAGTGCTGTGGAGACACAGGAAAAAACGAAATTACTTCCAAGTTGACAGGAGTGGTGAGGGAATCATGGAAGACACGCAATGAACTGTACCCTGAGGGGCAGTTCAGGTTTAAGTAGATAAATGGTGGGATGGTGGGAAGGTGTCCCAGGACGGGAAGAGCTCGCACTGTCCGAAGAAATGGCAGTACTGAGTATTCTGACGCAGCAAAAATCTTGTGAAGGTGAGAAGTAAACTGGGGAAGGACAAGGTGGATGACAGACAGATGGGGGCTGGCTTGTGAAGGGTCTTGCTCTGTACTAAGGAACCTGGACATGCTTCCATAAGCAGAAGACTTTTGGGCAAGAGAATGGCACCCTCAGAGTTATGCTTTAATTCTCAGCAAGGAAAGGGTGGTCAGAAAGAAGAGAAGGTAGGCAGAAAAATCAGTGAGGAGGCTCTTTCTACACTCCTGCCAGAAGTAACAAATCATCACATAGCCTGGCAGCAGATGGAGAGATGAAATGGTCAAGAGGTGGAGGCTACATGATCTTGCCAAGTCCACCAAGAGACGTTAGAGCAAAATAAGAAATAAAAAGGTATACTGGTACGTTTTTTCACAGAGGGAAGTTCTCTGGAAACATACCTGAAAAACAGATAATCGCATGATTTGTCCCACATAAAGTCGTCGTAGCTTACTACCCAGAAATCACATGCTACACAACGCAGATGGTCACAAGCTCTGTTCAGAGAAAAAGAACAGTACATTAAAGATTACTGGTAAAATTAAATAGGGAATTCTGGTGATTTATTAATAGGATACACCACATATTAGAGATGACTGAGTAAACAACAGAAAAGTAAAGATTAATGTGATTACATCTTATTTTTTAACTAAAGGACTGATTATTTTTCAGGTAAAAATTTTCAGGTTAAATTTCTGCACAAACTTGCAGGTTTGATTTCTGTACAAACCTACATATTTTACTAAGATCTTACATACTGATACAGACACACACATGCATACTGTACAGATATAAGTCAGACAAAAGGGATGTGCAGATCTTTTAGTTCAGTGGTTTTCAAATTGTGTTTGAGGGAGATCTTCACTTAGGATAACTTCTTTAAGTTGCTTCCCTTCCTATTGAAAATTCCAGGGGCGCCCCTATCACAGAATTTGCCACATTATATGGAAATGAATCTATCACCCCATAAGCTACTTAAATGCTGGGACAGTATCTTACTTGCTTCAGTTGCCCCACTATTTGGCATTAATGTATTCATTCAGTCACTTAAAAGATATTTACCCAAAGAATACTATGTGCTGGTAACACTCTGTCTTCATGGAGCTTAGATTCTAATGAGAGAAGAAATAAACAATACTCATAATAACTAAATAATATAGTATGTTAGAAGGTGAAAAGTGCTTCCAGTTTTTGAAATGATAAGTAGAGTAAATAAAATTGGGAGTATCGGGAGGGAGTGGATTGCAATTTTAAGTAGTCTGCACAGGCCTCACTGAGAAGTACATCTGAGCAGGTTCTTTAAAGGGAGTGAGAGGTGGTTAAGAAAACGGGTTAAGAGAAGGTTATATTTAAGAAGCCAGGAAAAAAAGCGTATTTTTATGTTGATGGTAAAGATGCAGAGAAAAGAGAAACACTGATGATACAGGAGAAAGAGGGTAGAATGACTGGAATGACACTTAACAGGTACTAGGTACTTACTGAAAATGTGAGGAATTGAAATGTCACATGTTTCTCAAAACTCATACTACACAGTAAGTTTAGGAGTAAAATGACAATATGTGGAAATACTTATGAACTGCTGCTGCAAACAATTTGATTTGTATAGTGACTGTGATTTACTTTAAAAAAGAAGACATTTCCTCCACTGTTTGAAGTATTTAAAAACTAGAATCAATGTACGGGGTGCCTGTGTGGCTCAGTTGGTTAAGCGCCATACTTCAGCTCAGGGCATGATCTCACGCCTTTGTGGGTTCGAGCCCCGAGTCGGGCTCTGTGCTGACAGCTTGGAGCCTGGAGCCTGCTTTGGATTCTGTGTCTCCCTCTCTCTCTGCCCCTCCCCTGCTCATTCATTTTCTCTCTCTCTCTCTCTTAAAAATAAATAAACATTAAAAAAAATTAAACAAACTAGAATCAATGTAGATACACATTTGATCATCTAAAAATTAAAAGGAAATAAAAAGAGGCTTTAAGATACCAAAAACAAAGTGAAAAGACCAGTGGTGATAGAGTGGAAGAAAATATTTTCAACACATTGCTGAATACTTAACGCTATAAAAGAGTGCTTACAAGTGACAACAACAACAACAAAAAACCCTTAAAAATATATTCAATCTCTCTAATACAGGCATCATAGTATAGACGTGGAGATAGACTGCCTAGCTTCAAATGTGATTCTACTATTTACTAGCTGTAGTCAAAAAACTTCATTGTGACTGTTTCCCATCTATAAAATGGGGGTAATAAGAATACTTCTATACCTCCTAGAATTATTATTGGGACCTAATGAGTTAATACCGGTAAAGTGCTAGTAACAGTGCCTGGCATAGTGTTTGTTAAATAGTTAAAAAATAACATAATTAAAATTTAAAGCAACACAAATAAATGTTTTAATCTAGCACTTTCAGACATTCCTGGTGGGTATGTATATTGCTATAACCTTTTGGGAAAAATCTTAGCACTATTTTAAAATCAAAATTACCGCTAGCTGTTGCACTAGCAATCCCATTTTTGGGCACCTATTACATATAAACAAAAACATCAGTATATAAGCATTTATCAGGAATCTGTACTGAACTGCAGCACTGCTGAAGTGGCAAAAACAGGATAGCACCTGGATACTTATTAAAAAGGGAAAAGACTGAACAACATGAAATATATTTATACTATGGAATATTAGGTAGCTGGATGATAAAGAGAATTAGATTTATCTATTGACCTAGAGGGATGTCTAAAGTAAGGTGCACAGTTAACATATATGGCATGATCCTATTTTTGTAAAAACAACTGAAAAAATTTCCTATATAGGTGTTTGCAGGTTTGGAAGAACCTGGAGAAAAGTGTGGAAGGTTATATACTATGTAACTAACACTGGCTGCCTCAGGGGTAGTGGGAATGGAGGGGAGAGAAGATTATTACCTTTCTCTTCATACATTTTTAAATTTCGTTTTTATTTTTTAAAATAAGCATTCAAGACATCTGCAATTAAAAAATAATAAAAAAAACCCCCATCATTATATATATTTTTCACTTCTCTCTAAAATTCAGATGTGGTAACTTCAAAATTGCGAATATTTTTTGTGCTGACAATTTCTTTGAAAATAAATGCTTTTATTTTAAAAATGATTACTCATAAAAAAAATAAACCCTCAAAATCTATACAAGTTTCATAAACAATTCTGTATTTTCTTTCAAACTGTTAACAATTTATAGGGTTGTATTTGTACATATGGAAATTTAACACAATTACATTCGTATGTATTTGAACTTGGAGTTTGAACGTACAAGTCAGGAAATGCAAAATGATGATTCCCAAAGCTGCCGTAACTTGCCTTCTTATGCATATGTAGTTTATTACATGATTGCACAGAGTGTTAACTTTAATGCCTTAATACATATGTGCAATTTGGCTAAATTATTGCTGTTGCGGGAACTATAATTTAGAATCTCCTGACATTTTGTATGTGTAAAATCTCAACCATAATGTTAAATATAGCTTTTTAATTTAATTTAAAATTTAGTAGTTTATTCAAATCTACTCACACTACCACATTTTCCTACAAACACTGCCCTGTGAGAAAAATAAAACTAACTTGCAGCTAAGAAATCATTCTGCTGCTACGATTCACTCTATTAGATCATAATTAGTAGCAGCCTATGAAATAATCCAGTCTTACAAGTAGTTTAAAAAATAGGAGAGTAAAATTCGATCTGGCTTGAAAATAACACTTTGGTTTTATCTATACTTTACTAATGCCACCATGCTTCCTGCTACTACTCTTTCTCCTTTCCACCAACTGGGTAAAAGACTCAAATCTTTACACTCTAAATTCATTCAGCATTACTCCCAAACCAGAGCTTCAGCTAGAAATCAGACAAATAAAACACATGGAAAATTAGACCCAATTTCCTTTATGCCCTTGGCATGTAAATAAGTGCTTATTTTTAGGGCTTAAATACATTTCTCTCTCATAACTATGTACATATTAGAGCACCTCTAAAAAAAAAAAAAAAGGCATGATTCTAATGAAAGATAAATTGTCAGGATTCTTCCTCCAAAATGTGGAGGCAACGCAAATACCAAGTTGTCACCATCAGCTTTGTCCTTTTGTCCAGCTAGTAAGTATAATATTTACAATTTTAAAGATGTTCATGATGGGAATACCCAAAATACAGTCCAATATAGTCTTCTGCTTAGACTCTGGTTCTCAGTTAAATCCTGTCAGATATGCACAGTGGACTAGGAAGCCTTGATGTTTGGCAGTTGGAAAATGACAGTAGCAGCAATAGAAAAAACATCTAAGATTCATCCCTTTTGCATATATTACATGGTCTGCTGCAAACTGGTATACTAGAAAGCATCATAGGCCAAGAACACGTTACATGTTTGAGTCCTCGATTTGTAATAATTTTTGTGACCTTGGCAAGGCACATTACTTGGGGTGTCATTCTTGACAATGTTCTCTCCTAATTCCCATAGCCATTTAAACACTGAGTTCTGTCAGTTCTAGATTCTAAATAGCATAGACATGACACCTTTTCCCTACAGCTACTGTCACTACTCAGGTTACAGCTATCATCACTGTCTCTTTCCTGGGGCACCATAACTACTACCTGCTGACTGGTCTCCCTGTGTCCTCACCAGTCTTGTCCCTCCAACTTCTTATCTATGTTCCATTCAGCAGCCAAAATGACTTCATCAATACAAATATGATTGTCACTCCATCTGCTAAAAACAAAATCCAGTCCCCCCTTCCCCAAACAAACAAAACAACTAATGGCTTCCACTGCATATATCAATACATTTTCTAAAATCCTCCAGAGGGCTACAGGACCCCAAACAAAAATGTCCCTCAACTACCTTGCCAGCTCCATCAAGAGCCATTCTCTCCCCCACTCACTATGCTCCAGCTCACCTGGCTGTCCTGTGCTACTCCAAAACTCCTTCCCAGCTCAGGGATCATCTAACACCATGTGCCCTCTGGCTCTAATGGTCCTCTCTTTGCTAATTCATTTTTCATGCTGTAGTCTGGTTAAATGTTATTTGCTTAGGGAAGCATTCTCTAACCCTTCCTATTAACTGGGTGCTAATTATCTACGCTTATAGTACCCTGCACTTTCCCTTCAAATTATGTATTATATGGAAATTAAATACTTATTTGTGGAATTACCTATTTAAAGTCTCTCTCCTTATCTAGACTGATAACTCACTGAGGGCAGAGAAGTGTGCATTTATTTATCACTGACAACCTAGGACCTAGTAAACAGGTGGCTAATATGTGTTCAATGAATTTGACACCAGTGTCTCAATTTCCTTATTTATAAAATGGGGTTAAAAAATCTTGCTCTATTTGCATCCTGGTTTTTTTCCTGTGGAGTTGAACCAATAAGCATATTTAAAACAGTGCTCTGGACAGCATAAAGTACTTCACACATAAAATGTTTTACATGCATATGAACAGGTCTATCCTTACATTCCTGTGGGTATAGATCTGTGTTATGAAGAGGATGGTCTATGAGGGTATCTTTGTAATGGTAAGGAAGAAAAGATCCACGAATATAAACATTTATCTATGCATATATATGCTAACAGTATGTGTTTTTTCCTTTTGTAGCTGTGCAGAAAGTAGGAAGGGGTTTGATGGATACTGGCATGCTCATGGGTCAATATTATCTAATAGGATCCCCCAGGTATAAAAATAGGCTGTTCTTTTGTCTACTTAAATTCCATCTGGAGCAAGACTCTTCTGTGCTAGAACCAAAGTACATGTAAAAAACACCATATAAAAGAAAATCTTCATGAAATATTTACTTTTTGGAAGTGAACCAGAATGTATTATCTTAGAGACCATTTGTAAAATCAGAAGACACCTGTAATTAAACACTGATACATATTTCCTGAGATAAAATGGAAAAGTAGTAGGAGAATATAGGACTAGCAGCACTGCCATTTGAGAAAGACCCACAAATAATTGCAAACTATTACTCAAAGTATCTTAGCTATGTTTTGCACCATCGGCATACTCTAATGTACCATTGCATTTAATCCTCACGATATCTCCATGGAGTATGTTCAGTTTTTACACGTGAGGAAAATGAAGTTTTAGAAGATAGATCCCTTCTCTCAAGGCTTCCCATCTCGCAAGTGGCACAGTGAAGGATCTGAACTCAGGCATTCTGCCATCAGGGCCCTCTCTCTTCATGCTCTGCAGGGGTCATCATTTGCTTCTTTACCAGTTCCTCTCCTGGATAGGGTTGTATGTATGTATGTATGTATGTATGTATGTATGTATGTATTTATTATTTTTGGCATCTAGTATTTAGCATAAGGGCTGGGACATGATGGGCATTTTAAGAATATCATATAAAGAAAAGAAAAAAGCAGCTCAAATAGAATGAGAAAAAAATTTGTAGATAAACAAAGACAGCAAGGACATACATTAGAAAGGATAGTCATTCTAGAAAAAGGAATAAATGTGAAAAACATTCAGAGACAGAAAAATGTAAGTGGAAAGTAGAGGATAACAAATGTTCTGGTGGAAGTGAAGTATCCTAACCCGGCTTTCACTGGAGGTGAAGCCAGGAAGAACACGATCTGGCAAAGCAAATAATGACTCTAGAGTTAATGTGAGATGAATGGTAGCTTTCATTTTCCCTCTGAACAAGGGAGATGTGCTCAAAAGAATATGTTAGGGATATTATCCTTCATGTTATATATGGGCGAAGCTAGAGAAGAAGGAGTGGGTGGTAACGGGGAAACTACTGCAGTTCCTAGGTGATCTGAGAGAAGCTGGGGTTGGAGGGGGTGTGGTCTGGAAACACGGAGACAAGTCCCAGTGGCTCCACATGGGTAAGTAAGGACTGCCAGCAAGCAGACTGTACTCTTCTGTGAGGGCCAGCTTGTGTTTCTAATTCTTTGAATAGATGGCCCTCAACGCACAATGATTCAAGTGCTATTAATTGTTATTTACAGCCCTTACAGCAGACAGCACCCTGGGGGACTTCTAGTAGCCCATCTGAGCCATTCTGCTGCCTGTTGTTTCCAATACAGGGTTCCCCACACTCCCAACCTCCCTTCAGTCCCATGGCCTTTCTTTCTAGGCTTCCTAGGATCTAGGCCAGCACCACTACAAACCCTCCTACAATGACGTTTTAGATCCCACTTCTATTATTCAATATAACCATTATTCCTCCTAAAATGTGGTCAACATGCAATTATATATCTCATTCTTTTCTTTCTTAAAAAATTAACAGAAAGTAGAAAAGTGTTTTAGAAATGACTAGACAAAATATAATAATCTAGACAAACAGGCCTCTGCAAAAACAGAATCAACAGTCTCAGGACAACAGAAAGATATGCTTAAACCAATTTGTTTCCCTACATTATGACAATGATAATGGACTATTCTAGCAGTAATGGGGTGGGTGGTATCAGGACCATAAGACTGTCCTGAAAGAAGTAATGAATGAGACAGTGGGTGTAAGGGGTGGGGAAGAGACAAAGAAAGGAGGGTTTCTGCTTTTTAAGCATGTAAAATCAAGTGACTATGTTTGAGAACTTTCTGGGTACTGAAGACCCAGCTTTCTTATGCTGTTTGGCCAAGACAGTGGGTAACACATCATGTAGCTGCACGGCCACATTTGCCGGTCTCATCCACTGGCTTCTACTGCCCAGAAGGCAAAAATGGCAAGGCAGAAGCTCTCTCTTGGTGTCCTGTGGAAAGCAGACTTGGATGGGAATGAACCAGGCACTTCACGTGGGGCTTAGAAATGGGCATCAACACAATGAACAGCACACACCCAACATCACAGCTTTCAACAGCTATCGCCCAGAATAACAAACATTTCAGTACAGTGTTCTTAACCTGGCTAATAAAATACACCTCTCATTACAAAACAGATGGATGCCAAGATGATAAGAGCTACATTTTAAGGACAGGGTATCAACTGGGAAAAACCTAGTTAAGAAAGATAATCTATTTCTGACCTCCTACCTCTGTGAAGTATTTGTTCCAATTCCACATGGAGCAGTGCTTCCACCAAGGTACACTGGGCTGCAGCTAGACGTGTTCAATAGATGGGAGAAAAAATTACAATAAAAAAACATGAGAAGTGAGTTTGGCCTCACTGACTCTATATACTTGTAATCAAACAGTATATTTTCCTGATCAGGCTAACTTTCAAAGAAGAGGTATTTATTCCAGGATCATTGTGTTATTGGATATAACCTGTACATTCTGGAACACTCAAAGAGTTAAAATGAGTCACAGAAAAATGTGTTTGCCAAATAATATAAGGGACAAAGTAAACACTGAAGAATATAACAGAACATTAATTTTGAGGAACTGTTCACACTTATTTTTTTTTCATGTGGCAGAAAATTATTTACAATGCAATAATCTTCCATTCAAGTTCTTTTACACTGTGGGGGTCACAGACCGTAAGAACACCGAAGATATTGCTATTGGTCTTTCTCTTGAAAACCAACCAGTGCTTTGTTGTTCAATGTCACTGTTGTTTAAATGGTTACAAAATCTACTAGACTATGCTCATAGTGTTTGCTCACTAGTGTGTATAATTCACTAAAGCAATCTCAACTTACCTTTTACCAAGGCCTTGAATGGGAGCTCTGACAGATGTGTTACCTGAAGATTTAGATTTTAATTTCTGTTAAAAAAACAAAACAATAAAGGCCAAGGGTAACTTGAAGAATTCTAACATAAAATCTAATATTCTTTATTTTATAACAAGAATATTTTTTAAATGACTTAAATACAAATTTTGTATAATTTTAAAGTTACTGAAATAAAAACAATGATCAAAACCTTTTAAAGGCAAAAGGGAAGTAGACCTCCCTAAGGAATTTGTAAATTACTCAGCTTTTAGTCTAGGAAACTGATATACTGCCATTATTAGCATGCTAAGATTTAGAGTCACTTTATAACTCTTCAGTTAATACTAAGTTCAATGATTTAATATGAAGGACCTGCTATTTAAAACTTCATCCTGGAAAAATTCAATTGAGGAGGAAAAAAAACCTCAGACTCATTTTTAAAGGCTGTAAATGGTACTCACCTGAACTGAAAATAAACTAACCAAACTCCTGGGTAACTTCAGAAATATTAATTTTGATCAAATGGAATGGTACCAACCAATAGACATTCAAGGAAATTGTAGAACTACCTAGTTACAACCATACAGTAGTTCCTATATGGTTACATAACATCATCATTATTAGCAAGCATTTATTAAGTGTTAACTGGTATATGGTACCAAACAACATAAACCAACCACATGCCAGGACCACCGCCAAGGAAAGGAAGTAAGATGGAGAAAATGCAATTTAAACTATGCAGAGACATGCCTTTATTTTACCTAGTAGGTGAGGAAATTTAACGGAGGCAGAAGTACTTTGTTTCACTATTTCTTTTTTATTTGATGTTAAACAGAACTGGAAAAATTTTTGATGCATGCCTAAAGATAAAAACGTGGATGAGTCTTTTTTTTTTTTTATTGGGGGAACATGTTTCATGTACCATCCAGGCTTGCACGCACAGTATTTGTTGTTCTTGGGCTTTCTTGTGTGGGTCTGAGAACAGTTCAGAAATTCAACAGGAATTAGCAATGGGGGAGGAAGCAGTGCTCTCTTCTCTGGAAGATGAGCTGCTAAGATAAGAATAAGGTGGCACAGATACCTCTTCAAAGACACCTCTCTTCCTCACCCAATCCATGTTTTACATAGATCTGCTCTCCTCCAGAAGTTTATTTAGATTGTTTTTTCCCCTCACGATCTGGAGAACTGAATACAATAACTAAAAAAAGGGAGTATCAGAAAAAATGCAAAGAAGTTCACCTACCCACAATTGTAGAAATTATTATTTCAATTTAGTGTATTTTAAAGCCAAAGCAGAGAAGTATTTCCGTCTCCTTCTGAACTGTCTTGAACTAAAGAGATAGTACCTCACATACAGATACATGCCCTATGGTACTTCGTAACAAATTGTTCAGATCCTTGAGTAACAAGAACATCATGCAGTTTTATCCTACTATTGCTTAAATTAGCATTGCTATTTGGCATTTATGATGCATTCTTGTTTGCAGAGTACTCATCATTCTTACTCTGGTAAGGTCATCAGCCTATTAATTTACCATCTGCTAATGAACAGAAAATGTTAAATTTAGAGAAATAAAGATCTTAAGCTCTATACTAGTCATTTGATTTTTAGTCTGGCTACCAAAAATAAAAGTGGCTCTTATCTCTATCCTTACCACCACCACTGCCTAGTAATTTTCCCCCTTAAAAAAAAGCCTCTTTGAAGGGCGCTTGGGTGGCTCAGTTGGTTGAGCGTCTGACTTTGACTTTGGCCTGGGTCATGATCTCACGGTGTGTGAGTTGGAGCTCTGCACTGACAGCTCAGCGCCTGGAGCTGCTTCAGATTCTGTCTCCCTTCCTCTTCCTTCCTCAGCTTGTGCTCTCTCAAAAATAAATAAACATTAAAAAAGCCCTCTATGATAATATATTTTTCTTTCTTTTTTTTATGTTTATTTTTTGAGAGCAAGCAAGCGAGCGTGAGCACACAAGCAAGGGAATGGCAGAGAGAGGGACAGAAGATCTGAAGTGGACTCTGTGACTGATAGCAGACAGCCTGATGTGGGGCTCCAACTTATGAACCATGAGATCATGACCTGAGCTGAAATCAGGAGTCAGATGCTTAACTGAGCCACCCAAGCGCCCCTGGTATTATATTCATCTCCTAAATTTTTTTTCCCTTCGTGGTCCCCGTAATTTAGACTTCCATCTGGCCTCCTTCTCTTAAATTTCACAAATGTATTTTCACCAAACCAGTAAAAATTAATGTATACAGACTCTCATCCACTGCTGGCCACAATAGAAATGGTATAGTCACTTTAGAAAACGTTTTGGCAATGGGTAGAAAAGTTGAAGATAAGCACACCTTATGACCTAGCAATTCCTCCTCTAGGTTTGTACACCCTAGAGAAACTCTCGTACGTGGATAAAAGAAGCCATGCAAAGAAAATTTGAAGAAGCAATGTTCCTAAATGCAACAACTGGTCACAATCTAAAGGTCTATTACCAGGGAAGTGGGTAAACATACTGTGGCAGAATTACATAATGGACTATTGTACATCAGTTAAAATGGCTTAGGATTATATAAGTATGTAATTAAAATATAAAAGTATAGATGGAAAGGATAGGTTACCTGTGGGAAGGAAGGCAGTAGAGTAGGATTTGGAGTTCTTAAACTATAATTTTTATTTCTTTAAAAATAAATCCAGAGAAGCAAATATGACAAAACATTAAGATATGTTCACTATGGGTGGTAAATATATAGCTGGCTGTTATTTTATAAGCTTTTTATAAAGTTGATAGATACAAAAGCACTTAAACATTAAAATACAAACAATGTACTCATTGGTTCATGGGATAACAGCAATGTCATTGCATCTGAAACATTAAGCATATTTCTATAATTAAAGCTGTTTTCAATCTTTTATTTATTTTTATTTTGTTTTTAGAGAGACAGAGCACGGGTAGGGGAGAGGGGCAGGGAGACAGGGGTAGAGGGAGAGAGACAGACAATCTTAAGCGGGCTCCACATGGGGCTCAATCCCACAACCTCGGATCATGACCTGAGCAGAAATCAAGGATCTGATGCCCAGGTACCCGTTTTCAGTCTTTTAGAAAAGCGTTCTTAGAGTATACAAATAAATGTAAGAAACCTATTTCATCTGTGAGCTGACTTCTGCTCTAACAGCTTTTCTAGTTTCATTCTTGCTGAGAAATGAACAGCAAAACACATACTGAGAGTTTTTAATATTTTATTTTTTCTATAACTCTGAGTAGAATAATTCCTTTAAAATAATTGTATTTCTCAGAATTCAAAGGACTACAGATATTTGTGCATTCTATACATTTACAGACTGTTCTAAACATGTCTTGAAATAATGAAAGAATTACTGCACATTTATAATACTTGACTTACAAAAGGTTTTTTGTCAAAGTTGGGCTCTTCAAATATTTCACTAATAAGACTGTCAAGATCATCTTCTTTTGCAAATGTTTCTGTTGATCTGAAAACAAAACAGCTGAAGCTTAAGTGCAGATAAAGTCAGTCAGTATCAGAAGAATTTTGTCTAATTGGTTTATTATTAGAGTTGATAACAGGAGGATAAATGTGATGTTAATTATTTTCCTTCTATAGACATAGTTGAAGACTGTTGACACAAAGATGCAGTTTATCAGGTACAAATTCATATATGTACTTTACTATTTCACACTTAAAATAAAACATTAAAGCTATATTCAAGAGAAAGCTGGGCATTACCTTTCTAAATTACATCAACCACTTATTTAAAGAACACAAGATACGTACAATTATAAGTAGAACCTGAGAATTATAAACAAAGATAATTTTAATTAGTCTTTCTAATTGTTTCCCTAAGAGTTCCATTGTAAGTCAATAACCGTATCTCTTAACTACAGGAGCTGAATGTTATATAATCAAATGATCTATCTATCTATCTATCTATCTATCTATCTATCTATCTATCTATCTAACAAGAGCATTCACTTGACAGAATATCTCAACTACCTTTCTACTTTGTGCAGGGAAAGCCATCACAGGACTATTGATATGAACTGTTACTGCACAAAACTCTTTAATAGCTAACTAACATTTACTGAATACTTACTATATAGATGAAGAAGCAGGGACTGAGAGATTCAGAAACTCACCCAAGATCATACAACTAGTGGAAAGAGAGGTTGGGAATTCAATCTAGGGCAGTCCGCACACCTAATGCTAAACAAGAGGAACTCTTTTTAGAGTTTGTTATAGATGCTTTATATCAACTTCATAACTTAATTAGACCATTAAAGTATATATTTTAGAAGATAAGTTTAGTCAGACTGATTTCAGAAATGTATCTACTCTGAAAATTCTTTTATTTATTTATTTATTTATTTATTTATTTATTTATTTATTTATTTTAGAGAGAGAATCTTCAGCAGGTTTCACACTCAGCACAGAGCCTGATGTGGGGCTCAATCACATGACCTGTGATTGAGCTGAAATCAGGAGTTGGATGCTCAACCAACTGAGCTACCCAAGTGCTCCTGAAAATTCTTAACTTCAGGATTATAATCCTTCTTTGTTATTGCCTGGAGTAATTAACCCAATGTAAGAAAATCCAGACACTGAATGTCTGATTCCATCTATCTCCAGGCTTTGCCTCTTCAGTTGTTCCCTCTATAACTTTTACCCTTAAATTCTTCCACTCTATACTGGCTCATTCCCTTGACTTACAAGTATATACAGGACTCCAAAAATTCTCTTGAGCTGCCACCCTCTCACTCGCTCCTGAAGTCTATATCCATTATTTCTACTCTCTCACAAATATATGGGATGGTGATCTGGGTGAGGGTTTCTCAAACATAGAACTTCTGACATTTGGGACCACATCATTCTTTGGTGTGTGTGTGTGTGTGTGTGTGTGTTTGTGTGTGGTGGTGGTGGTGGTGGTAGAAGCAGGGCTGTTGTGCACTGCAGGATGTTTTACAGCATCCCTAACTTCTACTCAATAGATGCCAGTAGCATACCCCTCCCCAGTTGTGACAAATATGCCAAGACATTGCCAAATGCCCTTGAGTGGTAAAATCATCACTGGTTGAGAGCTACTGACCTAGTTTAAACTTTTTAACCTCTCTGAACCTCAGATATTTTACCTGTAAAAATGAGATCTAGATAACTATTTAAGACTTTTTCCAGGTTTAATATACTATCTCTGGCCTCTACATCCCTCAACTGTAGTGAAACTTTTCTCTCAAATGTCAACACTGCCTACATCACTGAATTTAATAGCTGCTTTCAGTTCCACCCCCCTTTAATCTTTCGAAAATGCCCAAGGCTGTGAGGCACCAATTCCTTCAATTTCTTTTATAACAGCAGATTGCTAAGTTGTTCTCCTGAAATTCTCTCCTCCTTTAGTTTTTAGGATATTGACAATTTCAAGAATCAGATGCACTCAAACTTTATGAACCCAATAGAACTATTAGGGATCCACACTTACATAAGATTCTGGTCTGTTATACCATTTCATGATGCATACAATTGCCTATGCTTTATTATAGAAATGAAAAAAAGAAGAAAAGAATGCCATTATTTCAGTGAGAACTCATACAAATTTTAATGGACCCTATAATACTTTTTTTTGGTCTTTTGATGCTATAATAATCTTTTTTTTAGTTCATTTACTTATTTTTTTAGTAATCTCTACATCCAACATGGGGCTCGAATTCATGACCCCAAGATCAAGAGTTGCATGCTTTTCCAACTGAGCCACGAGGCATTCCTATAATACAATAATCTTAATCAAAGGTTAATAAACACTTATTGGTCCCCCCCAACTTGGCTTCTTATATTCTAATCTTGATTAAAGATACAGTTTTTGTCAAAAGTAAAAGGCATACTCTAAAATATATATACATATATATTTAAATATATAGTATATATATATATATAGTATATATATATATATATACTATATATATATACACACACACACACACACACACATATAAACAGTTGAGACCCAAATTAAATGTAAACGGTATATATAAAAGCTTAAATCTAGATCTACAATATCCTGGTAGACCTGGAAATATGACCTTGGGCAAGTAACTTTTACTTAGTTTGGTCAGTGAAATGGGGATAATAATATTATTTACCTCACAGGGTTGTGGATATTAAATGATATGAGACATACAAAGCACTTAGCATATAGAAATGACTCAATAAATGTTGGCTATTATTATAGCTATCATCTAGGAGGTTATGATATTATCTGTAAATATTCCCATCTGTATCATCCTGAACCACTTTAGTCCTATTGCAGTTCAACCGAGTTTTTTTTTTTTTTTTAAACTAACCAGTCCTTCTCTTTATCATTTTGAATACTTCAACAAATTGTATAGGTTTTGACCTCTTACATAAGCAGTTGTTCCTGGTATCCAGATGTAGCATGGTCATTTATTATTTGTGGAGCTATCATTTTAAGAGACAATTTCAGTATTTTAACTCTTATAAGGGGAAGAGATACTGGCTACATTGCTATACAATTGACAGGTAGTCTGTTAACAAATTCATAAAAAAATAGGTTCCTAATTTTTTTTAAACATTTAAAAAAAATTTTTATTTATTTTTGAGAGAGTGAGAGACAGAGTGAGAGCAGGAGAGGAACAGAGAGAGAGGGAGACACAGAATCTGAAGCAGGCTCCAGGCTCTGAGCGGTCAGCACAGAGCCTGACATGGGGCTCAAACTCACGGACTGTGAGATCATGACCTGAGCTGAAGTCGGACGCTCAACGACTGAGCCACCCAGGTGCCCCAGTTCCTAATTTTTAGTATCAGTTTTGGCTCATGATAAAATTTTAATGTTTGACCTCATATACCAGGTAGGGACTGTATTGGTTTTAGGTTTAGGGCCTTTGCTGCTGTTTTTTGCATAATTTACCTTTACAAGTACATGGCCAAATGAAAAGTTTTAACACACAAATAACAGCAGTACTTGTTTGCTACAGCTTTTATAAAAGTATTACTTAAAAATCTGATGTAGTAAGATGGGATGGGATGCTAGAAACATTATGGGTGGATTTTAGTAGTGCAAGAACAGGCCATGGAGAGGCATAAAGGACCCGTTTTTAAAGAGGATCCACCTCAGCAGCCCTTTCTATTTTGAGCAGCATGCTCCAAGACATCCTATCCATCCGCATGCTAGCTCTCCTAAGATGAAGGCTTTGGAAAGCTCTTTGATAAATTCTCTCCATCCCCCCAAGGAATGAATAAAAAGAACCAAAGAAATTGTAAAATAACATTGCTGTGGAATGTGGACGGTGGGATGTACTGGGAATGAATACATAAGACCTCCAGCATACAAGGCAAAAATATATAAATTAATGAGTGATATTTGCATAACTGTTCAAATAAGTATTAGCTCCTTCAAAGTAGTCATTTTAGTTGGCTCTACATTTGTTTTTTTAGAATACTGCCCAGTACTTAACTAATTTTTAGAATTTGTTTCTGAACTTTAGAATCTTTTCAATGTTTTTTATCTTCTGAGGGTCAATTTTTATAAACAAATGTCACTAGAGGTTAGGTCGGGTAATTTGGGTACCAATGTTGGGTAAATACTTCTGGGAAATCATGCACCTGTACATCAAGGCCAAACAAAACCAAACTACAGACTCAGTCATAAATTGACAAGAATGACTTTCTTGAGTTGTTCCAAAGCTGCCTCTGTGTAATTACACAAACATTTCCAACATAGTCACTACAGAGATTCCCAGGTCATCACTCTGAAGGGCAATATTCATTCTGACACAAAAATTTTGACTTTTTTGGGATTGAGGAAAAAGAAGTCTTATTATCTCATGATTATACAGAATCAAAAAGATGGACAAATTTGAAAGGTAGTTTTTAGGATCAAAACCCAGAATACTTAAGAAATCTCCTGAAATTTCAATTTGGATGCCTGAGATTCCCTGAGACCCTTACCTGGGGGCCACAGGGAGAAGATAGGTGGCTGTACTAACATTGTATTCACAATAATTAACTATTTATCCAAAATTTAATATTACTCACTTCTCTGAGTTAAAAAAAAATTAGCTAATGATGACACAGTATAGAACGGAATCGTTTTCTCGAACAACCGGCCCAAGGATTATTCTGCCTGGGGAATTGGGTCAGAGGCGATAGGCTGAGGTTCTTTGTGCGAACGAATCTTACAGTGGGATGAGGACTCACGCTAAGGCAAAGACCCTGGTCAGAGTGGCCCTCTAGGGCGGGTCTCAGGAGAGGACCCCAAAGCTGCACCTCGCACTCCCCCGCCCCATTTGAGCCCCCGGGACCTGTCTAGGTGAAAGAGACTGGCTGAGGGCTCTCACGGGCGGATCGCTGGTCCTTGCTAAGAAATGCCCAAATCCTCCCGGACAGGGAGTTGACGTGTATGCTGCACTAGGAGTGGGAGCTCAGGATCTCGGCCCGACTAGGGAGAGGAGCTGGAGATCGTGGGCAGCGGGCGGCTTTAGGGCGTGTAGCAGGCTTTACCCAGGACAGCTCACCCCTCCCGCCTGTTAACCTGAGATTCTCTTTCGCTTCGGCTTGGTTCCGGTCGTTGCTGAGGATGCCGCCGACGCAGCCTCTGGGCCGCTCGACCATGCCCAGTCTGAGTGGGTCTGGTCTGCAAAACTTGGATTCGACCTCATCCAAGAGCTCGTCCAGGTCCTTCGCCATCTTGAATCGTTACGTCTTTCTCCCGTTCCCGTCGCGACACCGCCGGGTGGTTTCCAGGGGCAACGCGAGGATATTACAGATCGCGCTCTCGCTCGCGGCCACTCCCGCGCATGCGCTTGTCGTCCCGAGGCAGCCCAGGCGTCCGAGAGGTCCGGACGCTGACGTGCTCGCGGAAAAGGGCGCAGGGGGTCCGCGAGTCCTGGCGGAGCTGGCCAGCCTGCGGGGCCGGAGGTCGGAGCTGTCCCTTTTTGCGCGACCTCGCGACGCTTTGCTTTTCTTCGCTCCATATTGGCGTGCTTTGTTCCGTCTCCCCCTCCTGGGCTCAGGTTGTAACCACAATCACGCGACACCCTAGCTCCCTCACGCGCTCATTTTACGGTCCCATTGGGGTTCCCATTGTATTCCAACCGTTCAAAATTCCTTAAATAATCTGCGGGAAACACTGGGAAGAACTCTCCGAAACGAAAACAAGTATCGGCAGCAAAAGTTCACCTTCCCGTAGTCGGCAGGATTCGAACCTGCGCGGGGAGACCCCAATGGATTTCTAGTCCATCGCCTTAACCACTCGGCCACGACTACTGCTGCTGTTAATTTTGGCAGTGAGATCTATGTAGACTCTTCACACGAGTGTGTACAGTGTAACAGGTATGTTTGGATCAGGGAGAAAAACCATTCAAAGCTGTTCTGTCAGATAAAAGCGTATTTGAATGTTATGGTTCTAATTTATCTTTTTGAGGGATTCTTAGAGGATATCCCGTCCAACTCTTTTCTATCAGAAAAAACTGAGTTCTAGTCTGACTTCTTAAGTTAGAGTCAGAAAACAGGAGGGAGCTAGGAAAGCCTGGTACTAACGTACACCTGCTTTCTCAGTAATGGAGCCGTTTCCGGGACGGAATCTGGAACCTAGGGGCTCTGGCCAGCTCTAGGCTTCCTTGCCTGGCTCCCAGTTCCTTCCTTACACTTCTCTCTTGTACGGATAGCTCCCAGGAATTTCTTTTCATGCACCAGACACTAAAATGCTATTATTACTCAGCGATTTAAATTCACTACGCAGGATCAGACTGTCCCATCGTGCCCTAAACTTGAAGAGTGTAATGCGTGATACAAATGTAAGGTGTTGTCATTTAATGGTATCCCTGTAAATACTACCCACAGTGTAACCCTTGGAATCCCTGAAAATAGTTTGATCCAGGTGATTTAGTAGCTTCATTTATTTGGTTTGTTGTTTGTTTAAAATGTCTTTAATGTCCCTGAAGAACAAAATGCAGTGGTGTGCTGGAGCCAATGGTACCTGCTCACTAGAGCCCACCTTTATATTTTTATGAATTTTGGGAGCCAATTGTTAAATGCAACCATTAATTAGAACTAAATTATATAAACTTACAATTAAAATAACGACACTAAAAACAACAGTAATGCTCAAAATTCACCATAGTCTAGTTATTTCCCCACATTTTATTGTAATTTATGCTGTTGAGATTAGTTATGTCTTTGTGTCTGAAATATACAGAGGTTGTTATGGTGAATTTCATGCAGGGATATCACTTTGGGTAGTTTGAAATCAGCCTTCATGGGTGTAATAACACCAGGGAAATTGCAAATGCTATAAAACATGGCTTTTTCTCCATAAGAGCTGATTGTCAAGCATCTACCAGCAACTACTAATGTTACTATCAGACCAACTGAATATTCCCAGCAAGGCAACACTCCTCTTATCTGTAGGGCTGCCCTGCTTATTCTCCCTGCAGCTTTGTTTTAGCCATAAGAATCCTGACATACTGTCTGATTTCCTACTCAGTTCTTTAAAGTTCCCCTCCCTTGCCCCCCCCTCCAAGTTGCCTTACTGGGTGATTGTACTCGGAAATGGCCTCCAGCAGAAAGACAGGAGTAAGCCATTTGATACTGAAGTTGCCCTTGCAACGTGGGTTCCAGGGGGAGTAATGCACAGTCGCCATCCAGTTTAACAGGCTTAAATTAATGATTTGATTTTTCTCTAGAAATGATGACATCTGAGGTGGTATGGCCAATAGTTGAAAGATCTATTAGCATGTAGAAGATTTGCATGAAGGACCGTGAAAAGTTAAAAGTGGAAATGCTTGTAGTTGTGTGTTTTGTTTGTTATGAATATTAGAAAAAATTGGACCTTGTTTCCATCTTCTTCCACTCACATCCTCATTTAAAAAAATTTTTTTTTCAACGTTTATTTATTTTTGGGACAGAGAGAGACAGAGCATGAACGGGGGAGGGGCAGAGAGAGAGGGAGACACAGAATCGGAAACAGGCTCCAGGCTCTGAGCCATCAGCCCAGAGGCCGATGCGGGGCTCGAACTCGCGGACCGCGACATCGTGACCTGGCTGAAGTCGGACGCTTAACCGACTGCGCCACCCAGGCGCCCCAACACATCCTCATTTTAATAAAATACCACGTATGGATAGATCATCCAGAGGTTGGTGCTTTCAGAATTTTGCTTACAGCTCATTCAACTCTCCATTGGGTCTCTTGACTTTAGTCATGTTGTCTTTCTGGTTTGCCTTAGAGAAAAGTTCAGTGTTTACAAGGAGAAATGTTACATGTCACATATGTGTGTGGCTATGTGATAAACTGTAAATCATAGAGACTAGACTATTAAAAATCTTGGGGCGCCTGGGTGGCTTGGTTGGTTAAGCGTCCGACTTCAGCTCAGGTCATGATCTCACGGTCCGTGAGTTTGAGCCCTGAGTCGGGCTCTGTGCTGACAGCTCAGAGCCTGGAGACTGTTTCAGATTCTGTGTCTCCCTCTCTTTCTCTGCCCCTTCCCTGTTCATTCTCTGTCTCTCTCTGTCTCAGAAATAAATGTTAAAAAAAATTAAAAAAAAAATAAAAATCTCTAGGTGTCAGGAGTGATACCAGGTGTGCTTCAGTGGACTGTAAACAATGGAAGTGGATGTACATGATGAATGTATACGTAATTTTAGAAGATTCTACATTCATGCAAATCATATTAGATTAAAAAAAACTTGGGGCGCCTGGGTGGCGCAGTCGGTTAAGCGTCCGACTTCAGCCAGGTCATGATCTCGCGGTCCGGGAGTTCGAGCCCCGCATCGGGCTCTGGGCTGATGGCTCAGAGCCTGGAGCCTGTTTCCGATTCTGTGTCTCCCTCTCTCTCTGCTCCTCCCCCGTTCATGCTCTGTCTCTCTCTGTCCCAAAAATAAATAAACGTTGAAAAAAAAAATTAAAAAAAAAAAAACTATTATATATATATTTTTGGTATTTTCTTTTTGTTTTCCAAAGTGAGGAATCTTATTTATTATTTCTATAGTTGTTAATATGTGTAGACAGTTATGTAAATCCTTGTCCCCTAAGTCTTTCCCAGTTTTGGAAAGCGTAGTGTCAGATGTGTCGTAAGGGAGAATAGCCAAGTGTCTTCAGATGATACAATTATTAAACATGGTAAAAGGAGCATGCTGTGTATTATTACATTACTTAGTATTCCAAGGAAGTATTTTAGGAAAAAAGTGTCCAAAATAAGAAAATAAAGCCCTGTTGGCTTTTCCAAGTAACTGAAGAAAGCTCTGAGCCTGCCTTCTTGCTAGCACTGTTCTAAATGAGTTAGGGGTGGTGATACAGCTGGTTCTGTTGTCCCACACAGCTCCAGGCCAACCTCTTCAGTTACAAGGTGTTTTATAATCCTCCTGACCATTCGCATAATGAATTGCAAGGCCTCTTTAAATTCCCATGTACTTGAGTTTAATTTCCCCAGCCCTGCTTTTCACCCACACACCCACCCAGACCTTCTAAATGAACATCCACTGTTGCCCAATGACAGTGGTGCGAGGGGAGGCATCCTCCCAGAACATTTGCCAGCCCCCCAGCAGCTGATGCTGTGGAAGAAACAGAACAGCACTGAGGCAGCTCCAGTTCTTTTAAGTGGTCCCTGAGTTAGGCCTCGATGTCGTGTAGGTAAATTCAGTCCAGAACACGCAGGATCTTTATTGGAATTTGCCCATTCTACTCTCACAGCTGTGGAGAGTTTAGACTAATCACAACCCTCACTGGGATACTATCATCTTCATAATTTGAAAAAGGATCAGGAGCCTGCAGGCTTGGAACATCTTGAGAAAACTCTGGCCCCAAAATACATCATCACACGTGGGGGACACTACTCACAGCATCATCGCAGAGGGCTTAAGAATGCTGAAATCAAGTATTTCTCTGGCGTGATTTCAAATGGCCTGAGAAATCTGAGAACTGCTTTTTTTTTTATCTTTAAATCTTTTTTTACTGCAAAACAGATTCTTTCCTCTTCCATCAACCCTGTTGCTGTCAATGTGTCCGATGTTAGGTGCCAGAAATGAGCATAGCCTCTTAATGATAACAATGCCAAGGTTAACATGGCCGCCAGGGGCTCTCTCAGAAATCTGTTAGGGTGTATTTTGATCCACAGACACGTTCGGAAGGCGTGCACCTCCTTAGTCTTTCCAGTCTCAGTACATTTCTCTTCAGCAGCCTGGATAAAACCTGTCACTTTTTGCCAGACCTTCTCATGCTTGGGGGCCCTTGGACACTATTTTTCATTGACCCCATGTGTCCGTATGGCAGAGCTAGGTTCAAAGTTGGTATTTGGGAAGCAGCCTCTGACAGCACAGAAGCCTGGTGAACTATGGGCATTTGTTCAAAAGGCCAGTATTCACAGATGTGCTGTAAGGGTGTAATACAATTTTTGACCCCACCCAAATAGATATTTTATCACCTCCATATAGCAACCAACCAACAGATCAGTCTGAGGAGGCCAGTGCTAATGTATGTGGCTCAAACCACTTAGCCCTCTGAAGAGTCAGTAGTCCAGCCTTTCTTTTGAGGCTTAAACATTAAAATGTTCCTTTCAGTTCTACAGTTCTCTGAGTACAGCTCCCTTTCCCCCAATTCCTTGTTTCATATTGGTTTTTTCTTTATGATTTTCAACCTTCAGAAAGTTAAACCTGACTCAAGAAAAAAAAAAAAAAAGGATCGATTGGAGAACTATGTGGGAGGGGGAGTAGGGATTACAGCTGGGTGTTAGAATGAAAGCAAAGTGAGAACCAAACTGACGGAGGCAATCAGAAATGTCTCAAGGCCAGGGCTTAAGTTTTGTGTCTCTCAGTCTTCCATTCCCTGATTGGCCATATTGCCTTTTAGGGAGGAACCCAGAGTTTTAAGCAGACCTGTCTGCTCTGTTTTCTCAGTCACATTTCCACATGTCAGCCATTCTATGGCCTTAAAAAACAGATGTCTGTAGGTTTCTGAAAATCCAAAAGTTCTCCACATCCACAAAAAACTCGTGGAAGTCCCTAAGGATAAAGCCAGCAGGGCTATCTCTCTTATGGTAAACTGCCCAAAGAATATTTGGAAGCTGGAAAAGACTTTGGTGATTATGTATAAAACTCCTCCATTTTATAGAAGGAGCAATCAAGGCCAGAGAATTGAAACAATCAAAAAAATTTTTTTTGATTAAAATTTTGATTAAAATTTTGATTTTTTTTAATGTTTATTTATTTTTGAGACAGAGACAGAGCATGAATGGGGAGAGGGTCAGAGAGAGAGGGAGACACAGAGTCTGAAGCAGGCTCCAGGCTCTGAGCTGTCAGCCCAGAGCCCGACGTGGGGCTTGAACTCATGGACCAAGAGATCATGACCTGAGCTGAAGTCAGACACTTACCTGACTGAGCCACCCAGGCGCCCCTTAAAAAATTTTTTTTAACATTTATTTATTTTTTTGAGAGACAGATAGAGGCAGAGCATGAGCAGGGGAGGGGGAGAGAGATACAGAATCTGAAGCAGGCTCCAGGCTCTGAGCTGTTTGTTAGCACAGAGACTGATGTGGGGCTCGAATTCATGAACTGCACGACTGTGACCTGAGCTGAAGTTGGACACTCAATCGACTGAGCCACCCAGGCACCCCGAGAATTGAAATAATTTAGAAATTCTTTGATTATTAAGAGTTTTTCATTGCAGCCATTACATTGTCTTATTTCATTATCATGCTGGGTTATTCTGGATAAGACTCTTTCTGGTGGCCATGAATGATGATACAAGTTTAATATCAGATTGCCACATTTAGGAACCCTTTCATGTCTGCATTGATATATCAATAAAAACATCTCTTATCCCTTCAAGTTCTTTAATCTCTGATTGTCTGTGTCACTCTAATGTACCCACTGCTTTATAGTTTAGTGGTTATGTGTAGACCTCATATTACATATGAGAGCACAGGCTCCTTGAAGTACATATCTGTTGTACATATCTGAAGATGCATATCTGTTTGTATGCAGATGTAACTGATGCATATCTGTTTCTTTTGTAGTGCCTAGGAGGGAGAAGTACAGCTTTTGAGAAAATCTAAGCTGAAATCCTATTATAATGGTACTTTTTGGGGTCAGGGAATCCTGCTCTCTTTTAACAATAAGACAGATTCTGTGACTTGTGACTTGGAAGCCTATAGAGATGGTCAGTTATTCCTTTCCCTGATTCTTCTTTCTTGCTAACATGGGCATAAAATGCCACAGAAACTTTTGGCTGACTGAAGGAGAATGAGTCTTGTCGCACATGCAGGGAGGTCTTGTTCTAAGAGAGACTGGGGGAGGCTACAGGGGGGCACTGACCGGAGGTGGAGCTCCGGAGGGCAAAGCCTGGCCTCAGCTCTGTGCCTCTAGTGCTGACATGTGCCTAGCATGTGACTTCTCCATTGTAGGAGAAGCATGTTTTGTGGCTTTTTTTTATCCCTCCGCCGAAACCAACTCATCTTAGACTGCATATGACCAGGTTCTACAAGATATTTATCATTTATTAGCAGAACATCACTGATTGCTCTGTCCGTTCCTGTTTGCCTGCTCTCCTGTGGGTACTGAAATATCTCACCTGAAGGATGAACTCCACCAGCCTGTGAGTCAGCTCAGCACTTGCTCACTCTTCTCCATCAGGGTTCAATCTGGAATTGGTCTGGAGAGCCTAACTCTGGTATCTGGTAAGTGAAAGGCCATGCTGCTGTCTGCCCCATGAACTCCTGTGTGATGGACTTCTCTTCTACCATTAGATTGAACTCTGTTTCTATTCTTGGGCTTGAACTTCACCCAAACCTCAAACCACTGTCCAGGGCTGCAGTAGTTTGCTAGTGCTGCCAATAACAAATTGCCACAAACTTGGTGGTTTAAAAGAACAGAAATTATTCTCTCAGTTCTGGAGGCCAGATGTCTGAAATCAAGTTGTGGGCAAGACCACACTCCGTCTGAAGGTTCAAGGAACAATCTATTCCTTGCCTCTTCCAGCTTCCCATGGCTATTAGCATTCCTTGGCTTATAGGCTCATCACTCCAATCTCTGCCTCTGTCTTCACACTGCCTTCTCCTCTGTGTGTCTTCTCCTGTGTGTCAGTTTTAAAGGAGATATGTGATTGCCTTTAGGCACTCCCAGATAATCCAGGATGAGCTCCTTCTTTCAGGATCCTTAACTTAATTACATCTGCAGAGACCCCCCCCCCTTTTCTAAATAAGGTAACATTTATAGAGTCCAGGGGTTTAACATGGATAGGTTTTTGGGGGCCATTTCTTTTTTTTTTTTTAATTTTTAAAAATGTTTTTATTTATTTTTGAGACAGAGAGAGACAGAGCATGAGCAGGGGAGGGGCAGAGAGAGAGGGAGACACAGAATCCGAAGCAGGCTCCAGGCTCTGAGCTGTCAGCACAGAGCCTGACTTGGGGCTCGAACTCACGGACTGTGAGATAATGACCTGAGCTGAAGTTGGACGCTCAACCGACTGAGCCACCCAGGCACCCCTTTGGGGGCCATTTCTTAGCTTACCACAGGGACCCTGACAAACTCCTGGCCCATGCTGACCTCTTGTCTCTTGTGGTTATGACATTCAACATGAATGAGTCTGTCTGGAATCAAATTCTGTCATCCACTTAACTATGAATATCTCCACAGCTCACACATTCTTACTGCCTTTCCAGGCCTCCACTTCCATCCTCTTGGGTATCAGTGTCAGGCTGGATCAGATCCAAGCTTGCCTTTGAATACTATGATTTTTTCCTGGTGGACTCCTTTTCTACAAATAAGTCCAGAGTCAGGTCAGTTCTTTTAGCCTCAGCCAAACTGCAATGGTTTTTATCCTCTTGTCAGCCTGGCAGTGAGGTGTCCACATGCCTCAGGGCAGTGATTATTTGGGTGTAGTAGTCTCATGTCTATAATATAATTTATTATACGTACACTTACCATTTTCTGATGTCTTTCTATAACTTATTTTATTTAATTGTCACAACTGAAGAACTAGGGACAGAGAGGTAGAGTTACTTGCCCAAAGTCATATAACTTGGGTTTTGAAATTGGGTCTAAGTCATGTTCATTTTACCATGTCATACTATAGTTTACATGTTTTCATTATTTATTTTAAGGTTATTTTTTCTCCTCCCCATTAAAAAAAGAAACTGAGGCAAGGGTAGGAATTTGCTTTCTTTTTTTGTTTTTAAAGTTTATTTATTTATTTTGAGAGGGAGAGAGAGAGACCATGCGCGTGCCAGTGAGGGAAAGGGCAAAGAGAGAAAATCCCAAGCAGGCTCTGAACTGTCAGTGGGGCTTGAACTCACAAACCATGAGATCATGACCTGAGCCAAAATCAAGAATCAGATGTGTAACTGACAAAGCCACCCAGGTGCTCCAGATAACTTAATTCTTAAAAAAAATTTTTTTTAACATTTATTTATTTTTGAGAGAGAGAGAGCGCAAACAGGAAAGAGGCAGACAGAGAGGGAGACAGAGAATCCAAAGCAGGCTCCAGGCTCCCAACTGTCAGCACAGAGCCTGACGTGGAGTTCAAACTCATGAACTGAGAAATCAGGACCTGAGCTGAAGTCAGACGCTTACCTGATTGAGCCACCCAGGCGCCCCAGGCAATTTAATTCTTAAATTTTGTCTGTGGGAGATCTTTTTAGTTCAGGGTCTTTGAGTGTATGTAAGTTCATACATCTCTTCCTAGTTGACATTATTCCACAGTTATTGCGATTCCCCACTGTGTGTAGAATCTGTCTGTACCCTCTTAACATTCTCCAGCAACCATCCTGTGTACACGGAGAGGATGAGATGTAGTGTAAAGGAAAATGCTAACAAGTTCAATCAGCCAGAAAGAGTTTAAAAGTGTATTTCAGGGAAGAAGTTGTGCAATGAATTTATACACTGGCTTCTGACAAATTCAGACCAATGTCTATGCTCTGAGTACAGTTAGATTAAAATTCTTTGAACCAACAGCTGTTTGTCACTTAGCCCTGCTAGCCTTGGTCTTGGATCTAGCTCTGTCACTGGCTTATGTCTTAGACGAGACATTGAAACTTCTTGTTTTTTAGTCTTCCGATTGAATACCCGATATGCTTCTATACCTTAGCTTTCTGTGGTACAGTACAGTAAAATCAATCTTAAAAAATTTAAGCTTTCCTAATATAAAGGAAACATAATCTAATGAAAGGCAATGTGTCAATGGTAGTAAACACGTGACCTTAGAAGTCACATGGACCTGGGTTGCAATCTCATTTCTCCTCTTTACTAGCTGAGGGTGGTGGGTACTTGAAGACATTGCTTATCTTCTCTGTCAGTTTCTTCATCTGTTAAAAAATGGAGTTACTAATATAGTACTTATGTGGCAAGGATGCTGTGAGGGCCGAATGGGAGCCCAGGGTGGAGGCAACAGAAGTGCAGAGCTACTGAGAGAGTCAGGAAGGCCTCTGATGATGAGCCCAGGAGGAAAAGACCATCTTCAGGGCCATCCACCTCTCTGGGCTTGTCTAATGTTTTGTCCCCAAAGCCAGGATACATTTTGTAACAGACAGGTTACTGGACCAACGAGAGAGAAGTTACTTTCGTTATTTTAAAACAACCCTACACGTCAGTGACTGCTTTGCTTGAGCTCTGGGGAGGGGTGCAACGTGGAAGTTAAGTTTTCTGCTAGGAAATAGGCAGGCAAGTCAGAAGGGGCCTTCAAAGGACCCCTGTAGAGGGCACAGAGAACAGGAGAATGAGGTTGAGTGTAGATGAAGTCAGAGAAAACATGCATGTATTACACAAAACCCTTTCTGTTGAATTCAGCTGCTATCACCCAATTCAGTCTTCTCCATGACTAAAATATCTACAAATATCCTCTCACTGGTTTCCCTGCCCTCAGACACTCTTCCTCATCAGATCAGTTTGCTTGCACTCCTGGCAATCTTCTTAGAGCTGATGGCTTCCCACTTTTGGACCCTGACCTACAGTAAGAAGGATGGATCTATCTATCCATCCATCCATCCATCCATCCATCCATCCATCCATCCATCCAATCACTTACTTACCTGTATGTTACCTATCTAAAGTGAGACAGAAGTTTTATAAAATTGTATTTTAGTCAACAAGAGATGCATTCTAATATTTTCTATTTTAATCTGTTCTTTTTATTAAAAAAAGGTGCTAGTTAAAACCCACTTAAATAGATCCCATGATGTACTAATAAATAGTAACCCACAGTTTGAAGTATTCTGTTCTTAGAGCATTGCTCTGATTATGCCCTTAGTTTCTTACTAAATCTTTGATGTCCTTACTTTGCCTGCCATATGAAGTCCAGGCATCTAGTACCCCCTCAGAGCCATTTCCCATTACTACTGGCAGGTGACATTAGAGTGTAGTGGGGCCTTTAGAGTCAGATGGGCCACAACTGAAGGCTGGTCAGTGACACTTACCAGTGCTGTGGCCTTGAACAAGTTAACTTAATTTTTTATATCCTGTACCCTTACCTGTAAGGGAATAATGGTGTCTACCTCGTCAGGCTGTTGTGAGGATCAGATGAGAATGTACACACTAAATACTGAGTAAATGTTAATGGTGTCATTATTCTGCTCAGTATATGCTCCAGTTTCTAACATACTCCATTATTGGCTATTTTCCAGAAGCATTTGGTGTTTTCCATAACTCCTTCCCTGACCATACTGTCTTTTTTGGGAAATCTTATCAATCTTTTATTATTCAGCTAAAAGAGACCACTACTTTAGTCTTCCCTGACCAGTCGATGAGAAGTATTTCACTCCTCTCTTGAGTATCTGTACCCCTATAACTACATTGTGGCACTTATTATTGTTGTCTGTCATCGTTATTTCTTTTTTTTTTTTAATGTTTATTTTTGAGAGAGACAGAATGTGAGTGGGGGAGGGGCAGAGAGAGAGGGAGACAGACTCTGAAGCAGGCTCCAGCCCGATACAGGGCTCCAACCCTCGAACCATGAAATCATGACCTGAGTCAAAGTCAGACGCTTAACCAACTGAGCCATCCACGCACCCCTGTCATTGTTACTTCTGATGTCACAGGGATGTGAGATCCATGAGGATGGGGAATGTTTTCATCCCATGTGTGCTTCCCTAGTGTACACCCCCTCAAAACAGCTAGCACAGATAATATGGTGAACGATCATATAGAATTGCCACTTGCTATAGGAGGCTGAGGTGAGCATGGCTCCAAGTTTTCCAGTTAAAATAGAATGTCTGATACTGTGTATCTGAGGATGTCTTGCTTACCCTGTATTTTTAATTCCACTAGAAATAAAGTAAAAATAATCTTTGGTTGTCTGAACTTTTCATATAGACACAAACTACCCAGGTAAATGACCAGCTTGTGGCTGCTTTTATATCAATGATATCAATACTGTCAATACTGATTGTCATTCCTAGAACTGTCTTGTGTGCATGTGTATATATGTGCTCTAACTCTTGTAACAATGCATGGTGGGGGAAATGAGTTAGCAAAACAACAGAATGGCACAGTTCTGGAATGAATCCTGGCTTAAGAACACAGGGTGGTGGTTATGGGTTAGGCTCTGGGCCTAAACCTCCTGAATTTAAACCCTATTTTAAGGGACATCTGGGTGGCTCAGTCCCTTCAGCATCTGACTTTGGCTCAGGTCCTGATCTCATGGTTTGTGGGTTTGAGCCTGTGTTGGGCTCTGCCTGGAGCCTGGAGCCTGCTTCGGATTCTCTGTCTCCTTCTCTCTCTGCCCTTCCCCCACTTGTGTGTGTGCGCTCCCCCTCTCTCTCAAATAGGTAAACATTTAAAAAATAAACCATATTTAAATAGAATTCATCTATTTACTGGCTGTGTTATTTAACGTATTTAATTTTCAGTGCTTCTATTTCCGCTTCTGTAAAAATGGGGACCAATGATATCACTCTCACTGTTAGGACTGTTACGAGGATTCAGTGAATTAATACATGTGAAGCACTTAAACCGTATTTGGTTAGTGTCTGCTAGTGGAACAATGCATATCGTATGTCCTGGCAATTCCACTTCTAGGTGTATATATAATATATATGAATACATGTATTTACCAAAAGACATGTTCTAGAATGTTCACAGTTGCAGGATTTATAATAGCCTCAAACTGGAAGCTACCAAATGCCCATCAACAGTGGAATGGATAAATAAACGGCAGTGTATTTATGTAATAGAATATTATATGGCAACAATAATGAATAAACTGTATGTACTTGCAAAAAGATAAATGAATCTTGGGGTACCTGGGTGGCTCAGTCGCTTAAGCATCTGACTCTGGATTTCGGCTCAGGTCATGATCTCATGTTTAATGAGTTTGAGGCCTGAGTCAGGCTCTGTGCTGACAGTGCAGATCCTGCTTGGGATTTTCTCTCTCTCTCCCTCTTTCTCTGCCCCTCCCTGGCTTGTGCTTTCTCTCTCAAAATAAATAAATAAACTTAAAAAAAAATTAAAAAACATGGATGAATCTCACAATGTATTGTAGAATAAAAGAACCAGATACAAAAGGTAAATGCAGTGTGATTTTATTTATATAAAGATCAGAAACAGGCAAAACTAGAAAATAGGATAGTGACTGCCCTAGTTGGGGAGAATGACTAGCTAGTGGCATGAGGAGGGTTTCTGGGGGTGCTACAAATGTTGTGTTCCCTGTTGTGGTACTGACTACGTGGGTGTGCTCAGTTTTTGAAAATTCACCAAGCCGCATATTTGTGATTTGTGTACTTTTCTGTATGTACATTAATTAAAAAAATATTTTTAAAGTACATGGTGATATAAAGTGCTTAATGCACATTAGATATTATTATTATCAGCCAAAAAGCCCAAGTTTCGAGTGCTGACTTTGTGGTTATTGAGATGGCCCAATTTTTTATTTAAATTTAAATTAAATTTAATTTAATTTTTAAATATAATTTATTGTCAAGTTAGCTAACATACAGTGTATATAGTGTGTTCTTGGTTTCGGGAGTAGATTTCCATGATTCATCGCTTACATATAATACCCAGGGCTCTTCCCAACAAGTGCCCTCCTCAATGCCCATCATCCATTTTCTCTCTCCAACCCCCCCACCCCCCGCCTTGTTATACGAATCTCTTATGGTTTGATTCCCTCTCTGTTTGAAACTATTTTCTCCCCTTCCCTTCCCCCATGGTCTTCTGTTAAGTTTCTCAACTTCCACATATGAATGAAAACATTTGATATCTGTCTTTCTCTGACTGACTTATTTCACTTAGCATAATACCCTCCAGTTCCATCCACATTGCTGCAAATGGCAAGATTTCATTCTTTCTCATTGCCAAGTAGTATTTCATTGTATCTATAAACCACATCTTTATCTATTCATCAGTTGATGGACATTTGGAGACAGCCCCATTTTTTAATTCTTCCTTTTTAAAACTCCTCCTTTAAAATTCTTTTAAATTCTTCCCTTCTAAAACAATAAACAGAAATCATGATTCCTGTCTTGAGGAGATTTAGGTGCTATTGAGAACTAGTGAGATGAGATTTTTACACACTTTTAAAAAAAGTTTTATTTATTTTGAGAGAGAGAGCGAGAGAGAGAGGGAAAGAGAGAGATAGTAAGCACACATGCAAGCAGGGGAGGGGTAGAGAGAGAGAGAGAGAGGGAGAGAGAGAATCCCAAACAGGCTCTGTACTATCAGTGCAGAATCCAACAGGTGGGGCTCAAGCTCATGAACCGAGAGATCATGAGCTGAAATCAAGAGTCAGACCCGTAATTGACTGAACCACCAAGGTGCCCTGGTGAGATGAAATTTTTAAAATGGAACCAGCCTCTAACGTCCACCAGCAGCCATAGAGCCAATTTTTATTATAATAGGAAAAGTCATGTGAGTGCCCCCCTTAGTTGTGAAAAAGTAAGGCCAGTAACCTCTTAACCGTGAGGTAATATTATTAAGGGATTTTTGTTTATGGTTTGACAAAGGTAGCCCCCTCACCATAGAACTTGGTAAATAGAACTGATCTTGAGTAGAAGTTGGTGATTTTTGCCAATGTTTAGTATGCCCATGATATAGCCACGAAAGCAATGGTACCTGGTGAGCTAGTAGAACATTCTAGTTATTTCTCTCATCTGGCATTTGGAAGTATGATTGACCTTTCATTTTACTTATTTTATTTATTTTAAGTGTTTATTATTTATTTATTTATTTAACGTTTATTTTTATTTTTGAGACAGAGAGAGACAGAGTGTGAATGGGGGAGGGTCAGAGAAAGAGGGAGACACAGAATCCTAAACAGGCTCCAGGCTCTGAGCGGTCAGCACAGAGCCCGACACGGGGCTCGAACTCACGGACCGTGAGATCATGACCTGAGCTGAAGTCGGACGCTTAACCAACTGAGCCACCCAGGCGCCCCTAAATGTTTATTTTTGAGACAGACAGAGACAGAGTGGGGGAGGGGCAGGAGGAGGGGGAGGGGCAGAGAGAGAGGGAGACACAGAATCCCAAGCAGCCTCCAGGCTGTCAGCACAGAGCCCGAAGCAGGGCTTGAATTCATGAATGGTGAGATCATGACCTGAGCTGAAGTCAGACACTCAACCAACTGAACCAACCAGATGCCGCTGATTGACCTTTTAGAACTGAAAAAGGCCCTAGGATGTTGAGCCGTGTAAGGATGGAGGAATGGGGAAGGCCCTAAGGAAGGAGTTCCAGACTTCCTGCTGATCTCAAGCAGTTCTTTGGGTCTACAGCAGTTCACTAGAAGGGTAAAATGTATTCTGAGCTAGTAAAGCATACATACTGGTTAAGAATAATAGCTCTGGGGCACCTGGATGGCTCAGTGGGTTAAGCATCTGACTTTGGCTCAGGTCATGATCTTGTGGTCCATGAGTTCAAGCCCTGTATTGGGTTCTGTGCTGACACCTCAGAGCCTGGAACCTGTTTTGAGTTCTGTGTCTCCCCATCTCTGCCCTTCCCTGCTCGCTCTCTGTCTGTCTCAAAAATAAGTGAACATTAAAAAAATAATTATAGCTCTACTAAAAGCTATCATTTATTGAACACTTACTGTGTGTCCAGTATGGAGACTGATTTTTGTTCACCACAATTTGTCCTCTCCTCCTTCCTAGACATGTGACTAGACTAACTTTCTCAACATCCTTTGAGTTACCTGTCATTCTGTGACTAATTTCAGAGGAGCAACATTGTATAGTACTTCTGGTGTTAGACCTCAGGGCAATTGAAGGTTCTTCTCTGGTGCTCTCTTCTCCTGCTGCTGTTTGGACTCCATAGTTATCCAGGCAGTAGTTAGCAATGTCCTAGGGATGACAACATAAAGGAAAGAAGCTGGGTCCCTGAATGACTGTGTGGAGTTAGGCTTCCCTGCTACTCTGCACAGGAACTGTTATGAGAGGAAAAGTAAATTTCTTTGATTTCTGAGCTTGCATTTCCCAGCTTTAAGGGGCACAAAAATTACTTGGGGATCTTGTTAAAGTGCAAATCCTGATTCAGTAGGTCTTGACTGGGGGTTTGAGAGTCTGCATTTCTAATGAGTTCCTAAGTGATATTAGTGATATTAATGATGTTGGTAGTCCATGTGTACTTTAACTCCTTCCCCTGGGAATTCGGATTTAATTCGCTGGGGTGGGGTTCAGGGACATATGGTACTAATCGCCTTCCACCCCACCCCTCCCCAGGTGATTCTAATTTACAGACAGGATTAAAACCCACTGGATGGGAGGAATATTTTCTGAGGGTTCAGGAATCCTTTTCCGTTCCTGGTGCCCTTCAGAGGAGGAGATTATTCCTTATAGCTCTTCTAAGCAACCTTGTCATCCTATCTTTTTATTAACCACTTATGGGTAATGCTTCTGGTTACTTGTCTGCACTGTTGGGAGTACTTGTCTTCCTAAACTTCATTTCAGCCAGAAACTTCTTTTTTTTGACATCTTCTTGTTTGACATCTTGTTTTGGATGCTCAGCCTTGTCTTTGAACAAAATAATTCAAGATGGTGATGTACAGAGAAGCTGATTGTTGGCTGTTCCCAAAACCTGCCTTTAGGGACCACATATTGAGCACTGAGTCTTAAACCCTGCAGCAACAGTCTAACCTGGGATCTCAGTGCTGAGACAGACACTCTCCATTACGGAGATGGATGATGTAATAATTAAACTACTATTTTGTGCAATCAGTTTCACCTGAAGGTTCTAAAGCCTTAAGAACATCTGGTGGCAATTTGTAGTTAACACAACATTATTTTGCATTTATTAAGTGTTGATAATGCCCTAGGTGTTGTTACAGAATACAATCCCTGTTCAGAGGTCAAGACAGAGGGCAAATATGTCCCATAAGAAAGGAGGTGAGGCTCATAATAGTTAAGGACTTTTCCTAAAAACCCCTCTATCTAGGTTAGTTGAAACTTTATAATTTTTGAAAAGGCTGCCATTTGTATAAATTTTCTGCAGTTTATAAAATGTTTTTACATAGATTATCTAATTTTAGGTAATGTCTATTTCATAGGGGAGTGGGAGGGTGGAGGGGTGACCTACAGTGACAGGCTTGGGTGCCTGAACCAATTACTGGCAAGGAAGGATGGGATTATTATGATTGGCATAGACTATTCAGGATCCACTCTTGGAGCTGAGCATGGAGTTCATTACCCTTGGGTCACATGGAGCAGGGGAGATGAATGAATAAAGTCAGGGTACTGATAGGAAATAAGCAGGGGGGAATGGTTGCTGGTAACTCTCAATGGGGTGTTGTCCAAGTATTTGGTGTCACTTTATAGAGGAAAAACACCTGGGGTTATGGAAGTTGAGTGACTGCCCAAGTTAGGTGGGTGGCAGAACAGAGACTTATTACAAACTGTTGTCCACCTTAATGGTAGAACCAACACAAGGTGCTCCTCAAAGCGGAGGTTTGTCTGAAGTGCCTCCTTTCCTCCTACTCTCTCAACCTGTTTCCCTTACAGTTTAGGGGGAAAAAGCATTTACTGGCATTGTTGTGTCCTCCCAGCCTGTACAGTGATGCTCTCAGCTAAAAATGCCTGAGGTATTTGCCAAGCCCCTGCAGACATTTCCCTAGCCTGGGCCGATGCTGTGGCTGTACTGGCCCTTGTGGTTTTTATTATGATTATGGCATGCACTCAGCAAAACCATCAGGGAATTTTGAGGATCAGGGTTTATTACTCATGAGTCCTGAAGGGTACACGGCACACCCAAAGGCCACAGTGAAGTGAAAAGCAAGAGGGTGAGGTGGAGAGAGAGAGAAAGAGGGTGGCGGGGGTGCAGGGAGGGGAGAGGAAGTGAACCTGGGATTTTGTTTTGGTTAGGGTCTGAGGGTAGGATGTCCAAGGTTTGCAAGTTCACTTTTTATTGGCTAATTTAGAGCACAAGAGCAGGAATTAGGGTGTGGGAAGGATGAAGCAAGGTCACTCGGGTGGTCAGTTATTTGGGTTACCCAGGGCTTTCTGAAAGATCAAACTTCATGGTGGGGGCAGCCTAATTCCTTATCTGGTTGTTTTGCTGGTACCTGTTTCACACAGCTGATACTATATTTATTTAAGATGGATGTCTTTTAAAATGGATGCCTTGGCAATCAAAAACTTAATGTTAGGCACTCACAGTATAGGCATGAAGATACCAGTATCTGCACTGTCATGAACCCTAGACCTTTGGGCACATTATTTTGATTCTTTGGGTTTCCATTCTTCAAGGAGAGCATTAGAACTATTGTAGCATTTGCTGAGAATTCCAGTTTTCATGAATTTTATAATTCTTTCCTCCCCCATCCCCCATTTCCCCTGAAGCCTCTATTTATGAGTGGTTTCAGACTTTCTTGGTAAATACACATGGTCAGGTGTGTATTTTATAGGAAGACTTAGTGCATGTGTGGACACACACATATACACAAACGCCCCTGAATTAAAAACTTCATTGAACAATATTTATTCTTAGTATAGAATGTAATTCACTCTTCTAGTATAGTCTATTTTAGTTTACTTTATATCTTACCCTGTCTTAACCTATTCTATTCCATCTTATCTTATTACTATTTTTTTTTAATTCTGGAGAAAAATGGACTACATTGATTTCATGACCCTTCCATGGATCTCAAGCTGTAGTAAATCTTTCAGGGTCAACCTTTGACTCTTTGGGCCTTGGACTTGGCAAGTCTGTACTCTCTCAGTCTCCCTATCCAGTACCTGACACTTGACACCAAATTTCTCAATCTTGCATTTTATTTCCTTGCCATTATGGCTCCTGCTTTGCCCTGTGACAATTTGTTAGATACACTGGCTCACCATTGTGCTCTAACAATCTTTATTCTGCCCAACCCTCTCTGGCCCAAAGTATTATGGAAGCCACTGGTTAGATCTGGTTGAGTTCTCACAGGGCATTTAGTTACAGTTGGGTCTCTCTTGACTTCTGATAACTATAAATCATAAATGAGACAGAAAGAAACTTCTTTTTTAGAAGAGATAAAAGACTAAAGCATTAAGAAAAGTGAACCACTTCTTTCCTCAGAATTCTGTAAAATCAGCTCCTCTCTTTCTTCTTTTTCTACTTCACTCCATGCCCTTCATCTTTTCCTCTCCTCAGAGTGAGGTGGTCAAGTCTAAGACTTAGTAATGGTTTATCCCACCTAAATATTGAACCTCATCACCATGAAACTTTGATGTTTGGTTTGCCTGTAGAACTGTAGCTCTGCCTAGAATTCCTGCAGAAATGCTGGATTCGTGCAGGTTCACCAGCAACTTTCACCCCCAGAAATCAAGTCCAGTCTAGCTATTCGTAAGTACATAAATCATTTTAGGGAAGGTGAAAGTTCATCTGGCCCAATATTTCTCCTCTGTTTTTGGTTTATCTTAATCCCGTTTCGCTATTTTTTCACCACGCCCTCAATCTTCTCTGTCTCCAAAAGAAGCATAACTGCCCCTCCTCAACTTTTACAAACTCTGTTAGAGCCACTTTCTTCAGTAACTTATTCCATATGTTGCATCCGCGAGCTCCATCAGGATCCTCCCTCCCCCGCTCTGCTTCCCTATTTTGGTATGGCATCCCTCAGTGTTTGAATCATTACAAGTAAGGGTAGAAAATACTCTCCAATCCCACAGCAATGGGACCTTTCTCTTTGGTGTGTTCAGTCATTTAAAAGGCTTTGTGGAAATTTTTCTTTTTTTATTTAAATGTTTATTATTTATTTTGAGATAGAGACAGTGTGAGGGAGAGTGGGAGTGCACACGGGGGAGGGGCAGAGAGAGGCTCCACCCTCAGTGAGGAGCTGTATGTAGGGCTCTATGCAGGGCTTGATCTCATGACCAGGAAATCACTACCTGAGTAGTGATATCAAGAGTCGGAAGCTTAACCGACTGAGCCACCCAGGTGCCTTCACTGTCCTCCTTCTTCCCTTAAAAGCCACATGTGGCTTGGGTGGTGCTGCTCCCTGCTCAGGACACTGTGCTTCCTAGGATAAAGGACAGAATAGGCCTCCCTCTTCCTTACAGGGGTCCAATAAGAACTCTGAGCAGACACAGGACACCTCTCTGGTATTCCAGTCAATTCCTTTTGTAAACATACTTCCAGATTTTAGCTGTTTTTCAGAGCAAATGGGTATGGGACTGATGATTTTTTAAAACAGATTTTTTCTTTTTCTAAATAGCTACACTTCTTTCCTTTTGGTTCTTTTTCTGATCTGTGCCCAGATTTAACTGTTCCAGGAGAGACATGCTCTGTTGTCTCTCTGCTCCCAGAGTATTCCATTGTCTTCTAGTAATAATTACTTTTCCCTTTCAGGTAGATATAGTTTCTGCTTGTGATGAGATCTTTTCTGTGCACAGCAGGCTTTATCACCCTTTATCTCCTTCCAAATCTCTCTGAAACGGGGCTTTGCCCACCCTGCCCTGAGGCCAGGGCCCCACAGGTGCCAGGAGCTGCCAACAGTTCACAGGGCCTGGCAGGGCTGCAGGCAGAGAGTTGCACTTCATTATTGTTGATTTGTAAGTCTGACCTTTCTTCTATACTGCCAGGAAGCTACTTTAGAGTATTTGCCATGCCTCAGAGGCATGGCACCCTGTGGATGTGGTCAGCCTATAGAGGCTGTACCAAGGTTTATGAAAGGGAGAGTGATGAGTGGTATTTTTTCACAGTACCAAATTCTTCCTTCCTTTTCCCCTCAGTCTTCTATTTGTTAATTTTTAAATGTTTATTTATTTTGGGAGAGAGAACTCGTGAGCAGGGGAGGGGCAGAGAGAGGAGAGAGAGTCTCTGAAGCAGGATCTACACTTTTAGCACAGAGCCTGACACAGGTCTCGATCCCATGAACTGAGAGATCATGACCTGAGCCTGAGCTGAAATCAAGAGTTGAATGCTCAACCCACTAGCCACCCATGTGCCCTGCCCCTTTTCAGTTTTGGTTTGCTCCACGGGTCCAAATGACTAACCTCTTTACAAACACTGCGCTTATATGTGCTGATGCTCATTGTTGGAGGCACTTTAAAGGCAAAGGGGATTTGATAGATTGCTTTCTCATTTGACCCCATAGTGCATTTATTTAAGTGGATTCTTTTGTTTAGCCCCCCTAATATAGTATTTAAATAAATAAACTCTGACACCATACTACCTAGGTAAAATATCCCAGCTCTGCTACTTACTGTGGATCTTGGGGAAGTTACTTAATTTTTCTGTATCTGTTTCCTCACCTGTAAGATGAGGCTGATTACACTACTCTCCTGAGATATAAAGGGGTTAATCTATGAGAGTGCTTAGAAGAGGGCCTGGCACACAGTAGGCATCCAGCACATCTTGGCTATTGTTATTTGGCATTTCTGAGTTCTAGCTCCATTCTCCAGCCCATCCCTCCAACCCCCCGACACATTCATGAATGGACAGTTAGGAGAGCTCTGTTAGGTCACAGTGGTCCCTGGAAATGTATTATTTTTTCCTATCTCTGGTTTTATTTTGCTAACTTCTGAGGTTCTAGACTTATGCATAGTTTGGACACAGGATTTTTGCATTTGTGACTCCCTGTAGGGAAAACAAAAGAAGTGTTCAGCCAGTCTCTGTCTCTCCAGGGAGGCAGTTATATCATTTCCCCAATTGACTCAAGGGAATCAGTTCCATCCAGGTGTCTCTGCCTAATTACCCTTATTACCTGCTCTGATTCAGCTGTAACTTTGGTATTTATTAATTATGCTGTGACCAGTATGTCTTTTGTTTATGCAACTTAGCCAGGATCATGTTTTGGGGTGGTAATGATAAACAGCTGCTATAGCTTGACTCTCTAAGCTCTTTCCATACCTAACTTTTAGTTTATGTTGGTAATTTATGAAATAATGTAATCACTTTCTAACCCTTGTGTATTTCCCTGGGTGAACTGCCATTTTAATTGGCAAGTGAGCCATAGGTAAAATCTGTGGTTATCACAAAGCGTGTCGAATACCTTTGACTGAATTGAACACAAAGTTAACTGAATCTTTTACTAAATTGGCAAGTTAATTGAATGAATTAATTGATTTATTAGTTTCTGCAGTCAACTTTCTTGAGTAGTTGGTTTGTTATCATATACATAGAACCTGAAATAGTTTTACTTCCCCTAGCTTCTTGTAAACACAAGTATTGATTCGCTGTAGTTTCTCAAGCAGCACTTCTCAAAACCCTGCTTCAGGGGATATTTTCAGATACCATTACATGGATTGTCTTTGGAACTCTTCTTACTCCATGTGTGAATCAGTTCATCAGAATAACAGATTTGTCTGAACCACCAGGCAGTTTCTCTGACTTGAATCATTTGTCAAGTCATTTTGACCTTGAAGGGCAAAACTTAGCATTGGCATGTGTCCTTTCTTTATCACCAAGCAGACCAATTCTATAGGCACTTGGGGGCAAGAGAAGTCTCTGAAGATGGCTTATTTCTTAGCTTGGGTATGCTATTGTGTCAGTGTTTGTGGGTAACTCAGTTCTTATGGTTATAGGGTCTGCCTTCTAGCTTTATAGGCCTCAATATTTGTTAATTTCCAGGCAGTGTTAATAACTACAACATAACCCTTACTATGTAGGCACAGCTCTAAGTACTTTAGATGTGTTTGTCCTTTTTCAACAGCCCTATGTTTTCAACAGCCCTATGAGGTAAGTTCTATTATTATACCCACTTCACAGATGAGGAAACAGAAAGTGCCTCAGAGAGATGAGATTCTGCCTGAGGTCCTATAGCAAGTGAATGGTAAAATCCAAGGTTTCAGAGCTAGTGAGGGTAGTGCTAGGATTTAAACTCAAGCAGTCTGGGTCTGAGTCATATATACTATACTGAGGGGCTGATTTAACTCCTGCTGAAACCAGAATGGAAGTTGATTTATTTGCAACAGAAGATGTAATAAGTGGTTATTTTCTCTGGTCACTTCCTTCCATTGAGAAAATCCACTTGAAAGTCCAAGTCATGATCAACTGTTGCAAGATGAGCATAAAATCAGAACAAAGACATTAAAAAAATGAATTGGATGGATATGGAACCAGGGACCTTCGTTGGTCCCTCTGGACTCCAGGTCACAGGGCCTCAGCCTTCTTTTTTAGAGACATCAGTGTTTGGAGCTGAGAGGTGATGTCTGGGTCTTACTTCACAAAGTCTTAGGTCAGTGCCAAGAGTTTGGGGCACTGTTACCAGCTCCACCCTGGGAAATAAGCAGAGGGGGAGCCAAGGTGAGAAACCAAGAGAACTGAGAACCATGTGTGATGTGTGAGAAGGCTCCAGGCAGGCTATGTGGAGGCATTCTGAAAGAATTTCCTGAGGCCGAGTCCAGTGTTTGCCATGGCTTTTTATGTGTGCCTCTGGTGTGGGTATCCTGGGAAGAGCTAAAGGAGCTGCCAAGGATGAGGCTTGATTTCTAGGACTCTGAGGAAACTGCATGGATCAACCTTCTTCCTTCTAGGGATGTGCTTAGAACTCTGATGATGGTCCCAGAATCAGACCATCTTCTATCTTGGGTAGATCAAACTCACAAAAACACTCTTATTCTCAAATCCCTTTCCAAAAATCTTTTTATTTTGAAATAATTATAGATTCATAGGAAGTTGTAAAAATAGTACAGTGAGGTCCTTCACTCCATTTTCCCAATGGTAACATCTTACCTAATTAGAGTACAGTATCAACCAGGGAGTTGACACTGGTACAATCCACAGAACTTTTTCAGACTTTACCTGTTTTACATGCACTTATTTGTGTGTGTGAATTGCTCTTTTCAGTTTTCCCACATTTGTAGCTTTATGTAAACACCATAATCAAGATACAGAACTCTTTCATTACTGCAAAGACCCCCAGATTCCCTTTAAAGAGGAAGAATCCACTCCTGAAATCAGTAGCTCATGTGGCTGTAATACAATTGAAAGGTTGGAGTTTCCTTTATATCCTTTACATTTCATTAATGTTTTTGTGTAGATATATCCTGTTCACCTCTAAGGACCTAAAAACCCTTGGATCTTTTTGACTGGATTGGGAAATTGAGTCCCATTATCATCATAACCTTAGGCAAGCCACCTAAGGAGGCAGGCATTTGGTCTGTCTTTACCACTCTTTCCAGAAGCACTTAGGACAGGGCAGAACACACAGGAGGCACCCAATAAACATTTCTGAGATGAATTAACTCATTCTGTCTTGATTCTTACTAACTAATGCTCTTAGTGAGGGGACCTCCCTCAAACCCGTATAGTTCTGTCCCAGAACCTTGGTTGACCTTGATTTTGGGTCTGATTCCATCCTACAACTTTTACTACATGCTATTGTAATGGATTCTTGTCTCTAATGGACTACTATGCACTTTTAACAAAACTTTAATAAATTTTTTATAAAATTAAAGGATTTTTATTTAAAAATTTTTAAAAAATATATATATTTTTGAGAGAGAGAGAGAGACAGAGTGTAAGTTGGTGAGGAGTAGAGAGAGAGGGAGACACAGAATTTGAAGCAGGCTCCATCCAGGCTCTGAGCTGTCAGGACAGAGCCCGACACGGGGCTCAAACTCACAGAACACGAGATCATGACTGAGCCGAAGTCAGATGTTTAACCGACTGAGCCACCCAGGCGCCCCCAAAATTAAAGAAATTTTAAACAAAATTGCTGTTAAAAATTGTTAAGCTGAGAGTAAATTTGTTTGACAAATATAAATGGGCACTGCTTGTATGCCTGTCCATCTCCCTTCTCATCTGCCCGCTAGCCTGTTTCTTCTTACAGCTCTTTTTTATTTTTTTAAATTTTTTTAACGCTTATTTATTTTTGAGACAGAGAGAGACAGAGCATGAACGGGGGAGGGTCAGAGAGAGGGAGACACAGAATCTGAAATAGGCTCCAGGCTCTGAGCTGTCAGCACAGAGCCCGACGTGGGGCTCGAGCTCACGGGCCGCAAGATCATGACCTGAGCCGAAGTCAGCCGCTTAACCGACTGAGCCACCCAGGCGCCCCTACAGCTCTTGATTTCATTGAGCTAAAACATCTACCAATTCAATGACATCCATGCTCCCCTCTCCCCCAATATAAGTTCTAATGAAAAATCTCATTAGCAGAGAGGGTGGAGCAAATTACATTTTTTTTTTTTAAGTTCCAATGGTTTGAATTTCACGATACCTGCTCTTGCTAAGGTGATGCACATCCAGTCACTGGACAAATGGATCAGAACTTGTTTTCATGACTGGACTAGAGTTATTTTATAGTTATTGAATGTCGCAGGCTGAGTGACTGCTGGTTGCGAAGGGAAACCTGTAGGTGGAATGAGGAGAGGTGGAAGGCCAGAATGGAAAATCACTAATAGAAGGGCAAAGATACTCTTTAACCATGGAGATATATACCTGACTTCTCTCACTGATACTGAAAATACAGGCAATTTGTTCATGGTTCAACAAAGTGCAGGCCTCAGGTATTCAAATATACATTGGTTAAACCTGCCATTTAAGCTAGCTTTTCTTTCCAGTATTCTCAGTTTGGACAGAGGCTTTTTTTCCTGCTCTGATTTTGATATCTGATTGAAATTCTCTATGCTTAGTATATTAGTTCCCATTGGTTCTTCCTCTGACACTGCCTTCACCTAATGTCCAGACTCTTGAAACTGTGTGTCTAAATGGTATCCTGACTTCAGAAACCACCCCTCCCTGCTTTCATACCCATAGGTACTGCCCATTATTTCCAGCTTAACCTTTAAAAAACCCAGCTTTAATCAAGAGCCTTGGACCATTGGACTTCCCATTGGACCAAGTCAAGTCAAAATTCCTGTCATTCACAGCTCTCCTCTTTAACCTGACCCCCTACCCTATGTCCCTGAAGTCTGTATGCTCCTTTGATGGTCCTCTTCACACAGCATCTCACTCCTGTTAATATACACACCAAAGTGATGCACAATAGGTAGTAAATTTATAGTATTAATTTCCTAGGACTGCTATAACAAATTACCCAAACTTGGTGGCTTCAAACAATACAGATTTATTCTTTTCACAGTTTTGGAGCCCACAGGTCAAAAATCAAGGTATCTGAAGGGCTGTGTTCCCTCTGAAGGCTCTAGGGGAGATTCCTTCCTTCCCTCTTTCAGTTTCTGATGGCTGCATGTGTTCCTTGACTTGTGACTATTTTGCTCCATGGCCTTCTCTTTTCTCTGTCTCCCCTGAGTGTCTCTGATAAGGACATTTGTTATTAAATTTAGAGCCCACCCAAGTAATCCATGATGATCTCAAGATCTTTATAAATTAAATATATCTGCAAAGAGCCTTTTTTTCACATAAGGTCACATGCACATGTTTTAGGGACTAGGATGGGGATATCTCTTTTTTGGCATTGCTATTCAACTGGCTGTAATAAATAAACTCAAAGAACATTGATTCTGAGGTATCAACCAATGCAATTAAAATATTAGTAGCAATTTGGACAAAAATATAAAACATGCTTGTTAAATTTGTGGTTAAGATAAAGCTGGGTTGGGTAGTTATACACTTGGAAACAGAAGGAAGAGATTTTTACAGGTTATAAGAATGAATTAAAATTAACAAAACGGACTTTTACTTTGTACTTATCTCTATTATATTCTTATGTGGTTCTGCTCACCCATCTGACTGGAAGTTACTTGACGGTGTGTCTCATGCCTAGCATATCTGTTAAAAAAATTAATAAAGGAAGAAATGTGAAGTCTCAAATTGGGTTCAAATAATGAACCATAGAGGTATGGGCTATGGGGAAATCCAGCTTTTTAGGAATTTACATGGAGAATTATTCAGTAGACTTCAAGCTCAAAATAACAAAATAATGTGACATGGCTGCTAAAAAATGTTGCACAATCTTAGAGTGTATTATTTGAAGTCCAGAGTCCAGCTCATAGAGGTAATAATTATTTATAGTTTATGGAGGCTAGAAGACATGTGAAAAGTCTTCTGAACCACACATGGTAAGGACCCTTTAAGTTTTTTATAAGTTGATAGCCCCTTTTAGAGAAAGTGAAGATTTGTGTTGCCTTCTTATTGGGATTTCTGAGCACCTAGGGAAAGGGAAGTCAATGATGAAAGTTGAAGGAGGCAGAGCTAATCACTTGTCACACAACTCCTATTTTCATCAGTGCTCAGGTAAAGATGTATTGATCTGCTGTATGCTCCAGTTGAGCATAAAAGGGAAGGTGCTAGCTGTGGGCTCTATTACTAAGTCAAACATTCTCCGTGGTTGCAGTGGTTGGTTTTATGTGTTTTATGTGTCAATCTTGTACCTTGGTGTTGCTATGAAGGTGTTTTGTGGATGTGATTAAGGCCCATGTCAGTTGACTTTAAGGGAGATTATCCCAGAAAATCTGAGTGGGCCTGATTTAATCTACTGAAATGTCTTAAAAAGGCAAGGCCAAAGTTTCCCTGAGAGAGGAAATTTTTTCTAGGATAGTGTCTTTAGCTATGTAGCCTTCTCTTCCTGATGGCCTGTCCTATGGATTTAGGACTTGCCTAAGCAGCCCCACAATCTTGGAAGCCAGTTCCTTACAATAAATCTCTTAATAATATCTTTTTACCAATTTTGTTTCTCTGGTTGAAACCGATACAGTGATTTCCAGGATCCCTGGTAATGGGTTGAGTGGCTGGAGAGGAACTGGGAGGCAGTAGAGTGTTTATCAGTGTTCCTTAAACTTTAAAGCAGTATGACTCATCTGGGGGATCTTGTGAGTCAACAGGCCTGAGTGGACCCAGGTGATGTTGTTGCTGCCTGTGGATTGTGCCTTGAGTGGTAAGGATGTACCTGTAGTTCTCAACTCAGGCTACATGTTAGAATCATCTGAAGGGCTTTTGAAAAATACTGATGCCTAGGCTGCCCCTCTAATGATTGATTTAATTGACCTGTTTTAAATGCAGACAACAGTATAGAAGCAAGAGTTCTCGAAGTGCAGTTCCCAGACAACAACATCACTTGGGAACTGTTAGAAATGCAAATGATCAGACCTCATGCTAAGCCTTCTGAATCTGAAACTCTGGGATTTGGTCTTGGTAAGCTCGTGATTCCCTACAGGTGATTCTGATGCCCACTTAATGTTTGAGAACCACTGGCGCAGATGATAAGAATCTAGGTTATATAATCAGGCTTTCTTCTTGGGGCAGGCAGTTGAAGCTCACTGTATCTGTTTCTCATGTCTGTAAAACAGGCCCTTCTGCCCTGCTGGAGCTGGATCAGGGAATTGACCCGGAGATCATGATCAGGGAGGCCAAGGTTCAAATGCCAGAAGAACATAGGTAAGTGTTAAACCTGGAGGAGGTTTAGGGATAGGGATAGAGGCAAGGTTTATGGTAAGTGAGACAAGAGTGAGAGAAAGTAGTTCATGCCTCCTACTGGGGTACAGAACCAAGGTTCAGAACACTGAAGCTGAGGGAAAGAAACCAGGCTCTAACAGGAAAGAGATGGGAGGACTAGAAAGTGAGCTAGTTTGGGGTTTGCTTTTTAGAGCTAATGGGAGGGAAATGCCTAAACCCCAAGGTTTAGGGACCGTTGATGTGGCAGACAAGCCCACCAGTCCAAACTCTAGCCCTTCTGAGGCTTATATGGTGCCAGAACTGTTCTGAGGTCCCAGGCCAAGCCAGGATAGGAACTCTTGTCTACTTTCCTAAGGTCAGTGGTGGGAATGTAGGGGTGGAGGCAACGTCAGTGAATCCTGCCTCTCCATTTGTCCTACCGCATGGCCTTTTTAAAGTTGCAAATTGATGTCTTGGCTCCCCTCTTGGACAATAAAGTACCTTGGCTGTAAGCACATTGTGAGTCTAGTTTACTGCTAAGAAGTTAGAAGTTGGTGTAACTAAGAATGAAACAACTGTATCTGGAGTGGTTGCCATGATAAAGGAAAAGGCAGGAGAGAGGCTTCTGTCTGTGAAGCAAGGGGCTGCCAGAAAGTGAAGACTAGTTTCTCTTGTGATGTGTGAGGGGCAAGGAGAGAAGAGCTGCTGTTCTACCCACCTGAGTTTGGTACCCCAGGAGAATGGATGAATGTTAAACCTCCTTCCTGCCTTGAATTTATTTTTCTGTATTATTGCTTTGGGCTGTTTCTGTATTATTGCATTGGGCTTTTCTTCCTCTTTGTCCTTTCCTTCTCTTCCATCTTTTTGATAAAAGAGAAGGGGGGGGGTGCTGGCCAATAATCTGAATTAATAAAACCTGCCATGCTGTTTGAGAAAATGTGAATGCTGTATCCCAGACCTAAATAATTAAAAATCATTTACAACGTTAAACTAGTTGTTATGGAAACAACACGTGTTGGGATTTGTTAGTGTGGAAAAAAAACCCCTATTTCAGCTTTGAGGAACAAGCAAAGCTTATTGTGGGTTCTAGAGAAACACAGCTCACCAGAAAGCCTATATGCCTGGGCAATGAGATGGTCTGGAGACTGGGGCAGGTTGTGAGAAACCATGAAATGATCTAGCGGTCCAGAGCTTGACAGTGTAAAAAGGACCTCCTAACTATCTTTCAGTAACTGAAGATGATCAATTTTCAGGAGTATTTTAAGGAGTTTAAGAAGGCACAGGAAAATGAGTGATGGTCGTCTTGAAGGGACATTTATTGGCTGGTAGGCTTGGCTTCTGGTATTTAGCCAGTGGATCACATTAATGGATTAGTAGCTAGGAAGTAAAGCACCAAATCCTTTGTATCCATTGAAGCTTTCAGAATTTTTCCAGAGAAGCTGAAAGTTGAGTTTTACAAATGGTGCTCTCAGTACCCTGGAGTCAGGCTAGGTTCCAGTTCAGTTACAGGTGCACTTGCTCCCAGGGTGAGTTATTTCTCGGAACCTTGTTTTTTTTTTTTTCCATCTTTGAAATGGGGATGATAATGGGAATGAAATAGAGTAATAACATGTGACTGTGGTTTGGAAAGTGCTATTCAGTACTACTTGTTATCCTTCCCAAGTCTTGTTTCTTAGACTAGAAGATTAAAAGAGACACCTTGAGAGGTCTCAGGTGTTTGTGTTTTCCTTGCACTTAGAGGCATACACAGAATGTATTCCAGCATCATCACCCCAACTGCAGTGGAACTCCTTGTCTTTCTTCCTTATCTGTTAATGAATAAAGGAGTAATTGCCGTCATTGCAAAGTTTTGTTAAAGCAAGTTTTCCTCTCCTCCACATCAGGCTCTTTGAGTTGTGAGCCTGTGTGGAGAGAAGGGAAGGGCTTGGCTGGCTCCTGTGTTCCTCTCCTTGTTCTTCTACCTCAGCATCACTCCTTGGACTGCACTGGGTGGCAGTGGGAGGACATGAGCAAGAGCTGGAAGGTCTTATTTGACAGAACAGTTGTTATCTGGCATTGGGGTGCCTGGGTGGGTTGTATGCTACAGTGCTAGTATTTACTCCTGGGGAGAGGGAGGCTTTCAGTGAGTTTTCAGGGCTTCCAGTTATAGCATTTTGTCACCCACAGCTCCCCTGCTATGGGCAGTGGACATTTGTGCTTCTCAGTTCCTGACTCCTTGTGATGTCCCTATGTTGGGATCACTTTGACCTTCTAGGGGATCTATTTAAGATAAACCAAGTCTTTATTTATTTATTTTTCTTCCATGCGGGTTTATGGTTGCCCAACAGGAAAGTCCTGAACATCTTTACCACACCAAACTCTGGAAAGGCTGGCTGTTCCTTTGTTGTCCTTGTCAGCAGGCAGGATATTTCAGCTAGTTTCTTACCTTTTAACACTTGAGGGACAAGTCAGGTGTCAGTCCTGCAGTCTCCAGGGAACAAAGGACAAACTCTAAGTTCTTTTGAAGAATCCCTCACTTCACAGAAAGTAGGGGTTGGGTGGGGGAGGCACCGCTTCCTCCTTGTCCATGATGAGGAGGACTCTTGGAGCACCAACTCTCTTAAAGTATCTTCTACCTCCTAGCTCTGTTCTCTTCCAATGAATACATTGCTTTTTATATTGTCAGGACGTGGGTTATGAGCTCTCTTTGGAAAAAGAATTTCTTTGGTGACCCCCTTGCAAATCCTGTGGGGATGGCCTTGGCATCTATTTTCTAAGCTTTGGGACATGGCCCACATTTGGAGATGGGAGTGGTACCATCTGAACACCTTGCTACACTAGGGAAAATTTAAGTGTTCACAGATTCCTTCAGGGTCCTTCTGCTGCCCTTGGGTACCTAAAGGCCCCTGGAACCCAGGCCTCTGGGCCTCCCTTCTTGAACCTGCTCCAGATTCCTTAATGCAAGTCTTAAAACTTTCAGTCCCAGTTAACCCCAAACCAAGTTGTTAGTCAAAGCCAATCTGTTTCAAGGAAATTCCACTAAAGCAAATGTAAAACCAATGCATTTAACTTTCCCAGAGTTATTTGCATGTTGAAAGAGAAAGAAAATTCATGAGGGGAAAAAAAATCGGAGAATTTCAGCATAGGGTTTTTGGCAGATGAAATCAATGTTCTGTCCTATTAGGACCACCCTTTCTGGGTTGGGGGCCAGGATGGGGCAGCCCTTCAGATTTGAGGCACTTTGTTCCCCCCACTTGTGGGGTTCTCTTTTTTGTCTGTAGTTTGGAGTTCTTTCCCTTCTACTGACACTGGATCCTCACCAATGTGACTTAGAGGTATTTTCTGTAAGCTTGTAACTAGGGGAGTGTAGGTACCAAAATAACCCAACTCGAAGGGCATAGAGGGGGGGAAAATCCCAGGCCCACAGAATGAATCTCTTAGCACCCTTTAGAAAGTCCCTACCATTCCCTCCATTCCTTCAACCTCTTCTTAAAATGACCAGTAGGGGGCACTGCAGGGTGAGATTCCCAGCACTTCCTCCCACCTCTTACCCATGAAAAGTTATTGGAGCACCAAGTATCAAATATAATACACCTATTTTAGTGAGAATAGTACAGTTTTGGCTGCAGTGCTTGCTGAGAGATTATAAATTTAAGGTCTCAGTTGCTCTTGGGATGTGATTAACTGAAGAAGGAAGTTTTAGCTTGACATGGGATACACTTCGGACATCAGAAGGATGTGAAGCACTGGGCCCTAATTGTCCCTGGAAGAACGGTTCCGACACCACCACGGTGGGACCATGATGCATTTGGCTAGAGCACTGAAAGAAGGATCTGGCAGCCTTAGGTTGGAGGATGTGAGGGAGCCAGAGATGTGAAAGCTGAGTGTTTTAAAACTTCAGGAAGCAGCTATCTTCTCTGCCCGACTTTATTGGATGCTGTGAGCTCGGGCAATTGAACTTAAAGCCAGCAGCAAGTTTATCATAAAATCAAATGGAGGGACAAATAGTTCTTTTTCTCAGGGAAGGGAAATTGAGGTACCCATGGAGAGTAAAGAGAAAATAAATCCTAGATTTTAAGAGTCGTATACTAAAACAAAATTGAAGGCAGATTTTGAAACTGGGTTTTTTTTTTTTTTTAAACAAAACTGTTTTTCAATCAGAATACATTTGAACTGTTACTCAAGTCAAAAGGTACAAAGAAGTTGATGAAAAAGTCTCCCACACCTTTCTACTGGGCATAAATTTCCCCTCCCCATGGCTCTCTAGATATATTTCATGTATATATATATATAAATTATTCTCCTGGTTTTATGTTTTTAGTAGGACTATCACTTGGAGAGAATATTTTTAGTACTGAAGGTGTTTCCTCATTCTTTTTAAGTAATAAAAATGTTTAATGTCTAATACAATGTTTCCAGCAACAACTGAAATTAAAAAACTTAAAACACAGCTATAGAACCTATAATCTAGTTCTTGAGTATGCTGAAATAAAGTTGAACAATAAATAAAAATGAATAAGCATTTGTAGCTAAGCTGTCATGGATGCTTCATATACTCTGGTGATAAGGAGCACATGTGTCAAATTGTGTGTAAGTTCACATGTTCATGGTTTTAGAGCAAGGAAAATTTTTGGTAAGACTCAATTGGGAAATATCAAAATGCAATTTCAATAAAACACTTATGACAATGTTCAGGTTCTTTGCCAGATTTTACACCTTGAACTACAGGTAAACTGAAATTTATTTCAGCAATACATAGGTCTGCATAGATCTACTTGCACACAGCCCTCTGTGTCCTGGGAAGTATTAAATATGCAATCAGCATTCCACAAATACTGATGCCATGGCATAGAAGAATATGTATTTTCTTTTCCAGGAATCTTCATGCTTTCCTGTGCTGGATTGCCGGCTTGGATAAGCTGGGAATTAAATTTCTTAGACTCTCCTTCCCTATATAGTTCTGGGTTAAAATCATCCCAAAGCAGGGTTTAATTTATCCAGTAAAACGTCAAAACTGGCTACATAATTTTCAGGGACTAGTGCAAAATGAAGATATGGGGCTCTACATTAATTTGCAAGGGCTAACATAACAAAATCCCTCAGACTGGGTGGCTTGAATGACAAATTGTTTTCCCACAATTCGGGAGAGACTGGAAGTGCCAAGATTAAGGCGTCAGCAGGGTTGGTCTTTACAGAAGCTTTTCTCCTTGGCTTGCAAAGGCTCACTTTCTCCATGTCCTCACACGGTCAGTCTTCCATGTGATGTCTCTTTGTCCAATGTCTTCTCATAAAGCTATCAGTCCTATTGGGTTAGTACTCCTCCTAAGGACCTGATTTTAACATAATTGCCTGTGTAAAGACCTTTTCTCCAAATACAGCCCTAGTCTGAAGGTACTGGTGATTAGGGCGTTAGCATATAAAATCATGCAGGACATAGTTCAGCTCATAACAGATCCCTTGTTCAGATAACAGGAAAATAGTGCTGTTAAAGGCACTAAAATTAGAAAATGTTTCGCTTCTGCTGTCTTTCTCTTGACTTATAATGTTTACTTTGCTATTTAAGATCTCACTTTCAGGAATGTAGTGATAGTCTCTGGCCTCAGTCAGAGATTCTGCCCCGTGACTCAGTTTGCACACACACATGTACCTGCCAGCTGCTGGACCAACACACTAAATCCTGGCTGGGTGCAGAGAAGTCAGTTGACCCAGAGATCCCCTCCAGGTCCCTGTGCACAGGTCACTGCTGGGGGTGGAGAGCATGGAGGTCACTTGGTAGGGTGAGGGTAGGAAGGCCAGTCAAAGCCCAGAGCCATAGTACTTACCTTCTGAAGGTCTTTTGTCCTCATTCTTTATTACTATAAAATATTCCATTGTCCATGGATAGACCCCTGGGTTATTTTCAGACATTCCCTATTAGGACTTGTGGGACATCTTAAAGAAGCTGGAGCTCTGGAGGGCATACTAAAGGTCTCCACAGTAGCCAACTCTGTCTGGCTGCTTTGAGGGGGCTGTCCTGGGGGGAATATGTTCACAGGGGGAGACCAGGACTCCAAAAAATGTTTATAAGCCCACCAACTTAAGGTTGTAAAGGTCTATAGACGTCAGCTCTGATCCCAGACTAAATCTTCATAAAGTTTTACCTATACCATTGTGTTGCTCTATGGATCCCAAGGAACTTTCTGCTTTAATTCTCTTCCTTTGTTTGCTCTGGCCTCAGTATATCCATCTGTAAGACCCGAAAATTGGAGTATAAGATGTTCTCAACCTTTTTCTTAAGGCATAGTACTTTTTATTTTCTTCATCAGATGAAATATAGGAGGAACTCTAATAAGTGCTCTAGATGGAAGCAAGGAACAGTATGCTTTCATAGTTGCCTTATTTTTTTGGTGAATGGTTTTCTGTGACAAAATACCTCTGAGAAGCTATGGGAATCTATGGAGGATTGGATGGAAAAATAAAAAGACACCAGGTTGAAGGCTTTCTGTTCATGTCTGTGACTACATTATAATGATGTCTGCCGAACTTTATTCATAGTGGCACAGGGGTCTGTTGAGTTTGTACCTTCCACCAGCTTCTATATAAATCATAATTATTAGATTGTCCAGTATGGAAAAGGCCAGAGACTTGGAATGTGAGAAGTATATCTGGGTGGTTATGGTGGGGAGATGGGTGGGAAGGAAAGAAAGAAAAGGTAAGAACTAGAGAAATAAGAGACATTCATGTGACCTTTAGATTCTTCAGGTGTTGAGCAGTAAGTACAGTTTTCCCCACTTATCTGGGGTTTCGCTTTCTGCAGTTTCAATTCCCCTGTGGTCAACTGCAGTCTGGAAGCACATAGTCTTCCTCCTGATGAATCATCTGAAGGTCAGTAGTAGCCTAACTCAATGTCACAGTGCCTATGTCCCTCAGCCTCCTTTCATCTCCTCACATAGGCATTTTATCTCCCATCATCACAAGAAGAGTGAGTACTATAAAATAAGATACTTTGAGAGGGCCCACATTCATATAACTTTTATTACAGTATATCATAATTGTTAGTCTCTTACCCTGCCTAACTCATAAATTAAACTTTATCCTACGTACGTATGTAAAGGAAAACCATATATATGGTTTAGTACAATCTGTGGTTTCAGGCATCCACTGGGGAGGGTCTTGGAACATATCCCCCATGGGTAAGTGGGGTTTACTGTATCTTTGTGTGCTGATTCCTGCATATGGGAAGCTCGAGATGGAAAGGATGCTACACAGGTTGCACAAAGATTGAGATGCTTATAGTTGAGATTTTAAAAACCTAATGTTTATTTTTCAGCAACATAAATGACTTCCATCTATGGACTTTTAGTTGGACACATTGTAAACATGATATGGTTATATAGCCTGGTGGAAGTCTATTTCAACCATGTTCCATCTTGAGGAATCCTAATGGGGGTGTGTTTTTGTTATATTGTAGGCAGATTGAACCATCCGTACTTGCCTGGGGCCTTGGCACCATTCACCCCTTACAAGTGTCCTCTGTGGGTCTGTGGTACCTGGGGAAATTGGGCTGAGTCAGGCAGAGTTCAGTGGAGATTAGGCCTTAAAACACTCCAGAATGCATACATGGGGCCTTGGCGCTTTGAACGATCACCCAGGAATTGGAAAAGGGATTTGACTTGTGAGTCCTGTCTAAAAGTCCCTGAGCAGCTTCATTTTACTCCTCAATCCTAACAAATTATCCCCCACATCCAAGTTAAGAAAGACTGCCAGCATTGAAAAGCTAAATATCCACATTTCTAAAAAAAAAAAAACTTAGGAAATGTGAATATAGTAACTAAGAATAAGATCGGTGTTCTGAGCTCTTTTAATATTATGCTACCATTGCCACCACCTCCCCCTTCCTATAAGGTTTGCTGTCTGAGTTCTCTATCTGAATTTAACTTCAATCAGAAGAGGGAATGGGAAGTGCAAGGTGTGTGTGGGTGGGGAGGGGGCGTGTGTGTAGGAGGGAGGTGCGTGGTACAGTAGGCAAAAGAGTTAGGGCTTCAAACTTTATTCAGAGTTTCCTGAGTGTATCAGGATAGCAGCAATGAAGTTTGGTCCAAATAATGTCTTTCTTGACCTTTTAGTACTGTGTGGGATTATGAGAGATAATGGGATTTTTTTCCCCTGCAGCTATCTGGGAGGTTGTATGGATCTTCAAGGTAGGATTTAAAACTTTCTATGCAGCCTGTCATCTGTAAGCCATCCTGTCCAAGAAATGCTTTATCACAGTACAGGGGAATTGTGAAGTCTTTTGATTAAAATGCATTTGCATAGACAAATAGCAAATAGCAGGAGAGTGCAGGAGATGAACCTGCCCTGAAAGGTCCTAGATTGGCTGATCAGCCTCTAAACTTGGGAGTAGAGAACTGACCAGGACAAGAATAGGGGTCTGATCGGGGCGCCTGGGTGGCGCAGTCGGTTGAGCGTCCGACTTCAGCCGGGTCACGATCTCGCGGTCCGTGAGTTCGAGCCCCGCGTCAGGCTCTGGGCTGATGGCTCAGAGCCTGGAGCCTGTTTCCGATTCTCTGTCTCCCTCTCTCTCTGCCCCTCCCCCGTTCATGCTCTGTCTCTCTCTGTCCCAAAAATAAATAAACGTTGAAAAAAAAATTTTTTAAAGAATAGGGGTCTGCTCTCCTCAGAGGCTGTTGAGGGATTTGCCAACCCCAGAACGAGCTTGCTGCAACTGTTCACAGAAGGGTAGGTTCAGAGAGTATCTTCCCACAGCCATTGAAAATCTAGTTCAAAATTGTTACTAATGTTCGGTTGATGATATCTCTGTACAACGAGGAGAAAATGTTGTTGAAGACACATAGCTAATCAAATGGCTTATTGACTATCTCCTTGGAGAAGTCTCTTAGAATGGTTATAATAATTGTGAATGAGCTAATCAAGCATTTTTTGACCTGATCCCTGTTGAACTATGCATCCTGACCATTGGCAAAGGCAGGATTGCTATCCACCTATGGCTAATAAAGGATACTAATCCACACATGAATTCCTTATGAGCAAAGAAGAGAGTAACTTTTTTTCCCCTTGAGGATAGTGAAAAATCTATTTTATTTTTTTTTAAGTTTATTCATTTTGGGAGAGCAAGGGCATGAGCTGGGGTGGGGCAGAGAGAGAATCCCAAGCAGGTTCTGCACTGTCTGTGCAGAGCCTGACTTGGGTCTCAAACCCATGAACTGTGAGATCATGACCTGGGCCAAAATCAAGAGTGTGATGTTTAACTGATTGAGCCACCAAGGCGCCCCCAAGATCTTTATTTTTAAAAGGAGTTCTTTGAAGAGATTGAAGCATCTAAAAGAGTAGGGACATTACATATAATTTTAATCATGTCTCCTCTTCCCATGCCTTCTGGTGTGGTTTTAAATTTCAATTTCTGGTGTGCAAAGAGTGCACACTTTTATTTTTTTAAATTTTTGTATGTTTGAAAGAGAGGGAGAAAGTACATGTGTGCTAGCAGGGGAGAGGCAGAGAGAGAGGGGACAGAGGATCTGAGGCAGGCTCTGCTGACAGCAGAGAGCCTGATATGGATTCTTTGCTGAGAGAGCTCAGACTCCCAAACTGTGAGATTATGACATGAGTGTTACAGACAGAACAACGTTCTAGCTTTCACTATTTGAAGCCATTCCTTTTCAAAGATCTGGAGAGAGGTTGTGATGATGGAGGGCAGTCTTAGGAAGGTGATATGGAATTTGGAAGGAGATAGAAAAACTGGAGAGTTTATAGGAAGAGGCAAAATCTTCTTAGAAATGCTGGAAAAAAGATCCTAGACCAATCTGACCTCACTGAGCTGTCTTCATCCCCCCAGCTGTGTGACTGTGGGAAAGTTGCTAAAACTCCCAATGCTTGCATTTCCTCATTTATAAAACTGGAAGAATACTTTATGTACAACATAGGGCTGTTTCAGGAATTAAATGAACTAACTAACATATTAGAACTTGGAGCAATGATTGGCAATAGTAATTTCTCAATAAATGTTAACTATTATCACATTCATTAAAGATCTTAGGGAAAGGATTAGTTTCTTTCCTCTCCCCTAAATGTAAAAGGTTTGGCTATTCTACTTTAAAAATAACATTTTAATTATAGGAAGAGATTTTTGTGAACCTTCTAGAATAGTAATTCACAAGTGTGGAGTCTGTCATACTTTTCCCTCATTTTGAGCTTTTTGGTGTCTCTGAAACATCTTGGGAAATGGGTCTTTCTTTGGTGCTCTCTGGAGGGAAGACCCGTGAGGCAGTGCAGCCTGGTGGAAGGGGCCTCGCAGGTGGAGCAGACACCTGTTTCCACTTCTGCCTCTATTTACTGGCCCTGGGAGCTGTGGGAGTCACTTAACTTCTTATATATCGGTGGTACTTAGTGAGGCGGATGTGAGAAACCTCTGTAGGGTTTTAAGAAAAAAAAAAAAAACATAGGGGATTGTAAGAAGATTGGTAATATAACAAGTGTTACTTTTTACACATGTAAAGGAGTTTTTTTTGTTGTTTGTTTGTAAAATGTAGTCACCTTGAGAGGCAAATGACACCCATAATACGGTACTCCTTTCAGAGTCTTCAGACTCATGGGTGAAAACCAGTCCTTCAACTTGATATCGAACCTTAAAACTTCTTTAATTAAAAAAATTTAACTTAAAATTTCAGATTCAAAGTGGTAAAAATTGGTTCCACATACCCTTCATCTGAATTCCCCAAATATCAACATCTTATATAACTATAGTATAATCACCAAAAGCAAGAAAATACCATTAATAAAATACTATGTAATTACATACTTTATTCAGATTTCACAAACTGTCCCACTGATGTCTGTTTTCTGGTCCCGAATCCAGTTAAGAAACACTGCATCTTGTTGTATCCCCTTTGTTTCCTTTAACCTGGAACATTTCCTTGGTCTCTTCGATGATCTTGGCACTTTTGATGAGGATCAGCCAGTTATTTTGTTTTTTAAATTTTTTTTAAACATTTATTTATTTTTGAGACAGAGACAGAGCATGAGCAGGGGAGGGTCAGAGAGAGAGGGAGACACAGAATCCGAAACAGGCTCCAGGCTCTGAGCTGTCAGCCCAGAGCCCGAAGCGGGGCTCGAACTCCTGGACCGCGAGATCATGACCTGAGCCGAAGTCAGACGCCCAACCGACTGAGCCACCCAGGCGCCTCTCAGCCAGTTATTTTGTAGATTCTCAATTTAGTTGGTCTGATGTTTTCTCATAAAGTTGTGCATTTTTGGCAAGGATACCATAGACATGGTAGCCTTCTCAGTACACATTATATTAAGATGCACATGATATTAATCTGTCTTATTATGGAGATATTAACTTTGCTTACTAGGTTAAGGTAGTGTCTGCTAGGCTTCTCCACTAAAGTTAGTATTTTCCCCTCTGTAAGTAAGTTCCTTGGCGGGGAGATAGTTTGAGACTATGGAAATGTCCTCTTTCATCATATTCTTTTTTTTTTTTTAATTTTTTTAAATGTTTGTTTATTTTTGAGAGAGACAGAGTTTGAGTGGGAGAGGGACAGAGAGAGGGAGACACAGAATGGGAAACAGGCTCCAGGCTCTGAGCTGTCATCACAGAGCCCGACGCGGGGCTGGAACTCATGGACTGTGAGATCATGACCTGAGCCGAAGTCGGACGCCCAACGACTGAGCCACCCAGGTGCACCCCCCCTTTTTGTTTTTAAGTTTATTTATTTTGAGAGAGAGAGAGAGAGAGAGAGAGAGAGAGGGAGAGGAGGAAGGGGAGATGCAGAATCCCAGGCAGGCTCTGAACTGGCAGTGCAGAACCTGATGCAGGGCTCAAACTCTGAAACTGTGAGATCATGACCTGAGCTAAAACCAAGAGTCAGACACTTAACCGACTGAGCCACCCAGGCACCCCTCTCATAATCTAATTTTTGCATTAGAGTTCTCCACAAAACCAGAAAAAATTGTATGTGTATTTATATTATGAGGAATTGGCCAACATTATGAAGGCAGAGGAGTTCTATGATCTGCCATCTTTAAGTTGAAGATCCAAGAAGGCAGGTGGTATAATTTGAGTCTGAGTCCAAAGGCCTAAGAAACAGAGGAGCTAGTGATGTAAATCCCAGTCTAAGAGCAGGAGAAGATCAATGTTTCACCTCTGGTAGGTAGGCAGGCAGGAAGAAAAAGGGGTGAATCTCTCCTTTTCTCTACCTTTCTTGTTCTATTCAGGCCCTCAAGGGATTGGATGATGCCCACCCACACTGTGTGTGTGTGTG
>NW_024412417.1:7488136-7696722 GCF_014898765.1 Herpailurus yagouaroundi
TGTTTTTAAAACTCCAAACCTGTATGTCCAAATGGATGGTTCAGTTGACACATTGGACTCAGGATGACTATGGGTTATTCCTCACATTGGAATTCAGTGCCAGTTAGAGCTATTCTGCTTTCTTATTCCCTTCCTCTTGGTCTTGTCCTATTTTACACTGCCTAAAGGGGGATTATCAGACTGAGGAAATCACATGTTCTTTGGAAGCAAACAGCTCTGGATTTCAGTCCTATACTCACCACATATTAGGTGGGTGACCCATTCAAGTAACTTAATCTCTTTGCATTTCAGGTGCCTCATAAAGAAAAAGGATTCTACTTCATGGATTGATTTTTTTTTTTTTAACAGTATATAAGCTACCATGTATAAAAAGCTATCCATCAAGCATGATGTGAATCTCTTTGAATGTTGGCTCTTTTTATCTTTTTTCTTTCCAATGAAAACAGCTACAGTAAATACAAAGGCTGAATTTGTATTTCATTGGTCTGGATTGGAGTCAGGTTTAAAAACACTTCAGGTGATTCTAAAGTGTATCCACAGTTGAGAACCACAGATTTGAGCTCACTTAAGGTCTTACTGATTTAAACTGTAAGGTATCAATCAGAAGGACAACATGTGATTTCACTCATGCAGAATTTAAGAAATAAAACATAGGGGAAGGGAAGGAGAAATAAAACAAAAAATAATAAAATAAAATAAAACCGGGGTGGCAAACCATGAGAGACTCTTAACTATAGAGAACAAACTAAGGGTTGTTGGAGGAGAGGTGGGTGGAGGAGTGAGCTAAAATGGGTGGTGGGTATTAAGAGGCACTTGTTGGGATAAACACTGGTTAATACGTAAGTGATGAATCACTAAATTCTACTCTTGAAACCAATACTACATGTATGGTTTCAACTAACCATTCAACTAACATGAATTTCAATAAAAGACAAACATCTAAGATTAAAAATGAATATCTGGTTATTTTAGCATGGTTACAATAAAAATAATGTAATACTGCATGTAGGGGGAAATTTTGTGAGAGGGGAATTTGAGGTATCGGTTCATTCATCCATTGAGGTAATCATTGTGGTTGGTTTCTTTTTTTGAGCCCTGCATTAGGCATTGTTAAGCACTGGCCATGTAAAGGTGAAATTGGCACAGTCAGGCAGCTACAACACAGTACAATGTGATGCAAGCTGAAAGCAGTTACAATAGTCTAGTACCATGGTTATTAGGTGTTTGCCATGCAAATGCACTAATTTTATTTTATTGAGTATTTGACAATGTATGAAGAATATTGAGTGGATGGGAATCATTAAATATTATGTTAGAAATCTAGCTCTGGTGTGCTTGGAATGGGTGAGGTAGGATAGGCAGGGGAGTAGAAGAAAGACTGAGGGCTTAATGCTGGGTTATGGCAGTGGGGATGAAAACGAGGGGCTGGACCTGAGATAGGTTGAAGATGGAATGGCAGGACTTGAAGACCAATTATGTGAGAGGGAGGTTTTGATGACCTCCAGATGCCTGAGTAGGTTGTAGCATCATTCACTGAACTAGTGGAAGGGCAAGGTTGTGGGTGGGGATCTTAGTTCAGTTTTGAGCCTGTTACAGTTGAGGCTTTTAGGAACATAGAATATGATAAATGATTGCTATCTGGATCTGGAACTTGGGAGTGGAACCTCCATTAGAGATAAAGATGAGGGACTCTGCAGTTGGTATTTGTAGCCACAGGTATGGATAAAATTGTCCAGACATGACGTGTAGAAGAATAAGTGAAAAGCCAAGGACAGAGAAGGAGTTGTTAGCATTGAGCAGGGGAGGAAAAGGAACAGCTGGAGAGGAGAGTCTGAGAAGGAGAGGCAGAGGGCCTGAAGAGAACCAGGAGAGGGGAGTCTCAGGGGCATCAAGGAAGGACAGATTTGAAGAAAGGCAAACTGGTAAGCAGTGCAAAAGCAACAGAAGAGTTAAAGTAAGTTCTGAACTGCAAGAACTGGATTTGGCCTGTAGGTGGGCATAAGAGAGTCTGTTGAATGTGTGTAACAAAATTTGTGCAGTCCAAGAAGCACAGGTTGAGAATTTCCCCTCTTGTGAGAAACCTTCCCTAAATCCACACCATTTGTTGACTCAATGCATTAAAAACTTTGAATGACCTCCTCTCTGGGATGGAAGTCACCTTGTTGGTCATTTAACTCAGGTCTCATTGAACAGGTGAGGAAATTAAGGCCCAGAAAAGTCCTTACTTGTGTGAGGATAAGTGGCACACTTAAGCCCTTAATCCAGACTATTCTCACACACGCATTGGTGCAGCTAGTTTACTCTCCTTTCCTATGTGTTCACATGTTGTTTATTTACACTCTGGTTGTCTTGTATTTCTGTAGTTTGTAGGTTTTGCTGTTTTGAAGGAATTTAGAGGATGGTAACTCCATCTCTACTATTTTATTACTTTCTTACTATTGATCTTTTGACTTCACAGGCTATTTTAAAGAATAAGCTATGATCTTGGACAGAAAGACCCTACAAAGCAACTCCCATAATTTAGGAGAAATGTCATGGAACAAACTGTTTCTTAGGAGCTCACTAGCAGAGTGTCAGAACCTGACACTCCAGGCTGGTTTGTCTGTTCATATCCTTTTATTGCAGAAAATCAAGCTCTGGCCATCAAATACTTTTTTTCCTTCTATTTTTAAATTTTAGTTAACATACAGTGCAATATTGGTTTCAGGAGTAGAATTCAGTGACTCATCCATTCTATACAACACCCAGTGCTCCTCACAACAAGTGCCCTTCTTAGTACCCATCACCTATCTCCCTCCATCAACCCTCAGTTAACCCTCAGTTCTCTATCATAAAGAATCTCTTGGGTTTATTTCCCTCTATTCTTTCCCCCGCCTTCTATGTCCATCTGTTTTGTTTCTTAAATCAGACTGAAATCATATAGTGCTTGTCTTCCTCTGATTGACTTCACTTTGCAAGTCCATTCTAGCTCCATGCATGTCATTGCAAAGGGCAAGATTTCATTCTTTTTGATTGCTGAGCAACATTCCACTGTATATATGTACACCACATCTTTATCCATTCATCAGTCGATGGACATTTGGGCTCTCTCCATAGTTTGGCTATTACTGCTATAACATTGGGGTGCATGTACCTCTTTGAATATGTATTTTTGTATCCTTTGGGTGAGCACCTAATAGTGTAATTGCTGGGTGGTAGAGCAGTTCTATTTTTAGTTTCTTGAGGTACCTTGATACTGTTCTCCAGAGTGGCTGCACCAGTTTGCGTTCCCACCAACAGTGCAAGAGCGTTCCCCTTTCTCTGAATCCTCAGCAACACCTGTTGTTTCCTGAGTTGTTAATTTTAGCCATTCTGTCAGGTGTGAGGTGGTGTGTCATTGTGGTTTTGATTTTTATTTCCTTGATTATGAGTGATAATCTATTAGCTATCTGGATGTCTTTGGAAAAGTGTCTATTCATGTCTTCTGCCAATGTCTTAACTGGGTTTTTTGTTTTTTGGGTGTTGAGTTTGAGAAGATCTTTATAGATTTTGGATACTAACCCTTTATCAGATACGGTGTTTGCATATATCTTCTCCCATTCTGTTGGTTGCTTTTAGTTTTTTTGATGGTTTCCTTCTCTGTGCAGAAGCTTTTTATCTTGAAGTCCCAGTAGTTCATGTTTGCTTTTGTTTCACCTGCCTTTAGTGACGTGTCTAGTAAGAAGTTGCTGTGGCTGAGGGGCGCCTGGGTGGCTGAGTCAGTTAGGCATCTGACTTCAGCTCAGGTCATGATCTCACAGTCCGTGGGTTCGAGCCCTGCGTCTGACTCTGTACTGACAGCGCAGAGCCTGGAGTCTGCTTCGGATGCTGTGTCTCCCTCTTTCTCTGCCCCTCCCATGCTCCTGCTGTGTTTTTCTCTCAAAAATAAACATTAAAAAAGTTGCTGGGCCAAGGTCAAAGAGGTTGCTGCCTGTGTTCTTCTCTAGAGTTTTGATGTTTTTTTATCTCACATTTGGGTCTTCCATCCATTTTGAATTTATTTTTGTGTATGGTGTAAGATAGTGGCCCAGGTTCATTCTGCATGTTGCTGTCCAGTTTTCCCAACACCATTTGTTGAGGGGACCATATTTTTTTCAGTGGGTATTCTTTCCTGCTTTGTCAAAAATGAGTTGACCATATAGTTATGGGTCCATTTCTGGTTTTTCTATTCTGTTCTATAAATCTACGTGCCTGTTTTTGTGCTAGTACCATACTATCCTAATGACTAGAACTTTGTAATATAGCTTGAAATCTGGGATCATGATGCCTCCAGTTTTTTTTTTTTTCTTTGTCAGGATTGCTTTGACCATTTCAGGTCTTTTGTGGTTCTATACAAATTTGAGGATTGTTTGTTCGAGCTCTGAAAGAAATAGTGTTGGTGTTTTGATAGGGATTGCATTAAATTTATAGATGGCTTTGGGTAGTATAGACATTTATGACAATGTTTGCTCTTCTAATCCATGAGCATGGAATGCTTTTCCATTTCCTTGTGTCCTCTTCAATTTCTTTCATAAGTATTCTGTAATTTTCAGAGTATAGATCTTTTACCCCTTTAGTTAGGTTTATTTGTAGGTATTTTAAGGTTTTTGGTGCAGTTGCAAATGGGATCAATTCCTTGACTTTTCTGCTGCTTCACTATTGGTGTATAGAAATGCAACAGATTCTGTATGTTGATTTTTATATCCTGCGACTTTGATGAATTCATGTATTCTAGCAATGGCCATCAAATGTTTTGATGTTTGATACAGGGGATCGTTTAGCAAAGCTTTGAGATTCTGTCTCCTCCCCAATACCATTATTTTGGCTGAATGGCATTGGGGACTGTGGGAGGTTAGGAGAGGAGTGCCCAAATCACTTGGACTTTTGAGACTCAGAGCCTAGTGTATGAGAGAGCCTGGTGTCTGAGAAAGTTCATCTAGAGACCTCCTGGTCTTCTAGAAGCATTTATTCATTCATAACATTGTAGGTGAGTTTTTATGACCCCTATCTCAACCATTTTTATTTTCTTACACTTATTTCTATCTTTTCAGGCTCTCTTTTCTCTGTGTCTCATTCAGGTTTTTTTTTCCTGCTTTTTAAAAACTTTAAGTTCAAGTTAGTTAACATACAGTGTAGTATTGGTTTCAAGAGTAGAACCCAGTGATTTGTCACTTAATGCAACACCGAGTGCTCATCCCAACAGGTGCCTTCCTTAATGCCCATCCCCCATTTAACCCATCCCCCTTACCCACCTCCCCTCTAGCAACCCTCAGTTTCTTTTCTGTATTTAAGAGTCTATAGGGGCGCCTGAGTGGCTCAGTCACTTGAACCACCGACTTTGGTTCAGGTCATGATCTCACGGTTTGTGAGTTGGAGCCATGCATCAGGCTCTGTGCTGACAGCTCAGAGCCTAGAGCCTGCTTTGGATTCTGTGTCTCCCTCTCTCTCTGCCCTTCCCCCACTCATGCTCTGTCTCTCTCTGTCTCAGACATAAATAAACATTAAAAAAATTTAAAAAAAGAGTCTCTATCTTTGTGTCTTTGTCTAGCTATAGATCTGTTTATATTGCTCATCTCTATACATCTTTTTCTGTCTGTTGTGGGGAAAATGCCCCCTGGATAAAACTCTTTGCAAAAACAGTGATACATTGCTGTTCAATAAATATTGTAATTGGGTGATCATGGAACTAATGTGATGGGACCATGGAACTGATGAGTGAATAAAGTATATAGTAATCAATAACTTATCTTTTTAGCATCAACATTTTGATCAAGGACCTCCAAGTACCATGTGTTGCTGACTCAAAATTAGCTAGAGAGACAGCTTCCCTGGAGCTCAGAGAAGTTTGACCCTGTAGGCCTACCAGTGGGCAGGCACCCCTCTAGAAGTTACTGTTTCTGAATCTGCGCCATAGAAATCCCACTCACAGACTTGTGATGTGCATACTGGGAGAATGGTGAGCCCATCAGGAATTTGTGAAGTTATTTAGTGTAATGGACATTAAAAATTCTTAGCCTACCTAGCATCTAATCTCCCTTCATAGAAACATCTTGATTTCCTTTTGAGTCAAGACCTGGCCCCACTGTGATGCTTGGGGATAATACACACGTCAGCAAGCCACTACGGAAATGGGAAGGACCAGATACTTTGTCCCTCCTGGTATGACCAGGAGCCACACACATGGCCCAGGCTTAAATAATTGGACACATCCTCCTGGGAGTTAGAAACAGTTGGAATTTCCTTATTCCAACAGCAGCTTCCTGACCAGTGCTCAGTTCCTGATTCTTCATTCTCTGGAGCTGACTTGGATCCTGCCAGTTTCTGGGCTCGTTCTCCATCTTCTGATCAGTTCTGCAAGTCCTTTGTTTCCTTTGGCTGGAGTTAGTCTGCTTGGATTGCCATAACAAAATGCTACAAATTGCATGACTTAAATTTATCTTCTTACAGTTCTAGAGGCTGGGAAGTCTAAGACCAAGGTTCTGTTGGGGTTTGGTTTTGGTAAGAACTTTCTTCCTGTCTTGTAGATGGTTGTTTTGGCTTCACATGGTCTTTCCTCTGTATATGCACACTGAGAATGCAAGCTTGCTCTCTTGCTCTCTGGTGTCTCTTCTTATAAAGACACGAATCCTGTTTAACCAGTGTTCTACCCACATGACCTCATTTAACCTAAATTCCTTCAAATACACACTGGGGACTAGGACTTCAACATACGAATTTTGGAGGACCAGAAACATTTTGTCTATAACATCAGGTAAAGTCTATTGTCTGGCTTAGAAATGAGGAACTTTAGTAGATATACCTAAACCTAAATTTGCTAGTCTTACTTTATCCTTCTAAAAACCCCCCCCCCCCCCCCCGGCCCCCGCTTTTTTCCATCTTGCTCTGCCAGTCTGGCTTTATTCAGTTGGTTGAAATAGTGGTCTATTTAACAAAAAGTGAGGGCCTTTTGACAACATTAATTCCCCCTCCTACCTCTTTTCTTGCATCTATGGTCTCATTGGCATTTTTTGAGCAAGGCTGTCAGTCAAGCAGGTGATTGGAGACTCTCTGATGTCATTCTCCACACTGATGTCAGATGCCAACCTTGGGGCTGGCTGAGTGGAAAAATGACCAGCTTGGCTCTTACAGTTATGGCTCCATGTTGCAAGAAGTTGGCAATTCTCTTCTTGCTTTTTTCTTTTTATTGCTTGTTCCACAGTCTGGGAAGCATACACAGCTGCCTGGCAGTTCTGCTCCTGAAGCTATGGCACTCACCATCAAAGGCTCTTACTCTGCTTGCTGCTCCAGATAGAAGAACAGTGACAAATAATAGTAAGCCATGCCCTTCCACTAAGGGTCTCTGAGCTAGAAGTCTTGTACGGGACTTACCAGAGGAAATCTGCCTGAAACAGTCCCCAGCATAAGGCTTCTCTTGAACAAGTAGCACATAGTGCCACATGTTACCTTTATGTGCAAAGAGTTACCAACCAGAAAGGTGTATGTGAACATGGCCCTAGTAAAACTTTTGGTTAATGTTCATTTCATTTTTTATTCTGCCCCACTATCCCCCTTCACACCTGGAAATCACTCAGTATGAAGTAAACTACAGTAGTTTCCAGAACTGTGTGTGTGTGTGTGTGTGTGTGTGTGTGTGTGTGTGTATTTTCAACTGCAGATGTCCAGGAAACAGTAAACTCTTGTTTTGAAGCTTTTTAAAAATTGAGCTTTTGATTCCAAGCAATTGAAAATTGTTCCTGTTTATGCTTCTTATTGGTGATAGTTTAACTAGCTCGATTTTGTTTTCTCTGGATTATGGTCTTTTTTTTTTTTTTTTTTTTTTCATGGTTTTCCTTTAGGAGTTTACCAGTCCTTGGAGCTCACTGGTAGCAGAGGAAAAAAGTGTCTAGAGAAATTGAATTTCTTTCATGTTCACAGAAAAGGTGGCCACTTGCCATTATAGGATAAACTCAGGGCATTTTTCCCAGGGGTTCATGGATTAGTAAAAATCTGAGAAATATTCATACCCTTTTTTTTTCTTCTTTTTTCAAGGCTAGAATATATAGCCTCTACCTACACTTTGGAAAGTATCTATCAAATTAAATCAAGATAATCACTTACTTCTGGCATTTGTAATGGGATAATTATACTAACAATTCTTTACTCTTGTAACTTAGCAAAAGGGATGTTTTACTTTTGTGGTGCTTGGGAAAGCATGACTAATGGTCATTCAAGTGTAGATGGTTTATTCAAATGTCTAAATCCTTCTCTTACATTTACTGTAACAGGTACTTGTTACTATCCTTCAGTATTTTCAACAGTTCTTCCCATATCCATCAACTAAAATCACCCAAGCAGTTACTGAGAATTCACTGTGTGTACATTCCTGAGTTCTGGGACGAGGGTTGAAGAATTGGTATAATGAATAAAGGCTTTGCCAGGGTATATTTCTTACAGGAGAGTTGAGGCTTTATGTGGATTATGTGGAATAGATGGTGAGAAGTGGTAATTCTAGGCTGGAAGATAGCTGAGAAGAGATGTGCATGGAAAAGCCAGTTGGTAAGAAAACCAAATACTATTGGACAGGCACTTTGCTAAATGCCTTACCATGTCATGAAACATTTAATCTCTATTAATTTACAGTATGGGAGGTTTGCCTTTATTTAAAACTGAAGTCATTTAAAGAGCATATATTGAAGTTGATAATGAAATTCTAGTCTACTTGACTCCAAAGAATGCAAATGAGCAAGACTTGCTTGGGGGAGCTTTCCCTGGCTGGAAGGGAGGTCCTCCATAGGGTGGAGTGAGAGATGAAGTTTGATACTTTGGCAGGGGGATAGTGAAGGCACATTTATACCTCCTAGTAAAGATAATCCAGAGCTCCTGTAGATCCTAGAGTTGGGGCAGTGACATGAAGGGAATGAGGGTAGGGGGTTACTGGCTGGGGATCTTGTGCCCCTTCACAGGTAACTGAGAACAGTTAGCATGAAACCTTAACACCTTGACTTTCATTTTTGCCCAGCTTGCTCTTAGCCATCTACATTCTAATTGGTCCTGCTCTCAGCAGTGAGACTTGGCTCTTCTAAGTATCATTTGGAGTACATTCCTTTCTTCTCTTGGAATAGTTCTGAGGACCTCAACAGTGTGCTTCCTAATTGCAAGCCCACTGTCTCTTCTTTTGTACCTTATAATTTCTTCTCCAGCCCAGTACCCATCTACCCTTCTGATGGCAACGCTCTTGTATTCTGCCAGAGTTTCTCTATTTTGTTAAATGAATTTGACCTTTCCTGTTAAGGTCCATCTTTCTAGATGGAATAAACTTGGTTTTGAGGGTCATTCTAACAGGTCTCTTGGTTTTTGTGATTAAAAATAGAGGTATATTCACTAATATTTTTCATTAACTGTGTTTACGTAAACTGATGTGTAAACTCAAGGGCAGTCAAGGGACTGTCTTGTTTAAGGCTTTGCCATCTCCCCAAAATGCCTGGTTAAATACTTTGTCTTTGATAGTCACCAGATTGTTGCCCAAGTAGGTATAGCACACTTCTTCACCTCTTTGGTTAGGTTTATTCCTAGGTATTTTGTGTGTGTGTGTGTGTGTGTGTGTGTGTGTGTGTGTGTGTGTGTGTTTGTTTTTTTTTGTTTTCTGGGTTGTTGTTTTTTTTTGGTGCAGTTATAAATGGGATTGATTCCTTGATTTCTTTTTGTTGCTTCATTATTGATGTATAGAAATGAAATCATTTTCTGTGCATTGATGTTATATCCTGTGACTTTGCTGAATTCATGGATCAGTTCTAGCTGTTTTTTGGCAGAATCTTTTGGGTTTTCCATATACAGTATCACGTCATCTGAGAAGAAAGTTTGACTTCCTCCTTTCTGATTTGGATGCCTTTTATTCCTTCGTGTTGTCTGATTGCTGAGGCTAAGACTCCCAATACTATGTTGAATAACAGAGTGGACGAGTGGTGAGAGTGGACATCTGTGTCTTGTTCCTGACCTTAGAGGGAAAGTTCTTAGTTTTTCCCCATTGAGGATGATACTAGTGTTGGGTCTTTCATATATGGCTTTTAGGATCTCGAGGTATGCTCCTTCTGTCCCTACTTTCTTGAGGGTTTTTATCAAGAAAGGATGCTGTATTTTGTCAAATGCTTTCTCTGCATCTATTGAGAGGATCATATGGGTCTTGTCCTTTCTTTTATTAATGTGATGTATCACATTAATTGTCTGGTGGATATTGAACCAGCCCTGCAGCCCAGGTATAAATCCCACCTGATCATGGTGAATAATTATTTTAATGTATTGTTGTACCTGGTTGGCTAGTATCTTGTTGAAGATTTTTGCATCCATGTTCATCAGGGAAATTGCTCTATAGTTCTCTTTTTTAGTGGGGTCTTGGTCTGGTTTTGGAATGGAGGCAATGCTGGCTTATAGAAAGAGTTGGGAAGTTTTCCTTCCATTTATATTTTTGGAATGGCTTCAAGAGAATAGGTGTTAACTCTTAAATTTTGGTAGAATTCCCCTGGAAAGCCATCTGGCCCTGGACTCTTGTTTTTTTGGGAGATTTTTGATTTCTGATTCGATTTCTTTACCGGTTTTCGGTCTGTTCAAGTTTTTCTATTGCTTCCTGTTTCAGTTGTGGTAATTTATATGTTTCTAGGAATTCATCCATTTCTTCCAGCTTGTCCAATTTGTTGGAATATAATTGCTTGTAACTCTTATTGTTTGTATTTCTGCAGTATTGTTTGTGATCTCTCCTCTTTCATTCATGGTTTTATCTATTTTGGTCCTTTTTTCTTTTTGATGAGTCTGTCTAGGGGTTTGTCAATTTTGTTAGTTCTTTCAAGAACCAGCTCTTGTTTTCATTGATCTGTTCTGTTTTTTTTTTTTTTTTATTTTGATATTGTTGATTTCTGCACTAATTTTTTAAAATTTTATTTTTTATTTTTTCAAATTTACATCTAAATTAGTTAGCATATAGTGCAACAATGATTTCAGGAGTAGATTCCTTAGTGCCCCTTACCCATTTAGCCCATCCCCCCTCCCACAATCTCTCCAGTAACCCTCAGTTTGTTCTCCATATTTATGAGTATCTTATGCTTTATCTCCCTCCCTGTTTTTATGTTGTTTTTGTTTCCCTTCCCTTATGCTCATCAGTTTTGTCTCTTAAAGTCCTCATATGAATGAAGTCATATGATTTTTGTCTTTCTCTGACTAATTTCGCTTAGCATAATACCCTCCAGTTCCATCCACATAGTTGCAAATGGCAAGATTTCATTCTTTTTGGTTGCCGAGCAATACTCCATTGTGTGTGTGTGTGTGTGTGTGTGTGTGTGTGTGTGTGTGTGTGTGTACCACATCTTCTTTATCCATTAATCTATCAATGGACATTTAGGCTCTTTCCATACTTTGGCTATTGTTGATAGTGCTGCTATAAACATGGGGGTGCATGTGTCCTTTTGAAACACCACACCTGTATCCCTTGGATAAATGCCTAGTAGTGCGAGTGCTGGGTCGTAGGGTAGTTCTATTTTAAGTTTTTGAGGAACCTCCATACTGTTTTCCAGAGTGGCTGCACCAGCTTGTCTTCCCACCAACAATGCAATAGAGATCCTCTTTCTCTGTGTCCTCGCCAACATCTGTTGTTGCCTGAGTTGTTAATGTTAGCCATTCTGACAGGTGTAAGGTGGTATCTCCTTGTGGTTTTAATTTGTATTTCCCTGATGATGAGTGATGATGAGCATGTTTTCATGTGTCAGTTGGCCATCTGGATGTCTTCTTTGGAGAAGTGTCTATTCATGTCTTTTGCCCATTTCTTCACTGGATTATTTGTGTTTTGGGTGTTGAGTTTGATAAGTTATTTATAGATTACGGATATTAACCCTTTATCTGATATGTTACTTGCAAATATCTTCTCCCATTCTATTAGTTGCCTTTTAGGTTTGCTGATTGTTTCCTTCCCTGTGCAGAAGCTTTTTATTTTGATGAGGTCCCAGTACTTCATTTTTGCTTTTGTTTCCCTTGCCTCCGGAGATGTGTTGAGTAAGAAGTTGGCTACGGCCAAGATCAGAGAGGTTTTTGCCTGCTTTCTCCTCGAGGATTTTGATGGCTTCCTGTCTTTAATTTAGGTCTTTGATCCATTTTTGAGTTTATTTTTGTGTACGGTGTAAGAAAGTGATCCAGGTTTATTCTTACATGTCGCTGTCCATTTTTCCCAGCACCACTTGCTGAAGAGACTGTCTTCATTCCATTGGATATTCTTTCCTGCTTTGTCAAAGATTAGTTGGCCATACGTTTGTGGGCTTATTTCTGGGTTGTCTATTCTGTTCCATTGATCTGAGTGTTCTTGTGCCAGTACCATACTGTCTTGATGATTACAGCTTTGTAGTATAGCTTGAAGTCTGGGATTGTGATGCCTCCTGCTTTGGTTTTCTTTTTCAAGATTGGCTATTCGGGGTCTTTTCTGGTTCTGTACAAATTTTAGGATTCTTTGTTCTAGCTCTGTGAAGAATGCTGGTGTTATTTTGATAGAGATTGCATTGAATATGTAGATTGCTTTGGGAAGTATTGACATTTTAACAATATTTGTTCTAATCCATGAGCATGGAATAAGTTTCCATTTTTTGGTGTCTTCTTCAATTTCTTTCATAAGCTTTCTATAGTTTTCAGTGTATAGATTTTTCATCTCTTTGGTTAGATTTATTCCTAGGTATTTTATGGTTTTTGGTGTGACTGTAAATGGGATCGATTCCTTAATTTCTCTTTCTGTCACTTCATCGTTGGTGTATAGGAATGCAACCGGTATCTGTGCGTTGATTCTATATCCTGCAACTTTGCTCAATTCATGAATCAATTCTAGTAGTTTTTTTGTGGAATCTTTTGGGTTTTCCATATAGAGTATCATGTCATCTCCGAAGAGTGAAAGTTTGACCTCCTCCTGGCCAATTTGGATGCCTTTTATTTCTTGGTGTTGTCTGATTGCAGAGGCTAAGACTTCCAATAATACGTTGAATAACCGTGGTGAGAGTGGACATCCCTGTCTTGTTCCTGACCTTAGGGGGAAAGCTCTCTGTTTTTGCCCATTGAGGATGATATTAGCGTTGGGTCATTCATATATGGCTTTTATGATCTCAAGATATGTTCCTTCTATCCCTACTTTCTTGAGTATTTTTATCAGGAAAGGATGCTGTATTTTGTCAAATGTTTTCTCTGCATCTATTGAGAGGATCATATGGTTCTTGTCCTTTCTTTTGTTGATGTGATGAATACGTTAATTGTTTTGTGGATACTGAGCCAGCCCTGCATCCCAGGTATAAATCCCACTTGGTCGTGGTGAATAATTTTTTAAATATATTGTTGGATCTGGTTGGCTAATATCTTGTTGAGGATTTTTGCATCTGTGTTCATCAGGGAAATTGGTCTATAGTTCTCCTTTTTAGTGGGGTCTCTGTCTGGTTTTGGAATCAAGGTAATGCTGACCTCCTAGAAAGAGTTGGGAAGAGTTCCTTCTATTTCTCTTTTTTGGAACAGCTTCAAGAGAATAGGTGTTAACTCTTCCTTAAATGTTTGGTAGAATTCCCCTGGAAAACCATCTGGCCCTGAACTCTTGTTTTTTGGCAGGTTTTTGATTACTAATTCGATTTCCCTACAGTTATGGGTCTGTTCAAATTTTCTATTTCTTCCTGTTTCAGATTTGGTAGTGTATGTTTCTAGGAATTTGTCCATTTCTTCCAGATTTCCTATTTTATTGGCATATAATTGCTCTTAATATTCTCTTATTTTTATTTCTGTGGTGTTGGTTGTGATCTCTCCTCTTTAATTCTTGATTTTATTTATTTAGTCCTTTCCTTTTTTTTTTTTTTGATCAAACTGGCTAGTGGTGTATTAATTTTGTTAATTCCTTCAAAGAACCAGCTTCTGGTTTCATTGATCTGTTCTACTGTTTTTTTGGATTCAATAGCATTAATTTTTGTTCTAATATTTTTTTTAATTTTTTAAATGTCTTTATTTATTTTTGAGACAGAGGGAGACAGAGCATGAGCAGGGGAGGGGCAGAGAGACAGAGACAGAGAGGGAGACACGGAATGCGAAGCAGGCTCCAGGCTCTGAACTGTCAGCACAGAGCCCAATGCGGGGCTTGAACTCACAGACTGTGAGATCATGATCTGAGCCGAAGTCGGACGCTTAACTGACTGAGCCACCCAGGTGCCCCATCTGCTCTAATGTTTATTATTTCCTGTCTTCTGCTGGTTTTGGGTTTCATTTGATGTTCTTTTTCCAGCTCCTTAAGGCGTAAGGTTAGGTTGTGTATCTGCAATCTTCCTTCTTTAGGAAGGCCTGGATTGCTATATACTTTCCTCTTATGATCACCTTTGCTACGTCCCAGAGGATTTGGGTTGTGGTGTAATGATTTTCATTGGCTTCCATATACTTTTTAATTTCCTTTTTAACTTCTTGGTTAGTCCATTCATTCTTTAGTAGGATATTCTTTAGTCTCCAAGACTGTTTTTACCTTTCCAAATTTTTTCTTGTGGTTGATTTCGAGTTTCATAGTGTTGTGGTCTGAAAATGTGCACGGTATGATCTCAAACTTTTTGTACTTACTTAGGGCTGATTTGTGTCCCAGTATATGGTCTATTCTGGAGAACGTTCCATGTGCACTGGAGAAGAGTGTATATTCTGCTGCTTTAGGATGAAATGTTCTGAATATATCTCTTAAGGCCATCTGGTCCAGTGTGTCATCCAAAGCCATTGTTTCCTTGTTGATTTTTTGATTAGATGATCTGTCCATTGCTGTGAGTGGAGTGTTGAAATCTCCTATTCAGGTATTACTATCAATGAGTTTATTTGTGATTAGTTGATTTATATATTTGGGTGCACTCACATTTGGCACATAAATGTTTAGAATTGTTAGGTCTTGGGGCGCCTGGGTGGCGCAGTCGGTTAAGCGTCCGACTTCAGCCAGGTCACGATCTCGCGGTCTGTGAGTTCGAGCCCCGCGTCGGGCTCTGGGCTGACGGCTCAGAGCCTGGAGCCTGTTTCTGATTCTGTGTCTCCCTCTCTCTCTGCCCCTCCCCCGTTCATGCTCTGTCTCTCTCTGTCCCCAAAAAATAAATAAACGTTAAAAAAAATTAAAAAAAAAAAAGAATTGTTAGGTCTTCTTGGTGGATAGACCCCTCGATTATGATATAATGCCCTTCTGCATCTCTTGATACAGTCTTTATTTTAAAGTCTAGATTTCCTGATACAAGTATGGCTGCTCCAGCTTTCTTTTGTTGACCATTAGTATGATAGCTGGTTCTCCATCCCCTTATTTTCACTCTGAAGGTGTCTTTAGGTCTAAGGTGGGTCTCTTGTAAACAGCATATAGATTGATCTTGTTTTCTTATCCATTCTGTTACCCTATGTCTTTTGATTGGCGCATTGAATCCATTTTATGTTTAGAGTGAGTACTGAAAGATATGAATTTACTGCCATTATGATGCTTGTAGAGTTGGAGTTTCTGGTGGTGTTCTCTGGTCCTTTCTAGTCTTTGCTGCTTTTGGTCAGTGTTTTTTGTTTTTTTGTTTTGTTTCTTTTTTTTGGTCTTTCCTCCCCTCAGAGAGTCCTCTTTAAAATTTCTTGCAGGGCTGGTTTAGTGGTCATGAACTCCTTTAATTTTTGTTTGGGAAACTTTTAATTTCTCTATTTTGAATGACAGCCTTGCTGGATAAAGAATTCTTGGCCGCATGTTTTTCTGATTCAGCACATTGAATATATCCTGCCACTCCTACCTGGCCTGCCAAGTTTTTGTGGATAGGTCTGCTGCAAACCTGATCTGTCTTCCCTTGTAAGTTAGGGACTTTTTTCCCTTGCTGCTTTCATAATTCTCTCCTTGCCTGAGTATTTTGTGAATTTGACTATGATATGTCTTGTTGATGATCGGTTTTTGTTGAATCTAATGGGGGTCCTCTGTGCTTCCTGGATTTTGATGTCTGTGTCTTTCCCCAGGTTAGGAAAGTTTTCTGCTGTGATTTGCTCATATAATCCTTCTACCCCTATTTCTCTCTTCTTCTTCTGGGACCCCTATGATTCTGATGTTGTTCCTTTTTAATGGGTCACTGATTTCTCTAATTCTTAAATCATGCTCTTTTGCCTTGATCTCCCTCTTTTTTTCTGCTTCATTATTCTCTATAATTTTGTCCTCTATATCGCTGATTTTGTTCTGCCTCATCCATCCTTGCTGTCGTGGCATCCATCCGTGATTGCAGCTCAGTTTTAGCATTTTTAATTTTCATTCTGACTAGTTTTTGCTTCATTTATCTCTCTAGAAAGGGATTCTAATCTATTTTTGACTCCAGCTAGTATTCTTATTATAATGATCTAAATTCTGGTTCAGACATCTTGCTTGTATCTGTGTTGGTTAAATCCCTGGCTGTCGTTTCTTTGTGCTCTGTCTTTTGGGGTGAATTCCTTTATTTTGTCATTTTAAAGGGAGAAAAGGAATTAATGAGGTAGAAAAATTAAAATTAAAATATTAAAATTAAAAAATTAAACACAAACACACACAAAATCGAATAAACGATGCTAGATCTTGGGGCGCCTGGGTGGCGCAGTCGGTTAAGCGTCCGACTTCAGCCAGGTCACGATCTCGCGGTCTGGGAGTTCGAGCCCCGTGTCAGGCTCTGGTCTGATGGCTCAGAGCCTGGAGCCTGTTTCCAGGCCTGTGTCTCCCTCTCTCTCTGCCCCTCCCCCATTCATGCTCTGCCTCTCTCTGTCCCAAAAATAAATAAACGTTGAAAAAAAATTAAAAAAAAAAAATGATGGTGGATCCTAGGTGTTTTGGTCTGGGTGTCGAAAGTGGTTTGACAGATTAGAGAAAAAAGGGCAGTGGGAAAATGAAATCGTTTGAGAATTTGAAAAAATGAATACACTAAAGTGGACTAAAGTGAGACGATGGGAGTAAATAGAATTTGAAAAAATTTGCACAAAAGTAAAGAAAAATTTTAAAGTAGAAAAAAGTAGAAAAAAATTAAATAAAAATATTTTTAATAAAAATTAAAAATAAAAATTTTTCTCTTTCTGCAAGAAAAAGAAAAGAAAAAAATCGTTTGAAAATTTGAAAAAGTGAATACACTGAAGTTGACTAAAATAAAATGATGGAAGTAAAATAGAATTTGAAAAAATTTACACAAAAGTAAAAAAATATAGTAAAAAAATATTTTTAATAAAAATTGAAAATAAAAATAAATTTTTCTTTATTCAAGAAAAAGAAAAGTGAAAAAGAAAAAATAAGAAAGAAAATTGAACAGATGGACCTGCTAACAGATTGAAATAGGACTAAAATTACTTCATTTTTCCCCAGAAGTCAGACTATGAACTGCTTTATAGTCCATAAACCAAGCAGGCGGAGAGACTTGTGTTCTTGTAGAGCGAGGTTGGCCCAGTTGGGCGGGGCTCAGTGTAATGGCTCCATTGTCCACTAGATGGCGCTGCTAGCCTACTGGGGTGGAGTGTTGTTGAGCTCGTAGGTGCATTTGTGCATGTGCGGGAGCGGTGAAAATGGCATCACCCAGTACCCAGTCTCTAATATCGGAGCTCTGTTCTCCCGGATCAGCAGTTGTGCACCTGTCCTCTGTCTTTAGCTTTTGTCCACTCCCCGCTTTTTCACTGTCTGTGACCAGGCCCCAGGCAGTACCTCTCCCGAGTTTTGTCTCAGATGCGGCTGTTTTCCCCGGCCCTTTACTTCTGAAGGACTGCAGCTTTGACCTGTTCCGCCCCTCTGCGGGAGGGTCTCAATGAGCAATGGCTAAATGTTGGCTGTACCCAGGAACACTTGCTGGACCCTGCTGCTGCCAGTGTCCTGAGACCGCGGCCAGGTGCCAGCCCACCCCAGAAAAAGTTCGTGAGATAGTGTAGCAGCACCTTTTCAGAGATTATGGAAAATCACAACACACATCTGGCACTGGACTTCACCCTTAACGACCTTGTTCCAGCACCCGGAAATGTGGCAGTTCTCTGGGGTCTGCTGGGACCAGGTGGTTTCAACAGTCTCTATCAAATGTCCTTCCAGCAGTGGAACTGCTTTCCCCTGTGTGGCTCAAGAACCTCCCGGACCCCACTCTGCTCCTGGGGATTCGTCCTTCCTACCAGAACACCACCTGGTATGGAGCTGTGGAGTTGCAGACTTTGTGCTCCCCTTGTTTACAGTCTTAATGGAATTTAAACCCTCTCCTTTCTCCTTTCTCCCTTTTTAATGTAGTCCCTGTGGCTGTTTCCAATTTTCCACTTTTTCTCCACCTGTTTTTGGGGAGGGGTGCTTTTCCCATATTCTTCCCTCTGCCCCAGCCTCTCTCTGCCTGCAAAAGCACCTCCCTTCCCGTGGCTTCTCACTCCCCAAGTTCACCTCTCCACACTGCATACCTGCTGAACTCTGTGGTTCATGTTGTGCAGCTGTTGTGTTAATCCTCCAATCAGTTTTCTAGGTGTGCAGGATGGTTTGGTGTTAGTCTGGCTGTATTTTATGGACACGAGACACAAAAAACTTCGATGCTCTTCCACCATCTTGGCCCCACCCTCCCCAAGACCGATTTCTGCACTAATTTTTATTATTTCCCTTCTTCTGCTGGTTTCGAGATTTATTTGCTGTTCTTTCTCCAGCTCTTCAAGGTGTAAGGTCAGGTTGTGTATCTGAGACCTTTCTTCCTTCTTTAGGAAGGCCTGGATTGCTTTATGCTTTCTTCTTATGACTGCCTTTGCTGCATCCCAGGGGTTTTGGGGTGTGGTGTTATCATTTTCATTGGCTTCCATGTACTTTTTAATTTCCTCTTTAATTTCTTGGTTAACCCATTCATTCTTTAGTAGGATGTTCTTTAATCTCCAAGTATTCGTGGTCTTTCCAAATCTTTTCTTGGGGTTGATTTTGAGTTTCATAGTGTTGTGGTCTGAAAATAAGCAAGGTATGATCTCGATCTTTTTGTACTTGTTGAGGGCTGATTTGTGACCCAGTATGTGATCTAGTCTGGAGAGTGTTCCATGTGACCTTGAGAAGAATGTGTATTCTGCTGCTTTAGGATGAAATGTTCTGAATATATCTGTTAAGTCCGTCCAGTCCAGTGTGTCATTCAAAGCCATTGTTTCCTTGTTGATTTTCTGCTTTGGTGATCTATTGTGGTAAATGGGGTGTTGAAGTCCCCTACTATTATGGTAGTGATATCAATGAGTTTGTGATTAATTGATTATATATTTGGGTGCTTTCATATTGGGGGCATAAATATTTACAATTGTTAGATCTTCTTGGTGGATAGACCCCTTATTAAGATAGAATTCCCTTCTTTGTCTCTTGTTATAGTCTTTATTTTAAAATCTAGTTTGTCTGATTATAAGTATGGCTACACCAGCTTTCTTTTGACAACCATTAGCATGGTAGATGGTTCTCCATACCCTTACTTTCAATTTACAGGTGTTTAGGTCTAAAACGAGTCTCTTGTAAGCAGCATATAGATGGGTCTTGTTTTCTTACCCATTCTGATAAGTATAGCACACTTCTTAAACTTTTTCCTTCTGGTGAAAATTCTTGGCTGATAGTGGCTTCATTTTCTTTAGGCCTTAATGATTATTTTTGGTTCTTGGGCCTTCTCACTCCTCTTAGCATGTATGCTTAATACTACAGGTAGGTCAAGAGAAGCCTGCTGGAAATGAGGTTAGTGATTCTGCCTTATGTGGAGGTGGGGTACAGGGAAGGGAATAATAAAAAGAAATCCAAACCTCCTAATTCTCCTTTTCTCTTGTACCCCCTTTGCAGCCCCAAAGCTCTCCTAGAGGGATCCTAGCTGCACTGCCCTCTGGAAACCCCATAGGGACATACACAGCTCAGCAACATGTCCTGCTGGGGTACCCAGCATAGTGTCTGGACAGCTGCATGATTAGGCCAGAGAGGAGCCCTTTACTTGTCTCCTGGTACCTACATTATTTCCTTGCCTGTGAGTGGCCAGCCAGGATGCCTCTGCCTTATTAGGCCAGGTACTTAATATTGAGTTTATCCCTGCACATGCTTCTCACTTTAGATTAGTATAACCATCTCTAGTTGACACAGGAATTGGCCTCTTTATGCACAATTGGATGTGTGTTCTTTAGGCACAGTGACAAACAAATTTCTTTGATTATTTTATGTTGATTATTATGTCAACCAGTCATCTTTTTTGGTTAAAGAATATAACAATATTTATGGCTATTTTATATTTCATACTTCGATAGGGCACCTGGGTGGCTCAGTCGGTTAAGTATCTGACTTTGGCTCAGGTCATGATCTCGCAGTCTGTGAGTTCGAGCCCTGTGTCAGGTTCTGTGCTGACAGATCAGAGCCTGGAGCCTGCTTTGGATTCTGTGTCTTCCTCTTTCTCTGCCCCTCCCCCCCCATGCGCACGTGCTCTCTCTCTCTCTCTCATTCAAAAATAAACATTAAAAGATTTAATATTTTATAGTTAGAGATGCTAAAATAGTTAAAACTTACTAAGAGAGTCTCCTGTAATATCTCCTAGTTAGGAGGTGTTCCTCCAGGAAGCTATTAAAATACTTAGTGAATCCTTTCTTGGCTCAGGAGAGTTGATCTTTCACTGGGTTCTGTTCTCCAGATGAACTTGCTTCAATCATGGTCTTTCCTCTTCTTCCCAGAGCCCTAACTGAGCTTGCCAGTGGCTCACCCTTACTGAGAATGGTTTCATTATTCATATGTGTGTTTCTGAGAACCTATAACTGCTTCCTATCACTCTGTGAAGGAAGTGATAGCCTCTTTGGCTATCTTCTTCTTCTGGTCTCTTCTCATTCTTGTCTAACAGAATTAGTTGACAGGGTTTCAACCAAAAAAAGAAGAAAAGGTTTGTGCCTAATGTTTCTGGAGGTTAGTTCCCTTAGGTGTGGGCTCTTCTGGAGTATAAGAACATGAGGTTCAAGATTCTATCTGTTTAGGCTTTTTATGCAGCAACTGGCAGTTAACTATAAACATGCTTGGAGACCTAGCTCCAAGCTTACCTTTTAGATAGATCCCTTTAAGTCCGACCTTGGTCAGGGAGTGCCCTGCCATTGTTTGCATTCATAGTGCGTATTTGTATAGTGTTCTTGGCGACTCTTCTTATTCTGATATCTCTAAGCTAAATCTCACACAGCTATTGAACTTCCATTTTTAAATTGCACTGTAACTTGCACATATCATTTTAAATTTCCTATCGATTAAATCTTTTTTAAGATTAAGATTTATCGATTAACTTTTACATGTGTGTATAGCCATGTAATGACCACTCAGGTTATTTCCAACACTCCAGAAAATTGCCTTGTGCCCACTAGTAATATCTCTGTCAAAGTAGCCACTATTTAGACTTTTATCACCATAGATGCATATCAACTATTTTTAAACATACATATAGAATTCTATAGAGTACAGCTTCTGCTTGACATTATATCTGATATTCCTCCATGTTGTTGAAAGTTAGTATTTTTTTTTCTTATTTCTGTCATATCTTATATAAATAGATCATGATCTATTATTCCACTATTGATGAATATTTTGGTTTCCAGTATTAGGCTACTATGACAAAGCTGCTAATGACATTCTTATTCAGGTCTTTTAATGTTCAAACCCACTCATTTTTGTTGGAGACATACTTAGGAGTCATAGGCATATGTGTGTTTGGCTTCAGTAGGAACTTCTGAACCAAAATGTGTTGTACCCACTTACATGCTTACCACCTGTGTAGGAGAGTTTCAGTCCATGTAACTTTCATATCTTGTCTCCCTGACATGACTTGACAGGACAGTGTGCAACCAGGCTCATATATTTTGTATTAGACATGGGGCCTGTACAGAGACTGTGGGTGGTAGGAGTGTGATAAGCCTCAAAAGACTGAACAACATGAAGCTCACACTGACCAGATCTCTACATTGCAAAAAGACTACAATAAACTGCAGGAAAATCAAGATCATTTAGATCCTGAGAAAGGGAACAGTATGACTCAAAACTTCCATGCACTGTTTGAAAATCTTACCCCAGTCCTTACGATTTAATGTCAGGATATTACCCAAGGTGAACTGAATGACTCTTTGTAGACAACGCAGCCAAAAAGGCTGTTTAAATAATAGTCTTCTGCAAACAGCGATCTTTTTTGAGAATAATAAAATGGTTTTGTCATCTTAGATGATCTAACATTTTCTAGGAAATAACTGTAGCTCTTTGTTCTAAGCTCTCCTGTAGGTTTAGGCAAGGGTCTGAAATAACTTCTAGCTAGTTAATGACCATGGATGGGACACTCCTTGCAGAGACTGATGCATGATGTAGTAGAAAGCACATGATTTGGGTTTAAAATCTCACCTTTGATAAACCCTCGCTATGTGACCATGACCTAGGGTTTGTCTTTCTGGGTTTGTTTGTTCATCTTGGTGAGGACCATGTCTACCTGTCTTTGGGTTGAGAAGATGGTGATTGTGAATATGCACCTCTGGAGATGGCACATAGATGAGGCCTTAAAAAAAAAAATGTCAGCCTCTCTTCAGTTTTTTTTTTAACTAATTTTTTTCAGCTTTATTAAGCTAGAATTGACCTATAACATCATGTAAGTTTAAGGTGTACAACGTGTTGATTGGATATGCTTATATGCTACACATGTTTTCATCAGTAATGCTAGCAGACCTGTTATCACATCATATAATCACCATTTTTTTTTTTTTTTGTGGTGAGAACATTTAAGACCTACTCACTTAGCAACTTTCAAGTATATAATACAGTATTATTAACTGTAATCACCATGCTGTGCATTAAGTCCCCAGAACTTATTTCATAGTTGGAAGTTTGTACTCTTTGGCCAACACTGCCCTCCTCTAGCCCCTGGTAACTACTAACTCTATTCTGTTTCTAGGAGTTGGACTTTTCAAGATTTCACACATAAGTGATATTGCAATGGTATTTGTCTTTCTGTATCTGGCTTATTTCATTTAGCACGATGTTCTCAAGGTCCGTTCATGTTGCAAATGACAGGATTTCATTCTTCATGACTGAGTAGAATACCATTGTTAATATATACCACATTTTCTTTATCCATTCATCTATTGACAATTAGGTTGTTTGTGTTCTTTGGCTATTGTGAATAATGTAGTGAACATGGGGGTGCAGATATCTCTTTGGGATCCTGTTTTCATTTCCAAGAAGTGGGATCATATGGTAGTCCTGTTTTTAATTTTCTGAGGGACCTGTGTACTGTTTTCCATAATGACTTCCCTTCAATTCCTTGGTGATAGTGATGGTTGATGTTAGCATTGGTTTAGAGTCTGACCTGAATGGGAACCTGGAACCTGGCTCTGACATGAACTACCTGTTTGATTTGGACAAATTACTTAACCCTACTAAGCCTCAGGTTCTTCATTTGTAAGAAGATATTTCCTACTTTGTAGTGTTGCAGTGGGATTAAATGAGCACAGTAGACTTCTTAGTTATATGTAAAGCCACCTACTTAGAGGCTGATGCATAATAGTAGTTTGATATCTTTGTTTTCCTATTCTAGGATTTCTCCAACACAAGAATTGTGACTCTTAAGGTTTTGAATTTCCCAAGAATCTTAGCATAAAAGGTCCAAGTTGCAAGGTGTTCAGTGATATGAAAGACTCGCAGTTATCTGTTAATCTATAATCAGAATATGCAAATCTTGAGCTTTTAGGGGCAGAAACTAAGTTTTCTAATTGAGTAAAAGAATGGTACTACTAAACGGTTTCAGTTTTATGAATAATCATGTAGTAGGTAGGATATAATCAGCTTTTCAGTTTGATTTGTTGTATAGGTTTAACCCTTTCCTTCACCTCCCAAAAATAGTTGAGAAACACTGCCTGTGAGCCCAACTTCCACATCAGTCAAGGTGGATGTACACTGAAGTTCAAAAGGATAGCCTGTTTTCAGGTGGAGACTTTTATTCTTTATTTTTAATTTTATTTAAATCCAAGTTAGTTAACATATAATATAATAATGGTTTCAGGAGTAGAATTTAGTGATTTGTCACTAACATATAACACCCAGTGCTCATCTGAATAAGTGCCCTCCTTAATGCCCATCACCCATCCGGTGAAGACTTGTAGATCAGTGGTTCTCATTGGGGACATTTCTGAAATCTGGGAGTGGGGTATTAATGTGCAGCACAGAGCCCAAGGATGCACAGTGTCCCCATTACATGTGGAATTGCCTCATATAAAAAATATCCTATCTCCTGCATTTTTGAATGTCTTCATCTTCAAGGTTAATCCCTCATTTTCCTTATTGCCTTCAGATATGAAGTTGCCAAAGGTAAGTGTATATTATAATATAATTTAGTATGCACCAGTAACTTCTCTTTCATTTTCTTGTCTTTATACAGAATGGCTTCTGATGTGTTCTCAAAAGCAAACATTCATAAAGAGCAAATATATGTGTCAGATCATTTCATTGTTTTCTGCTACTGTAATCCTGCACAAGCATTTACATGTTGAAACACAAATCATTTTATCTATTATAGTTAACTGTATATAGTTAACTGTATATAGTTAACTATATAAGTTATAGTATGTATAAACAGTTTCAGAGATGGATACGTGTGTAGGTTAGGATTTTTCAAGGCCTTTTCAGAATTGTACAGTGATGAGACGGATAGGTTGGATCCCTTCTCCAGAAGTCCTTTGGAGAATTTTTTTTTTTTTTTTTACTTTAATGAGCTTTCCAGTTCTATGCCTCTCCAGTGCAACATTCCTACATTACAGATAAGTCACACTTAGGTTTGGAGGAAAAAAAAAAAAAGGTGGAAAGTCTTTGCACTGTGCCCTGATTATTCTCCTGTTGTGTACTTACGATTCTTCTAGGTGTCTGTTATTAAAGGGCAGAGGCATCTAGCTGCCAGAAGGACTGACCCTTCCTTGTCTTCATTTCTACCCCCTAACACCTTCTTGTTCAGATGCCTTAAACCATACACCTGCCTCTTTGGAGACTTTGCTTCCCTCCTTATCTTCTTATCTGCCTAGGATTTTTGCCCCATCTTCTGCTGGATCTAAGGCATTCCCTCCACTTACGGCTCTTTTCTTTGTTGTTCCTTTTACTCCCTCCTGCCCTCTTACCTGCTTGTCTGGTAAACATATGAAGGGATATGGTATTTATGAGCAGATCCCAACTGAGTAGGAAAGAGTCTTAGGCTCAGGAAGCCACATGGCAGAGCATAACCTAGAGGCACAGCTACCAGAACAAATCATACTAAACAGAGATTCCCTTCTTTGGTGCCATTTTGCTCAAAAGGCAGAACTAGTCCAAGATAAGGGTAGTATCAATTCTGGGCATCAAAGAAGGCTCTCCTTTTGAAGCTTTGGGATTCTTTCAACAGTCTGATTTCTTTGTATCCTGTTGAGCTGAGTAGAAACAAAGAATCTTATGCCCTGTTTTCTTGCTAGGGGTGAGTGTAATGTATGAACTAATCCTAATGTAGAGATGATGTAGTGGTTAGAATGCAGGCTCTGGGTTTACGTCCTTCACTTGATACTCCCTAGCTATGTCATCTTGGGCAAGTTACAAACTTCTCTGTGCCTCAGTTTCCTCATTTATATAATGGAGATGATAAAAATGCTTACCTCAGGGTAGTATGTAAAGGCTGACTTTTTGTCTGTCATATGGTAGGAATTTCTCCTGTCCAAGTATTAAGTAGGCCTGACTCTGCTTAGATTCTGAGATCAGATGAGATTGGGCATGTTCAGGGTGGTATGGCCATAGACTGGTAGGAATTTCTAGGTTATAAGTATGTAATTGTAATTTGTGAAGTAGTTTCACTTCCCCTGACCCTCAACAGAGGCCTCATATTTGTCATTAATTTTACAACCTAAGTTCAAGAATAAGTGTTAGTTATACATTTTATTGTGTTGCTAGGTTTCGAAAGATAAGATTAAATTTGTGGCACATTCAGATTCATGTAATGAGTTACTTTATAATGGAAGTCTACAACACTTGGCTTTCCCAAGATATTTACTCCATAGAGCACTATTTTTGCAAAAATGTTCTCCAGAAAAATTTTCTGGTTTGCAGCACGTAAAATGTCACTCTTGGAGACCCATGACCTACACCAGCATGTCAAAGGCTTGTACAAAAGCTTGTCAAAGTACTGTAAAGAAACTTGTTTAATTAAAAAAAAAAAAAAGTACTATTTAATAGTTTTCCTAGAAAATGGAGTCTGAGCCAAAGTTTGCATCCTAAGGATTTATCAGAGGTGCAATCCTAGGGCAGTAAGAGTGAAGCAAAAAGGGAAGTGACACAGGGAAAGCAGATGCTAGACTACCTGTGTTACCCAGGTAGTCACAGCTTCATCAGTGGGAGCACCTTATGACCACACCAGGCAAGGGCTGTGTCTTTCAGATCGGCTGTGTGGAACTGCCACACCTTGGAATCATCTGGAGTCCTTTCCCACTGAAGTTTACCCATGAAGTGTTAAAGCCACTGCACTTAGGGGTTGTGTTACCTGGCCTTTTTGGACAGTTTCTGGGCTAGGTAGATCTTTTGCTCTGCAACATGGCCTTGGATCCCTGTTAGATCTGACCACCAGAGCCCCTATGGACCCTCTGCAGAGGACACAGTGATGGCTTTGTTAAAGCCTTGTTCTCACTCCAGGGGAGGCTGAGATAGCCTGTGGTGCAGTGCTAGGGGATGAGGCCATGGTGCCTGATGGCTTGAAAGAGTATGAGGACAAGCAAATCTGGAAGGCATATAAAGTGGCCCTGCATTCCTATCTGTGTACAAACTTGGCCGGTATAAATCTCACTTCTTCTCCTCCCCCCTTTTAAAATTATGTTATTTCCTAAAACTTACCTCCTGAGGCATAGATTATGGAGCTGAATTCAAGAACTGTTTATAATGTGGTAGAGAATTAATAAGACTGAATTGCATAGCTTTTGTGAAGATGTTTCTAGATATAGTGATATTTAGAATTTTAGAGCCCTGTGTTTTAGTTAAGATGGTCCATTTTAAATTTGGGCCAACAGTCACACTGAGTTAGAATCCTAATTCATTGTATACAGTATTTCTTTGCAAATAGATGATCCCAAGTAATACACTTAGGAGCAGTTGTGTTTCCTCGTAGTGTCTGTTTCCTCTTTTTCTGCAACCCTCAGTTTGTCATTTATCTTCTGACTTTGCTTTTGATTTAAAAAAAAAATCTGTAGATATTTAAAAATTAAGCCTTTTAATAACACTTTTTTAAATCTTGAGACTATTTTAAACTTCCAGAAAAATTTAAAAACTGTACAGAGAATTCCCATATATCCTTCACCTAGAGACCCTACTCAAGGTTTGACAGTTATCTCCGTGATCTCTATAGCAAGAGGACTGAGGTCTGAATCATGTGTGCTTTTTAATTTTTTAAATTTTAAAGCAAGAGGGAGGGGAGAGGGGCAAAGAGAGATAATTTAAAGCAGGCTCCACACTCAGCGTAGAGCCAGATGTAGGGCTCAATCCCACGATCCTGGGATCATGACCTGAGCCATTAAGAGTTGGATACTCACCTGATTGAGGCACCCAGGTGCCCCAGAATCATGTATACTTTTAGTGATCATGTCTCTCTAGAGTGCTTGAATCTGAATAGTACCTCAGTCTTGTAATGACTTTCATGATAAATATATTTTTAAAGATTATAAGCCAGCCATTTTGTAAAACACTGCTCTATCTGGGTTTTTCTTTTCTTTCTTTCTTTCTTTCTTTCTTTCTTTCTTTCTTTCTTTCTTTCTTTCTTTCTCTTTCTTTCTCTTTCTTTCTTTCTCTTTCTTTCTCTTTCTTCCTCTTTCTTTCTTTCTCTTTCTTTCTTTCTCTTTCTTTCTTTCTCTTTCTTTCTTCCTCTCTCTTTCTTCCTCTTTCTTTCTTTCTCTCTCTCTCTTTCTCTCTCTCTCTTTCTCTCTCTCTCTTTCTCTCTCTCTCTTTCTCTCTCTCTCTTTCTCTCTCTCTCTTTCTCTCTCTCTTTCTCTCTCTCTCTTTCTCTCTCTCTCTTTCTCTCTCTCTCTTTCTCTCTCTCTCTTTCTCTCTCTCTCTTTCTCTTTCTTTCTTTTTCTTTCACAGAGAGAGACAGAGCATGAACGGGGGAGGGGCAGAGAGAGAGGGAGACACAGAATCGGAAACAGGCTCCAGGCGCTGAGCCATCAGCCCAGAGCCTGACGCGGGGCTCGAACTCCCGGACCGCGAGATCGTGACCTGGCTGAAGTCGGACGCTTAACCGACTGCGCCACCCAGGCGCCCCCCATCTGGGTTTTTCTAATGTTTCCTTATGACTAGACCCAATGCGTCTGTGTTATTATTATTATTTTTTAAGTTTATATTTTGAGAGAGTGAGCGAGCGTACAAGTGGGAAAGGGGCAGAGAGAGAGGGAGACACAGAATTGGAAGCAGGCTCCAGGCTCTGTGCTGTCAACACAGAGCCTGACTCGGACCTCAAATTCATGAACTGAGAGGTCATGACCTGAACCAAAGTTGGCACTTAACCAACTGAGCCACCCAGGCACCCCATTTTTTTTTTAAGTTGATTTATTTTGAGAACAAGCACGAGCAGGAGAGAGACAGAGAGAGAATCCCAAGCAGGCCCTGTGCTGTCGGAGCAGAGTCTTATGCGGGGCTTGAACTCACAAACTGAGATTATGACCTGAGCCAAAATCGAGAGACGCTTAACTGACTGAGCCACCCAGGCACCCCGAGTCTGTGTTCTTCATAAAACATAATGTGGCATATGATATTGACTAATTACTGGTGGTTATTAATTTTATCAGTTGGTGAAGATGGTGTCTGCCAGGTTTCTCCACTGTAAATTTCCTTCCCCGCACCTTATTGATGTAATTCATGAGTATTTTGTGGACGTATAGTTTGAGACTGTAAAATCCATTCCTCATTCCACTTTGACCCACTAGTTTGAGAATGCATTGGTTTCTTGCCTCCATTATTATAGTTCTAGTTGAAAAACATGATTTCATGGTGCCACAATTTTGTATTTGTTGACATTCTGCTTTAAGGAAGACCTTTCTTTTCTTTCCACTTATTTTTTCACCTATATATAGGAGAATGAACTACTGGATTCCAATTTGTTTAGTGGGTCTTAATCCATTACTATCCGTATTTATTTTGGTGCTCAAACTGTCCCAGACTTGACCATGAAGAGACCTTTCAAATTGGTTTCTGTGTTCTTTTGATACCTCTCCTTCATGTTAGGAGTACTTCCTTACTCGCCCATTAGACTGGTGTTCCAGGTTCATCTTGGTCTTTCTCTGCCCTAGTCTGAGAATCAGCCATTCCTCCAAGGAGCCTTTGTTTCTTTTAGTGGAGGGTGATACATTTTTTTTTTGTAGTTTTATGGTTTTATTAACACAAATACTATGTGTGTATAAGCTTGTCTATCCAATTTCTTTGCTGTGCAGCTTGGTGTTGGGATTGGTGACTCTGGCCATCTGGGCTGCTCTTTCTAAAATGGATTTGGTGTTCTTATAAGAGACCTTACGAATAATCTCTGCACAGTAAGATTTGTTGCACATCAGCAGTATGTCAAGCTCCTTGATATTGTGGACTTGGAATTTCCGGAAACAATTAGGCAGCATGTGCTTTGTTTTCTTGTTGCTCCTGGAACCAATGCTGGGCATCAAGATGTAGCCCTTGAGTCTTCTGTGTACCCTATTGTCAATGTCTCTGGATTTGTGCCAGTTGCACTTAATTTTGACCTATTAGTCTGGCGCTGGATGAACTTCTTGGTCCTCTTTTTAACCATGTTGAGCTTTACCAGAGGTCTGAGGGTGGCAGTGATGATGAGTAGGAGATGGCTGCCACCTCTGCAGGCAGCACTGAAGAGTTTGGAGAGTGATACTTAGAAATCTATATCTGAACAGTAGCTGTGCTCATTGTTTGTTTTTTTTAATTTAAATTCAGGTTAGTTAACATATAGTGTAGTACTGATTCAGGAGTAGAACCCAGTGATTCATCACTTCCATATAACACCCAATGTTCCCAACAAGTGCCCTCCTTTTTTTTTTTTTTTTTTTTTTTTTTTTTTTGGTGCAAAAAAGGTGATTTTATTAAAGCACGGGGACAGGACACAGGTGCAGGAAGAACTGCACTGGGGTCCTGACGTGTAACTCATTATATACCCTTAGGTTGCCAGGGGGTCAGGGGTAGAGTAAGTCTCTAAGGAATTTTGGAAGAAAGGTTTCCAAGACTTTGAGGGGCTAGCTGTTGCTAGGGAAATGCCATTTATTACCATTTAATAAAACTTCAGTCATGAGACTCTTCAGATGTATAGTGGGGGGCCATAAGTTTGGAGTGTGATTGCCAGCATATATTTTGGGGCAGTTGAAATAAAACAAGTTGACTTACAGGGTCCTCAAGGTTGGGATAATGTTAAGCTAAGGTTCTCTTTTGCCCCTAGCAAAGTGTCATTATTAAGGCAGTTGAGCTGAGTTGAGCTCCTTGGACCAACTGTTACTAGTTGAGGGGAGCCTAGAATGCAGGGACCTGAACCCAAATAGAAGGGATAATTGTCCCAAGTGACTGGTAAGAGGTAAGCCAGAGGATAAATGGCATTGTTGTCTTAGGAACAAGGGAGGCCAAATAGGGTACACAGAGAGCAAAAGAGGCCTCTGAGCAATTGCCATAAATGGAGCTATGGGACCTGATGTAGTATTGAGGGGCTCTGGCTTCTTGTTTTATTTCTATTTTTTATTAAAAAATTTTTTTAAAGTTTATTCTGAGAGAGTAAGAGCGTGAGCAGGGGAAGGACAGAGAAGGAGAGAGAATCTCAAGCAGGCTCCACACTGACAGCGCATGGCCCAGTGAGGGGCTCAAACTCACAAACCGCGCCATCATGATCTGAGCCAAGATCAAGAGTCAGATGGTTAAGTGACTGAGCCATGCAGACACCGCTCTGGCTCCTTGTTTTAAAGACTAGAGTTAAGGCAGACAATAGCAGAACATGGAACTAATGTTTTGTGGGAATAAACTACAGTAAATGTGAGATCCTTTTCCTAGATCAAAGTCCATTTGATCCCTTCATTCTATATGTATGTTTTAAATAATTTTAAATAACACATTTGAAACATATAAGCCATTCTTTTGGTCAGTCACAGAAACCAACTTTGTATAAACCCAGATTTTGATTTATTTTTCCTGTCTCAGTGGGCTCTTTACCTGAAGGCTGTGGCACTTCCAGTTGTAGACACAGGTCCTGATCCAGGACAGGCCTTATCAACAGCTGTGATGCTAACGCTTGGCAGGACTTAGAATTAAATTTTCCTTTAAGACTTGGGAACTGGTGGCTCAGTTAACACTGGGAAACAGTGTGGTACAGTAGAAGGGTTCTGAGCTTTGTGTTCAGAGTCCAGCCTCAAGTTTCTACTCTGTCATTTACCAGTTGTAGGTATGGAAAAGTTGCTTAAATTAAAACTCCTTTCCTTACCTGTGAAATGGAGATTAATCTATACCTTACATGACTTATTTGCAGAACCTGTTTATGAAGTGTACCTAAAGTACAATTTGGGTTTACTGCTCAGAAAATGGTAGCTTCTTTGTAATTAGGACTACTACGGTGTTCCATGTTGCTTCTTGAGTTGCCCTATTGTGAAACATTCCTGGGATACTCTAGGAATGACCACCAGATACTTGCAACTCAGAGGAATAGCAATTTCTTTCTCCATTCCAATGGGACTGGAGGTTTTGCACTCAGCATTTACTTACTTACTTATTCCACTATGTCTTTCTGTATGGTGGAAGCTGGGAAACCTGGGGTTCTGGATGAGATCCATTTCCACCAGTTAGACACACTTGTGTGGTATTTGGAGCACTGCTTAACTATCTGTTAGTGAAAAGCAAGGTAGAGTAGATGCTGGCTTTTTTTGTGGCAATGATTCTACCACTTGACCCCTTGGTGAGGGTCAAGGGGTGACTGTAGTGATGATGGCAGTCAGTTTGTACTGATTTCATTGATTGCAGAAGCATTCCAGGGTTTACTCCCTAGTGTCATGGGGGCAAGAGGCTGTTGTGGAGATGGTAGAAGCTTCTTGATTCTACACCTTCTTCGTGAAGGCAGAGGAAGCAACTCCCTTGGCAGGCAAATTTGGCATTGTTGTTTCACAAGTCCTTCTTGGAGTCAGCCTTGAGCCCATTTATCCAGCATTCTAATGATATTGCAATGAGGACTTGATTCTTTGAATCCCTTTTTCCTGAAGATAGCTAGAATGACTTTGGTTTTTTTCAGTTGAATGCTGTCAGATATAATTTCCACTGTCTAATTTTGTTCACGTTATATTGGTCATATGCTCAGGCTTGTGACTACAGATCCTGGTCTGGTACCTTGCCTTCCTCTTTTGAGACTTGTTCTGGGACTAGAGCCTTGACTCAAACCTGTCCTGTAGCCATGCACAGATATTCTGATTGGTACCTGCTGGCCTGAGGGAGCTCTAGCTTTTATTGCTGCTTAAGTTCCCCCACTGGGCTCCACTTGTCTGACTGGACTGCCTAGTGCATACTGTTGCTTGGGGTATCCTGAACTTGATACAGCTTTTGAACTCCATGAGTGGACTTCCCAACTGCCTCCCTTAATAGCCATTCATTCTCCCAGCCTGACTCTGGCCTTAAGCTGAGAAGATTCTTGTGGTCTGTTCTCTATGGCCATGAATGATCCATGGCACCATGTACAGTTGGCTTGATCACAGATCTCCATGGGGTTAGTTCCATGGCACTCGCCCTTTACCCAGAAGAGTTTAGGGTGAGCCATCAGTATATATTACTAGGTACTCATTTTAGATCACATGCAGAAATAGTAAATCTTATAAACCAAATTGTGCAAAAATATCAAAAAGTCTACTGTTCATATGTTTCCAGTTAGAGAAGATTTAAACTGCCCCTGAATTAGTTCTCTATTGTGAAGAAATTGAAGGATGCCATTGTTTTTAAAACGTTTCTACTGAAGTCACCATATGTTTCTACCTATGCCATGATTGATAAAAAAGATGATTTTTTTCCCCCATCTTTAAGAGGATAGGAATAGTTTTTATTTTGGTTGAATTATAAAATTTGTCAGAGTAGTAAGTAGGTTAAACAGTGCTACACAAATTTTCTTGTAACCAATGAGAAAATAGATAAGTGTACTATGGAGTACTTATTAGAAGAGAGATGGTACAGTAAGATATAAAACAAATTCTTATTTTATTTTTTATTTATTTTAAATTTTTTTTAATGTTTACTTACTTTTGAGAGAGAGAGAGAGAGAGAGACAGAGCATGAGCGGGGAAGGGTCAGAGAGAGAGAGGGAGACGCAGAATCCGAAGCAGGCTCCGGGGCTCTGAGCTGTCAGCCCAGAGCCCGACGTGGGGCTCGAACTCACAGACGGTAAGATCATGACCCGAGCTGAAGTCGGACGCTCAACCGACTGAGCCACCCAGGCGCCCCAACAGATTCTTATTTTAAATAAGAGCTTTATTCCCTAGCTAAAATTTGTATTTGAGAGACTGAATGTACACATGGACAATGGTCAGACTATATATACAAATAGAACTTTGACCCACAACCTGCAGCAACCTGCCTAGGAAACTCATTTCTTCCTTTTTTTTTTTTTTCCCTCCTTTTTTAAATTAATAGCCAGCCTAGGAAGCCAGAATGTTATCAAATCAGATTTGGAGGAGGTCAGACAGCTATTTTTAGTAATAATCCAGGCAGCCAAACAATAACCTCTGTAACACTTGGCCCCAAGTAATCAGGACTTGATTAATAACTGACAGCTTCCCTAATCTTTGCCCCTGCTTCCAACTTAGGAGCAATTGGAGAAAGCCAAATGTGCCCCCTAATCAGTCACATATCATGCCCCACTTCTAGTTACCCCACCACCTCCAATCAGGGCATACCTAAATCATTCCCTTTTCTCCATTATGAAATACCCCATTCCTCTGCTTGCCTTTGAGTCTTTGACAAAACTGTAGTATGGTGACTGACTCTCTTGCTATAGCAAGCTCTGAATAAATAGCCTGCGCCTGTTCTCATTTGGTTGGTCTTGCTTTATTTCCACATATCAATAGTGTCTACGGAATCTTATAAAGTTGTTTCTTTTTTCCCTCTTGCCTTGAGTATGCTGATATTCTCGAAGTCCTGTGTCAGTAATTTAAGGTTTCTTGATCTCTCAACTTTCCTGCTAGTAGAAATCTGTGTCTTCTGATTTGAACTTTAATTAAGGCTGAATTTGAAAATTTGGCTTATAATTTAAAATTCAACATTCTCTATCCATAATGAAATAGTTTGTCTATGGTTCTAGATTGCATTATAACTAATATTTTTTACCAAAGATTGTTAAATTTGGAACCCATTCTGAATGTTAACTAGAATACACCCATTAATTTAGTTTTATGTGTATGCTTATGTTTCTCCTCTGAGAAATGCAAATAAGCAGGTATCCACAAACTGCAGTGCCTCATTTTTCCTTAAGTGTTTCCTGGCCTTCTAACATCTTCTCCTTATTAGTATCCTCGTATTATTACAATCTTTATTTCATTTTATTCTCTCTTCTTCCCTCGCATTATAGTAAGTCATTGTTCTTCAAAGTGTGGTCCTCAAGCCACCTATATTACCCAAGAATCGTGTCAAAATGCAGATTCTTGGGCCTAAGTTAATATCTACTGAAGCAGACTCTGGAGTGGGTTTCAGGAATTTGCATCTCAAACATGTCCCTCAGATGATTTCTGTATATAACACATTCATTTTAATCTTTGCATCTGTCTATATGTGTTTATGTATCTGTATACAGACTCCAATTTAGGAATCACTGGTCTATATGACAGGCACTTGACAGGCATTATAATTTATTGCCATTTTCAAGATTAGAGAGATAATTTCTACTTTATTATTAAGGGGGACTGTGGCTCAAGATAGTGACTTGTCCATGCTCACAGCTAGGAAATTATAGAACTGGGAGTACAAGCCAGATTTCCAACCCAGAAATAATCCTTTATGTCAAAGAAAAAATCTTTACCTTTTCTATGGGGACTAACCTTAATGCCTTACTGAGTCACTCATCCAATTCAGCTGCCAGAGTCTCTTTGGTAGCTGGGTATAGACCTAGGCTAAGTTGTGAGATATGTTTTTGTCAGTGAAACTTAATCATCATCCCATTTATAAGATAAAGCAACATCTCAGTGGGGAACCTTGAGCAAAGGTGTAAATGATGAATTGCACCCAGGGCAGTTGTGGACGATTGGCTTAGAGCAGCAAGCAATATAGTTTCAGCAGCGAATCCTGTGATTGTTGAGATTGGGACTAAACTTGAACTACGGGGATCTAAGTTCATTTTCTTTTGGCAAAAAATCTTTAAGGGAAAGTCTTAAAAAGGCTTATAAAAACTTAAAAGGCCCTTGGACATCAAATGGCTCTTACAAATTAATCAGAAACATACGGATTAGATTTCTCATAAAATACATTTAAGCTTAAAATTATGGGAAAAAGCATCAGGCAAAATGTCTTTTAGGTTTGTCCAAACCAAACCCTAAATGCTTGGGAAAAGTTGGAAATACTTTAACAAAAGCAGGAAGACACTGAGTACATATGTGGCATCTTTAGGTGACACAGGAAAACAGAATCCCTTTCTATAGTGGGGTGGGGCCCGAACTCACGTGGAAATGTAGAAAGCAGCTCTAGCAGGTTTTGGTGATGCTGGGTAGTAGGATAAAGGTTTCAAGAGGAGACAGGAAGGGAGGAGGAGAGTTTGGAGTATGAGGAGATGGGCTTTCACTCTTTCTAGGGAGGCTGGCATTCTTCTTCCCCCTCAGTGCTGTCTCATTCCCACCCTTTGCGAGTCTTCCAGGAGCAACCTGGGTGTAAAGGAGTGGTATATGGCCAGGTGGCAGAAAAATCTACATTTAACCCTAGCTCTGTCTTTTCCTAGCTGGCTGATGATCTAAGGCACTACCATCTAAGACAGAGGGATGACTACTGTAATCCATGAGGCTCACTAAGCCTCCATTTCCCATCCATTAAATAGGAGGTAGTACAGTCTTTGGCTGTAGTGTTGTAAAGGTTTGGGTGAGATGATTGTTTAATTCATTGAAGCACTAATTCGTGGCACCTTCTAAGGTTATTCTTCGACATAATCTTCGTGTACTTGTTCTGAGATTTCTAAGGAAAAGGGAGACTTGCTACACAGAATGCATCAAGATTGAGGAATGGAGAAGGGACTGAGGGAAAGAAGGGTTTTCCTTGCGTCCGGGTGGAAGAGAAATTTTAGCACTGAATTTATTATTTTTTAATGTTTATTTATTTTTGAGAGAGAGAGAGAGAGAGAGGGAGAGAGACAGTGTGAGTGAGGGAGGGGAAGATAGAGGGAGACACAGAATCCAAAACAGGCTCCAGGCTCTGAGCTGTCAGCACAGAGCCTGATGTGGGGCTTGAACGCAGGGACTGTGAGATAGTGTCCTGAGCCAAAGTTGGATGCTTAATGGACTGAGCCACCCAGGTGTCCCAGCACTGAATTCAGAACTAAATGTGGAAATGAGTGTTGCCTTGTATTGAGGGGTGAATGTGATCTATTAGTTCTTCCTTTGGTTGCAGACAGCTTTTGAGTCTTAAAAAAAATAAGTATCAGTATGGATGCACAAGTGGTTAGTCTTCTAAATTTGTATTGTTTTGGAAATGATCTAGTTTCTTAATAATATATATTTTTGTATGAACTATTGTTCCAAAGAATTTTGAGGCTGCAAAAATCTTTCCATGGACATGGTACCTTTCCAAAACCAAAAGGAAAGGTTATTGTAAATGAATAATTTGAGTGTTATGAAAATCCTCAATCCAGTTTGATCAGTTTCTTCCCTCCTCTCTGATCTAGGCTTCTGTGTAGACAGCATGGCCTCCATAAGGGTAACTCAACTTTTTGTAAAGCTGATTAGGTCTTTGGAAGTGACCCAACTTTTCTCCCTCCTCCAACCCAAACTCACAGCTTACTCAAAGCTCGGGGAGAGGGAGTACCTGACTAAATTTGTCTATTTTTGGAATCCACCCACAAAAATGATTTCTTTTAAAATGTTTTGGTTACTGTCTTCCAGTTTAAAAAATAGCTTGAATTAAAATGCATAGACACAGCCATCATATAGTTGAATATAAACTCTGGACGTTTTATAAAATGTTAGATACTTTTAGAAATATGTAAGCATCTAGGTATGTTAATAACTTGTTCTTAGATCCTTTACATTTATTTTTGTGTTTGTATTTGTCACCTTGTAGACTATGGATCAATAAAACACACCTGTCAAGTTGGAAAATGAATGTGAATCTCCTAATTGATTGCATAATCATTTTTTCATCTGCGTGACTACATACATATTTAATTATAGATTTTTGAATGGGAGCTCAAATGCAACAATTTAATGTTACCATGAGAATTCAATTTCTTTTCTTAAATTTATGTTTATGTTTTTGCTTATGCATTATGGTTGTTACACATTTTAGGGGTATGTGTACAATGGAAAACACCCATTTACTGCTGAGAACCTCTTGTTAAAACTGGGTTGTGTAAACTCAGACCAGTGTGTTACATAATAAGACAATTTACAATCATCATGATAACAGAGGCTGTTTTCTGGAAAGAAAAGATAACAATATCTGTAAAACTGCACCTGCAAGGAGGCTATAATTTCTGTGTGGCTGTGACAGACAATGTGAATCATGGATTATTACCATTTTTTTAAGGGCTCCATGCATTTCCCATTATTTATTATAGCTCCTATAGGACCTGCTCCAGTATACTCCCATGGATTGAGATATATATTCAGACACACAGATGTATATATAGCTATATACTTCTATACATATATTACATGCACACATTACACTTGTAATTTATAGCAAAGAAAATAAATAAGCTCAGTGGTTAAAATCTTGCAAAACACCCAAACTCAGACAAAAGGAAACTTTACATCTGCCTGTTAGGCTTAACTTGAAGGATTCTCAAAGCTGCTGACCAGATTTTCAAGGAGAAAGCTCAATCTCGTTAATGAACCATAGCCAAAGGCCAGGGTTCCCTCTGGTGTACATGTACCCAGTGGCTTCATTTGTCACTTGGCTTTGGGCTCTGCTGAGCTGCATCCAACCCCAAGTGCCCATGGATATGACTGATTCCAGCAAAACCCAATGGAGTTCTTTTTTTTTTTTTCCCCCTCCACTTTTCCTGTTGTCATCACGCTGTTTAGAAGCCCCATTGTCTTGGTGCCAAATGATTCCCTGCTGCAAATGAATCACTTCTGTGAAATAATTATAGGATAATCAATTAGATATTTAATAATTCTACATGGCAACAGGGAAAAACAAAGTCTCAAGTTTGATAGGTTTACTTTTTCTTTCTTGATTACCTTGACCATTCTCAAACATTTCTAGTCCTATACTTTCTGTATTGATTACTTACTGCCACAGTAATGCTGAGTAACAACTATGCATCCTCAGCAACATAATTAGCATTTATTCCTCATTCTGGAGTCAGCTGGGGATTAGCTAGAGGGTCTTGCTGATCTTGGCAGGGCTTGCTGACTCATCTGGGGGGTATTGGGCTGTTGAATGGTCTAAGTAAGATGGCCTCAGCTGGGGCAACTGACCTTTGCTAGGTGTCTTCATCTTCTGGCAGTTGAGTCCAATCATGTTCTTATGGTGTTGGCAAGGTGTGAGAAAGAGGTTAAGCTCAACTGTGAAGCACTTTTCAAATCTTCTTGTGTCAGAATTTATAACATCTCCTTGGCCAAAGCAAACCATGTGGATGAGCCTAGAGTCAGACTGGTGGACATTGCCAAATTACATGGCAAAGAGCACAGATCTAGAAAAAGGTGAAGAGTTAGGACCATGCTTTTGATGTATTATACCCTTCCTCCCATAGAACTACTTCTCAGGAAAGGATTCAAGTAATATTTCTAGTGAGCTGCAGTGACTGTTTTGTGCGAAGAGAATGCATTGCCAACACCATGGCTGCTTTTATAAGATAAAAATATAGAAGAAAAGGAATGAGGCTCTGTGGTGGGTTAAAGATGTCCACTAATTCTTAGACTTTTCCTCTCAGGGAGTGACAATTTCTCTATCCCTTTCAACTTGGGCTGGACCAGTGGCTATTTAATAGAACACAGTGGAAGTGACCCATTGTCTCTTCTGGGCCCAGCCCTAGAGGAGATGGGCAGCTTCCATATCCCCCCTCTTGGAATATTCATTCTTGTCATATCCTCACTCAGAACACAGTTGTGGTGAGATAAAAACCCAAGCCACATGGAGAGGCTATATGTGGGCTCTCTGGTCAAAAGTTAGCCTCAGCTGCCAGCCTTGTGATGTCAATGGTTCAGCCTAGTTTGGCTCCAGATGACTATAGTCCCAGCCAATGTGAAGAACATGCCTGCTTTGGCTAGCTTGGCCAAGAATGTGACAGATAATAAAACAATTATTGTTTATTTAAGTTGCTAATATTTGGGCTGGTTTGTTATACAGCTATAGATAACTCAAACAAGTTTATGAGCCAGTTTCCAGGCATTAGATCAGGGTGAAAGAGGTATTTTTGATGTAGGAGTTTTTCTAGGGACTTTAAAAAAGGCAGGGACCTATTTTTACTTAAACTTAGAGCCAACTTCGTAAATAGTTCTCTAGAAAAGTAAATGCAGTTTATCAAGGGTGCTGACTTGTAAGTAGAAAAGCATAAATCTTAGACCTTGGCCATTGTAGGTTTTGCCATATCATCACCTTGGACTCTATTGTTGGCTGTAGAGGGTTCAACAGAGAGCTCTTTGAGCAAGAGGGGCTACCTTGTCTCTTATCACTTCCTAATGCATGCATATGCTTATGTGTGTGTTTGTGTGTGTGTACTGTCAATTTCATTCTTCAGTGCCACCCAGCATGATTCAGGGCTTGTGTTTCACCCATTCATTGATAAATACCTATCTCTGCCTTGACATTGTATTTAATTTTGAAAGAGATTTGCTCTTGTGGCTGGCAAATCCCATCATGTCTTCTCAGGACAAATAGCATCTCTATTTGAATTGCCACCTGCTATGAGTCCTCCAGACTTTTGCTTCTTCCTTATTGCAGGTGGTCTGAAGCTGCCTGTACCATCATTTAACTCAGATGATTCTCCATTTAGCTGCAAATTCCTATCTGGTCACTTTTTTCTTTTAGTACCTCTGACATTTGTTGAGGTATAATTGACAAAACTGTATATAAAGTATACAGTGTAATGATTTGATGTGTACATTGTGAAATATTTGTCATAATCAAGTTAATGAACACATCTACCTCCTCACATAACCACCCGTTTGTGTGTGTGTGTGTTGAAAACATTTAACATCTATACTCTCAGCAAATTTTAAGTATACAATACAGTATTAAGTATAATCACATGCTGTGTATTAGATCCTTGGAACCTGTTCATTTTAAGTGAAAGTTTGTATCTTTTGACCTACTTCTCCCCATTTCTTCTACCTCTCAGCTCCTGGCAACCACCATTCTATTCTGCTTCTAGGAGTTAAACTTTTTTTTTTTTTTAAGGTTCCACAAATAGATGATACCATACAGTATTTTTCTTTCTCTTTCTGGCTTATTACACTTAACAGAATGCCCTTCAGATTCATCTACATTGTTGCAAATGGCAGGATTTTCTTTTATTTTTATGGCCAAATAATATTCCATTGTGTGTATTTGTGTACATATATATACATACCACATTTTCTTTATCCACTCATCTGTTGATGGATACTTGGGACTGCTTCCATAGTTTGGCTTTGTAAATAAATAATGCTGCAGTAAACATAGGGGTGCATATGTCCCTTCAAATTAGTGTTTTTGTATTCTTTGGGTAAATATCCAGTATTGCAATTATTGGATCATATGGTAGTTCTATTTTTAATTTTTCTTTTCTTTTTTTTTTTTTTTTGAGAGAGACTGCATGTGTCACAATCAGGGGAGTGGCAGAGAGGGGAGTGAGAGAGAGAATCTTAAGCAGGCTCCACATGCAGTCATTTAACTGACTGAGCCACCTGGGTACCCCTATTTTTTTTATTAAGAAACCTCTATTCTGTCTTCCACAGTGACTATTCACTTTACATTCCCACTAACAATATACAAAGGTTCCTTTTTCTGTCATTGCCAACACCTGTTAGCTCTTCTTGATTAATAGCCATGCTAACAAGTATGAGGTGATATCTGACTCTTAAACAGATAAGCCACCAAAAAACCAGGGGCAAACTGTAAGCCTGGTACAGTGAAGACAGCTCTGGTCTCAGGCTTAGAAGATTTATTATCACCTAACTGTGTGATGTCTGTGAGTCTCTTAAGCTTCCCTGGGTCTCCAGTTCCTTATTGTAAAGTGGGGGCTCATTAGAGACGACAGTCCTGTAAAGCCCCTCATAGCCCTATAATTCTTATATTTTATGGAGCACCTGGACACACTAACATTGACTTTTGGAAACTCCTGAGGGTTCCTTCCATAATGTAGGCAGTGTGGGGTGTCCTAAGGAACATGGCCCTTAGGAAAGAGGATGACTATCATGCTTCAGATCCTTATGTCCTGGCTCTCCTTGTTTACCTGCATGTTGAAAATGGGATCCATGGTCTTAACAGTTCTTTGATGTACTGCCAGTATTTGCTGGAGCAAACCAAAGGGAGGATTCAGGCTAGAGTAAAGAGAAAAATAAGTCCTTTCACTTCAATGCTTTGAAAACCTAGTTCTTTTCTTCATGGTGGAGAGGAGGTCTCAAGATCTCTCCTGGGTGTGGAGGGCTGAGTCCCCATCCCACCCACTCTCTCACCACATATACTTCAGCATTTTATGAGCTGTTGGGAATAGCTCCTAACTCCCAGGGTAGCTCTGGGATTAGCACATCCTGGCCTGGACTCATTCCCTCAGGAGGTAGGGGGCTAGATTCTGGGGTGCATGCTAAGGGAAGCATACCATATGGTCAGATGAAGACCATATTGGCACCTGTTTCTGTGTCAAAGCTCTGGGGTGATTAATGGTGCACTAAAATGATGAGCATTACATTAGAAACTTGGAAAGGTATATTCACACACTCATGGCAAACACAGCAGTGATTTGGATGTATCCAACCACTTTTCAAGTGCTAGGAGGTCAGCAAAAACATAAAGCTTGTCTTAGTCAGAATTTTTTTCCTCATAATTTTTAAACTCATGTACATTTTAATGGACATTTAATCATATGTTTCAGATTTATTTACACTAAAATCATCAAAATGTTTTGCAAGAGTGATTCAAGGTCCAAGAAGCCTTTTGAGTTTTTTTAAGGTTTTTTAAGGACTTTTTCTCTTTAAATTTTTTTTTTATGTTTATTCATTTTTGAAAGAGAGAGAGACAGAGCGCAAGCAGGGGTGGGGCGGAGAGAGAGAGGAGGACACAGAATCTGAAGTAGGCTCCAGTCTCTGAGCTGTCAGCACAGAACCCGACCAGGGGCTCGACCTCACAAACTGCGAGATCGTGACCTGAGCCGAAGTTGGATGCTTAACCGACTGAGCCCCCTAGGTGACCCTCTTTTTTTCTTCTTCTAAATAGAAAGCCATGTATCACTGAGAACAAACAAACTTGAACCCCAAAAGGTTCAAGTTTGATTTAAAACTTACAAGTCCTGAAGAATATTCTGTTGTGAAATTGATTCCCTCATAGCTATTCCTTAGAAATTTATGGGGAAACAGCTGAGCATTTCAGCAGAATACTATCTTGTTTTCTAAAATTAGTGAGTATCCCGAAATGTATCCTACAAATTAGCAATGTTATAGCTAGTTTCCCCCCTTTTATAGCATTACTTGCTTTCGATACATTTTTCAATGCTTATTTTTTCTGCATTGGGTGAAGCATGAAACCAGATCATAAGCAGAGATTTTATGTCAAGGAAGTTTCTCCATGTCCAGTTCTCTGAAATACATGATATAAATTGCTCTTATGTGAGCCTGTCATTTTCTTTCCTGAAGTTTGTGGTGTATGTGTGTGTATTGGTGTTTTGATAGAAGAATAAGCCTTCCTAAGCTTTATATGCTTTGTACTGTGAACTACTATAATTTTAAATATGGCTGTTCAAGGTAAGATTAGTTTTAAAACTAAATATGAAAGCAATTCATATTAAGTTTACTTAACTCATTTGGCATTTACTCACTACCTACATGTAATGAATTGGATGGGTCTGAAAAGGGTTTTCAACAATCTTAAACGTTAATTCTTGTTTTAGCATTAACATCTTATTATAGATAAAAATCTGTAAGTGGCAGAAACACCTTTTGGAGAAATGAATAGGTTAAAAAAAATGAACCACTAAAATTTATCAATTCCATAATCGCAGCCAATGAAGTAACTGACTAGAAACTTCCCCAGGTTCACATCCTTTCCAGCTGTTCAGAGGAACTCTATCAGATCTGCCTGGGAGAGCAATAAAGAGACTTGGTGGCAAAACACAGCACAAATAATTGCTCATCCTGTGTGAAATGCCTTCCATCCGCTTTGGGGAAAACCTCCTTGCGGCAGGAAGAAGCCAGGTAGCACGGAATAAAAGGATACGTGGTTTCTGCCAAGCAAGTACCCAAGAGCCAGCTGGCTAAGAAGGACTTGTGGGCGGAGACCCAGATTTGAAGAGCAAAAGCCACAGGAAAAACAAGGATTGCACCAGCTTCAGAAACAAGCACTTAATGGCCTCATCGAAGATGTTGGGGAGGGAGGGGGTGGAATTCACATAAATAAAGATAAACTTAAAAACATGCTTTATAGGCCTGGTGTAGTGTGTTAGCTGTTAGGGGCCTCTGCAAGTGCCCAAGGATGTGTCATTGTGGGTGGTTATGGCTCTTGGAAAAATGTAGAACTGTGCTGGTCTTCGCTGGGGTGGTGCAGGTAAATTGCTGCACTTTTATGTGGAGGTTGAAATCTTTTTATGATTCAGTTGCAAACTGGGTCATGCCGTGCCGTCCAAATGCTGGTCACATTCATCTTCATTCTGAATTTGAATACATCTACATTATCAGTGTTGCAGTTTAATAATTCTGTAACACCTCTTTTGTGAAGAATTCAGAGAACACATTGCATGTAGTTACAAATGATGTCAAAGCAGAAACCCTCAAAAAGTATGACCCACTTGTCCATGCATATATATGTGAAACTCCCCTTTAAATGTTCATGTTACTTTTTTTTTTTTATTTAAAGTGAAAATATTTTGATAAATGACATGGATTCTATGTGAGAAGAGGGCTTATAGACAGGTTTGTAGGGAAGTGAGAGTCTTCTTGGCAAAATTTCCAGTTTAGAGTTTTTGACGTACAAGATCTTATTTAGATTTAGTTTAGGCTTATTATAGTAAAGCAAAAAAATCAAAATTTTTTTTTTTTTTTTTTTTTTTTGAGAAACAAAAATCTCCAAGTTTCTTCCCTTCTCCTCACAATCTAAACAAAATTCAAATACCCATTACAACTTTGTTTCATCTTTAGAGGCCTTTCCTCAAAGAAGCCAAAGAATTTAGACTTCTCTGCTCCATCCCCTGGAATACATTTGGCTTTGTTCTTTGCAGTATAGGCAATTGCTGTTAAATAGACTTTGGGTTTAACATGTAATTAATAGTTTGGCATTTCCCAAGGGCTTTCCTTGGGACCCTTTCTGTATCTGTTTTGTATTACAGGGCTCCCTTGCTAAATATTTCCAGATCATATAGATTTAGATAAGACAAGTTCCAGAACTTAAAGTATTTTTTATTTTGACATTTACAGTATTTATTAGTGTAATGAAAATAATACTTTGACAAGTCCCCAAGTAATAAATGGCGATATTCTCAACCTCTGAGAAGTTTAGAGTAACTTTCAGTGGCTAGTGACTACCTGATATCCAACTGTTCTCTTTTCAGAGGTGTTAGCAAATTTAATATTCCTTGGGATTGGGCCTTTTAGCATGCTTTCTGATGCTGGTAATTGTGTTTCTTCCCAGTCCCTCTGGGTAGTCAGTGGGGCTGACATACCTTGTTCCTTCATCTAGGAGAATTAGAGTTAAGAAAGGATGAACTACAGCTTTGGGCAAATCACATCCTTGTGCCTGGGCTGAGTCTGGGGAATGCTGGGAGTCTTGATGTATTGGGGAAGCAGCCATTACCCCCAAACCAAAGTGTGTTAATCAGAGGGCAGTGTGGGTCATCCTGAGTATCAGGAGGCCTAACTGAACTGGAACATAATTTCAAGTCCATCTGGGAACTAATAATGGTTCCCTTGGATGTTTTCCAGAAGTCTTCAGTGAGGTGAGTTGGGTGGCCTTTATTCATTCTCCCTCCTACAGATTGTTGCTTTCTTATGGAATTCACCTCATTTTGCCTTATAGGAACTTGAATATGTTTATGCTGTACTAGGGAAGGGATATATTTTCTCATTGTTCAATCTCTCCAACTCTTAGCATTCTGCTTTGCATAAAGATTTTTCAAATTGTAATGAAGCTCCAAATCTCTTAGAACTCTGTACTACTTGTAGTTAACATCATGCTAGCTGCTTGTGGCAAATAAACCACCAAATTTCAGTGGCTTCACCTAAAAGTTGACTTCTCCTTCATGTAATGGTCCATTGTGCATGTTCCTGGTCAGTGGCCACTTCACACAGTGATTCAGGAACCCAGGCTCCTTTTCTCCTGTGGCTCTGCCTCTTCTAGGCCTTATAATCCTCTACATCCAGCCAGAGATAGGGGAAGAGTAAGTGGAAAAGGGACATCAGCATCTTAATCACCTTGCCTGGAAGTGACGGGCATTATTTCCACTCATGTTCTGTTGGGGAGAACAAGTCACATGGCCCCACTAGCTGCAAGTAGTTCCTGGTAGGCTGCTGCTTCTGAGTGGAGAAAGGGAAGCTATAGAAGAAAGAGCACATTTTTGAAGACCAGCTGTCTCCGTCCTCTCTCCCATGAAGTGTACAGCTTGAAGAATGACAGTTGTTCAACATAGGATCTGAGAGGACTTTAGAGCCATTATATCCCCTTTCTCCATTTTACAGGTGAGGAGACATGGATGTTAAGTGGTAATGAGAATGTTCCAAGTCCACACAGCTAGTTAATGGCAGAATAGGGGCTAGAAATTGGGTTTTCTGACTGTCAGTTACTTTTGTAGCACTCTGATTGAAGTGCTTATGATTTTTGCACTGCTTAGGTTCTCAGGTTCTCAGGTGACTGAGAACAGGGGATGGGGAGTCTTTTTTGTGGAAAGTTCAGTTGGAGTTGTGGTGTCAGGTTTCCTTTTGGGGTATTTAACCCCACTTCTACTTTCCCCTTGTAGCCTTTCATCTCTGGCGTACAGAAGTGAAGTGATTCCCATACTAGAAGGTAAGTCTTGGTATGATTTAAAAGAACCTCTATTCAAAACCTTCTAGTGCTCAACATAAATCTTCTTTTGAGATTTTTTTTAAAGATTTCTAGAAGGTTCTTGTTAAAGTATACTTGTAGACATCACTCAGGTAATATATAAGCATCCAAGAGTCTCTCTTTACTGATTGGTTTGTCAGCATGTTGAACAGTGGTGAGCAGGGACTTGAGGGAACAAGAGAGGGTGGGTAAGTTTTGAGAAGGAAGAGACTGGGAAGGTTTGGAGGGTGGGATATTTTGGGCAGGGGAGACAGGAATGATGGGAAAACTTTGGCAAAGGTTTAAATGAATGGCCTGGAAGGTGGAGGAGCACTCAAGACACGTTTCTTCTCTCCCCTTGTGGGTGATACCACTGGGGCTGACCATTGTCTTGTGGCAAAGAGTCTAGGGTTCTAGACCTGGTTCTATACTCGATCCTTGAGTACCATTGGGGGAGAGACTTAACCTTTCTGGGCTTCAGTTTTTCTGCTTTTAAAAGAGCAGGGTGTATTAGACCAGTAATTTTCTAACTATGTTATCTGGGGACTTGGGGTCTGGTGGATGTGCTTCAAGGACATCACTGCAGGAATGGCTGTGAATAGCAAGTGGTTTGTTGTGCTTTGCCACCCCCACTTAAATTAGCTCTGCTCTGCTTTATATTGAATTTCTTTAATTCTTTATTTAAGAGAGCATGTGTGAGCAAGCAGGGGGTGGGAGGAGAGGGAGAGAGCATCTTCAGGCTCCATGGTCAGCATGGAGCCTGATGTGCGGCTCAATACCACCACCCTTGGATAATGACCTGAGCCCAAATCAAGAGTCAGACACTCAACTGACTGAGCCATCCAGGTACCCCTTGTATTGAATTTCTGTAGAAACTTTTTGTTTGAAGAATGGCTTCTGTGTGTAAAAGAGAATTTGGAAAGTATTCAGCCTAGACAGTTCTTTAGTTTTCTTCTAGTTATAACATTTGGGAATCTGATCAGTACCCAAAGTCTTCAAATCTTGGGGGCTATATACTGGCCAGATATTGGGCTTCCATGTTTCCTGTCCTCAGGAGGCTGTAAATAAAACTGACAACTATAGGGATTTAGACAACTACTGAATGGAACACACTGTCAAATGCACAATAAGGAAGACTCCTTTACTGAGGTCTACTAAGTGCCTGGCTCTGTTTTAGGCATTTTATGTAATTGAATATTTAAATCTCAATTCAGTTAGGTAGATACTGTTATTACCATTGTATTAAAAATTTTAAATGTTTCATTTTTGAGTTAGTGCACATGGGAGGGACAGAGAGAGAGGGGGACAGAGGATCTGAAGTGGGCTCTGTGCTGACAGCAGAGAGCCCACCCATGAACCGTGAGATCATGACCTGAGCCAAAGTTGGATGCTCAACCAACTGAGCCACCCAGGCATCTGCTATTACCATATTAAAAATTAGGAAATTAAGGCTCAGAGAAGGCAACTCAGCTCTCAAGAAACAGGGTCAGGATCCAAAACTGGCTCTGACTCCAGGGTCCTTGCTCTTGGTTCTCCCTCTGAGTGGCTCTTGGCTCTGTTTGTGGGCTTTCTCACCCCCCATTCATCCCCAGATGGCTCTTCCATAGTGGAGAGACTTTCTGTCACAAGTAGGTTTAGCTATAGTAGCTACAGTCCTGTAGCTGTCAAGGTGACTTAAGTTCTCAACTGGGCTACAAATGCTTCACTAAGTACGGGTGCTTGGCCCAGGACAGTCTGATGCATGGTAAATGACCCATCACTTACAAGCTCCTTCAGGATGCAGAGTTCCTGAGGGATTCAGCATAAGACAAGGAGCTAGGCTGCCCTGAGAACCTTATCCTGATTATTTTACAGTAAAGTGTACTAAGATTCTCGTTATAGGGAAGGAGAAACCACTTGACAAAAATGGACCAAAACCTTTAAGTCTAAAAATGGCAATATATTGAGAGGTACTAGATTGTTCTCAGATTTTCAACCTCCCTTGGCTTTTTGCTTCTAACTCAATATATTTTCAATGTCTTTGCCAACCTTAGTCCTATTAGTAAATGCCATTCAACCTGTGAACTAATTGTGTAGGAGCAAAATGAAGTTGAAGATGGACTTGTAATCTATGCTTCCTCAGCCCACCTCTGTGTGTGCCTAAGTTGTAGGGTTTAGCCTATCTCCCTTATGCTGGCTATTTGAGTAGTGTAACCTTGGTGATGAATTCCAGATGTTGAACTATGTAGTGCTTCAGGAGTTTAGATGTTGTAGTTCTGAGTGAATAAATGTATTTTTTTTCTTATGATTAAAAGGCTAAACAGCAGGTCATGCGTACCTATGCATGCAAAAGGATATTTGTATTTTTGATCAGGTGAAATGCACCTGGGGACTGTAAATATCACAGATTGGTGTAATGTGATTGAACCTAAAAGTCTAAATGGCTCAAAAGACCAACTCTAGACATTCTTTTTCCTTTTTCCCCAACCACAGTTCTTCACTCCCCTTCTGTTACCTCTTTGCCTCTTCCACTCCCCCTCTCTCCTGTTCCTCCCTCTTTCTTTTTGCCTTAGTGGATCACTCATCCATTAGTAATGAACCTAGATCATCAGGGTGATGTGAGGATTGTCTTCAAGTCTCAGAAGAAAACCAAACTATTAGAGTTTATTGGAAGGTTTTTTGGGAAGTGTTTTAGTAGAGATCACAATCTTTAGATTCCTGTAGAAGTCTGGAGTCAACATCTTTTAGAGGATGGGTTTCTCTAATAGTGGTTTTCTGATTAGTATTTTGGGGAGGTGTTTGGGATGGAAGAACTTTTCCCGTGACTTCTTACATCTGGTAAAGGAAACTCCACTAGCTAGAGCGATATTCCTGGCCTCCTGGCCCACTGGTTGGAGAAAGAATGATGCAAAGTGGCCCAGCTGGCTAAGCCTTCTCTCTGGGAGGTATTGGATATATCTGTTACCTTGCTTGTTATGGTATCACAGGTGTTTGTATATGTCCAGACTCCTCAGATTGTATACTTTGAATGTGTAGTTTTTTTTTGTTTAAAAAGCTGGAATAAAGGGGAAAATTACTGGAAAAAAATTCTACCAAAGGGCACAGTCATATTTGTCTCTTTGTTCAGAATTATCAACCTCATGCTTAATTACTGGTTTTTTTTCTTAACCCCTAGAAGCTAGAGTTTTTTGTCATTTCATTTCATTCATTTGTTCATTCAGAAATCTTCATTACTGTGCTGAATGAATAAATTGGGAACAACACAAATGATACATGGTTGAACCCTTTTCTTCTGTCTGGTAGAGAAGAAAAATAAATAAGCCAAGAACTGGTATAAGGTGTGGTAAGTGTTCTAGAAGGGAATGTTGTATGTACCATGGCTGAACAAAGGAGAAGGCAGAATATATGAATGGGATGGTTGTGGAATGTGAGTATGACTTAGCCTGATCAAGTGGGGAAGCAGGAGGAAATTCCAAGAGTCCAGAACAGCGTTGGAAAGAACACTATGAGAAGAAATGACCTCCATCATTCAAGTAAAGTGAGGGAATCCTGATTGGCTGAGGAGGGCTGGAGTTGAATCAAGTATTAGTGGGGGAGATGAGCATGCTTGACAGTCTCTGCATACCCCATGGTAGCATTACCGTACCCATCATAACTTCTTATTTACTTGTCTAGCACCCCTCCAGGCAGAAAGTTCTTTGGGGGAAGACATTGTATCTCTTTGAGTACTGTGTGAAACCAGCATGAAGCACAGTGCTTGGCATGTGGTGGGGAGACTCAACTACTTAATGGATGATTGGATGAAGGAGGAAGGTGAGAACAGCATATAGCAGGTATAGTTACCAGGTGGTTTCCACACCATGCCAGTCACACCTTAACTCCTTTCACTCAATCTTGGGTCAGTCACCCTCTCAGACTTGCACCCAGAATGCTTTCCTGGTGGCTGCCAGCCTTTTTCCATCATTTGTTGCCTGAGCCATCCTGCTGCCTTCTCCAGACTCAGCTTTTTTGGTTGAGTCAGTTCCTGCCAGACTCACTTTGCCCTCTAGAGACTGTCTGGTCAAGGCTTCCTTTCCCTATAATCCTCCCTCGTGTCCCACCTGTGAGGTATAACACTGACCTTTCATTTTTTTTTTTTTTTTGACTTAAAACAATATTAGTGCTCACATGGTATTACTTTCATTCTTCTCAGTGTTTACCAAATACTTATTCACTATAGAATTATGTCATCAGAAGTTTCATATTCTTTAGAATATGTATTTCATGAGGACAGGGATTCCTGACTTTTCCCTTCCTGAGTATCAAGTGTCTAGTACAGTACCTGACATGCTCAATAAACACTTACAGAGCAAATGAATGTCACATACTTGTAGAGAACTCCTGGTGTATTGCACATATTGTGGTAGTTGCATGTTATGCTCTTTTTGACTCTCTGTGGCAAGATTTTGAGCATAAGAAACATAAGGCAAGACTCTATTCTCTTGGATTTGATATTGAGGGATGGTCGGTTTTATTTTTATGGCTCATGTGGTAACTCTTGAATTTCTCTTTAAGCAGTCTCCACGTTATCCAAGCACACGATTGCTATGTTGTGATCCTGCAGCCGCTGAGGCTGACAGCCTTCTGGGCCACACCCCCTTTTTTGAGATGGCTGATGTCAGTCCCAGCATGAGGCAATCTCTTAATTCCAGCTGCTGACCACTGGGGTTTTCCTTAGGTGTGCATGCCAACTCTCCTGGTTGAGTGCCCTCTAATATATAATTAATGATGACTCTCAGCAGTTCACATTTTCAGAAGCCTTTCTAGGCATGATCTCACCACCAAGCTGTGATGCCTCACTGCCATGGGGCTCCATGTGGGCCCAGGGGAGGTCTCTCAGTCCAGCCAGTCTGCAGATTTGGTGTTCAGTAATGTTATGAGGTGGGGAGTGTGCCTGGATCCAGCCACGCATTCCCACCCTGCCCCCCCCCCCCCCCCCCCCCCCCCCCCCAATGTAAAGCATATAACATTGATTTCCTATGGAGACCACGTATCTACTGGATATGAGGCAAGCTTTCAATAACCTAAGAGCCTCCAAATACTGAATCTTAATTAGGGTGACCAACCGTTCATGTTGCCCAGGATTAAAGGGTTTTCTGGGAAGTGAGACTTGCGTTGCTGAAACCAGTTTAGGGAAAACTAGGATGGTTGATCACTCTAATCCTAATAGAAATTAGAGAATGCAATTGGTCCTTGAATGGAAGAAAGCTGCATAGAGAGAGCAGGTCTAGCCTGATTTATCCCTTGGATGAAAACTGAGGGTGGTTTTGGTAACCCCTTGAACCTGCAATTGGTGTTGGAAGTGAGCAATCTTGTGGGTTGACTGTGCCCCTCTAATACTGTATAGTTAGCAAGCTCTTGCTCTTGGACTAAATTGTTTGCATCATAAGAAGCATTGGAACCAGGAACTGAACATCTGTTAAGCTCAGCACCTTAGTTTGGGTTGACCCAGAGACAGATCCTGAATAAGGATTTAAGTACAAGTGGTTTATCTGGGAGGCGAAGGAACGCAATGGTAAGGAAAGAGAGAAGGAAGAGAAGGTGGCCAGTAAAGGACACCTTAGTAAGCTGGTTACTTGCTCTGGGGAGCTTAGTCTTCAATCTCTTCCACTAGAGCAGAGTTTCTTACACTTGATGCTATTGCCATTTCGGGCTGGGTAATTCTTTGTTAGGGGGCTTTCCTGAGAATTGTAGGGTATTTAACAGCATCCTGGTCTCCATTGATAGATGTCATGGCACTCCTTTTCCCCCAGTTCTGACAACCAAAAATGTCTGCAGACATTGTCAAATGCCCTCCTTGGGTACAAAATTGCCTGGTTGATAACCGGTGTTCTAGCACACACACTCAGAGTTATCCCATGTAGAGGTTGAGGGAGTTGGAGTATCTATGCACTAATTTTTCATTTTTTCAGGGCTGCTGAGGAAGGCTTTGGATAAAACTGGCCATTTGTGGTTGGCTAGTGCACATGAAGTGGTATGAAGGATCTGAGCAGGGCACTGACAGTATCGGCTTCTATCTCCTATATTCTGTCTCTGCAGGCCAGTTTTTTCTCCATTTAGTGGAATCTGACTTCTGACCACTCCTAGCTGCACATATGAATCCTATCAGTCTTTAAATCCTAATTCCAAATTCCCAGGACAGATGATCTGAGTTGCCAAATTTGGGTCAGATGTTCAATCTGGCTAATCAGCTATGACCATATAGTACAAATATGGTTTTTGAGGGGCCCACTCCTGTTTCCGTTCAGTACAAGTGGGCAGCATGAGGAGATTGGATATTGTGTATAGCTGGGTTGAAGCAGGGATGGGCAATTATTTCAGCAAACACGTATCAGGCGTCTCCTATGTGCAAGGCTATTTGAAGGGTACACAGACGAATGACTTGTCAGAATGCCCAAAATGTGTGAACAGAATACACAGTTTAAAAACAGAGTCTATACCTCTGGGGATGACATGGTAGGAAACACTTTCTTTCACTGATACCTAGGTGAGTGAGTGTGCTAGAGAGAGCCAGAAGAAAAGCTGAGGTAATTGTCACTCCATGTGTATACTCCATGGTGAACAAAATGGATGTCTTTTAAAAAGATTCAAGAAAAGATTCATTTTGAGCTGGGGGGGGGGAGGGAGGGAGGGAGGGAGAGAGAATTAGTGAATGAATAATGAGTGGGGGAGGGGCAGAGAAGGAGAGAGAGCATCCTAAGCAGGCTCTGCACTGTGAGCTGAGCCTGATGGAGGGCTCGATTCCACGACAGTGAGATCATGACCTGAGCTGAAATTGAATGGAATGTTTAACTGACAGAGCCATTCAGGTGCCCCCAAATGGACATTTTGATGGGATGGGGCAATTTTCTACCTAGACCCCAAGATGAATTTAAAGCTTATGACCAAATTCTCTCAGGCCTTCTCTTCTAGGGGAAGGTTGTGTGGTCTGGTATTAGGTTGACTGCCAGGGCAAAGAAGGCGGGGTGGGGAAGAAATGTCTATGTAGGATAGCCTATTGTCTCTTTTCTGTCTGTAATAAGGCAGGGGCATGGGGAGTGCTGACTGCCAGCCCTTCTCATCGCCAGCCCCATTCTTTTTTCAGTGCAATTAAAGACACAACCAAATCAGGAACAGAATGATTCCTTGTTAGACTCTGGTGTGAGGGGCTCTTCTCCCTTAGCAAGGCTGTTTGCTTGGCAAGTGCAGAGGGGTTGAATTGTCCTATGCCCTGTGAGTCCTTCAGATTTCACATGGGGACAGCAGTATATATTTGGCAGAGTAAGGACCTTGGTTTTTACTTGGAACGTGTGTTTATTGGGAGTGACTTTCTGGAGGGTCTGACAGAGGTTATGGGGGTTTGGGCATAGCCCTTCCAGGTAGCTTAATGCCATATACAACCCAAGGAGACACCAGCCATGTGGGTTGCAGTGTGACATTGCCTCTGGGACAGTGGCTCTGCCAGTTCATGCCTAGTTCCTTTACAGAGAACCGCTTGCCAAAATGTGATGGTGCTTCTGCCCTGTTGTACCTCTTAGTTTCTTCTGGTCATTTCCCAGGCCTGACTGTGGTGGGGGAAGGTGAACCATTGTTTAACCTGGGTCCTCCTGAACTCTTGGAGGACAGCTGATTTGTTTGTGGTGGTTGTCATCCCAAACCTTGAGGCTTCATTTGGGTAGGAGGCCATTAGCTTTGAAATCCATGTCTAAATTTGTGCTGAGGTCACTTCCTGAGGGCTGCTCCTAGCCTATGGCTAATTGTGGCAGGGAGACTGAGGCAGGCCTATTTATAGGGTGGGGGGGAACATATATATCCTCTGGATGCCAACCTTGGCTCTTGAGCTCACTGATGGCCTTGCCAAACCTTCTGTAGGCTACTCAGCCACCTTGGAAGCTTGCACCTACCCTCTCCTCCCTCTTGAGACATGCCCAGTGATCTGAGCACTCTCCAGCTTTATCCAGCTCCTCCCCATTTCATCTCTGTAAAGGTACTTCTCCTAATACAGGCCTTGCACATATAATCCAAGATTGGTATCTGCTTCTCAGTGGGCCAGACCAACACAGATCACTCTGTAATTTACAGTTTGGACTGAGGTACTAATGGAGTGAAAGAAAAAAATGATAAAAAAAAATAATGGTAGTAAATTAGAGCTGGCCTAGAGAGACCTAAGCAAAATTTTTGAAGAAAACCTGATTGCTTTGATGGAGATTCCTCAATATACGAGTAAAGCTGATACCTGATACTTTGCTTGGTGAATATGAAAAATGAGAACTCAACCCATTTAATTCTACAAAATGACCAGTTTAGTTAAACTAACATTTGTAGAGTGACTCTTGTGTGCCAAGAAAGAGGCTGGGCATTGGAAGGTGAATGAGACGTGGTCTCGGCCCTCATGTGGCTTGTGATCTAGAGGGGAAGATCCACGTGTTTTGATAGTTTTACTGAAATAGGATTCATGTAAGATAGAGTTGGCAATGGGACTGACTCTGCTGTATAAAGATAGGAACCAGTTCCCTCCCTCCCTCCAATTCCTAGTACCTTCCTAGGAGGCAGTGTTGACACTGGGGGAAGGACCTGGGCAAACTTTGGAGGCCTGGTTTATGCCAGGGGAGGAGTGAGAGGGGTAGCCAGTGATAAAAGTAAGGCAAGTGAGACGTGTGTTCTAGCTCTAGGACAAAGTGCTATGGATCCCTAGCACTTCTTTTTTCTTTTAAATTAGCAAGAAAGGCCGTGTCCCCTTCCTCCCATACATGGGTGGAAAAACAGCTTTGTAATGCACACAGTGACTAGACTGAAGATGTGTTTTCTGAGGAATTCCTGTCATATGTACAAGTATACAGAAGCAAATCAACCAAGCCCTTGTGCTCCCTCCAAGGCAGCTTGCATTTAGCAAATACTGGTGAATAAAGAAGCAGGTAGGTAATCGGCTTCCTCTGGGCTCTCTTTACAACACCTCTCCTGTGAAGCAGCTGGTGCCACCAGGTTTTCTGGCAAAGGTGCTCTTTCTACAAGTGGGGCTAGGAAGGAGCACGGTGCAATGAAAAAACCAAACAAAACAAAACTTGAACAAAAATCACTTGAATAAACAGATGCCTGCTTTACCCCTCTAGCCTTTTTCTTGGCCTCATGATGCCTGACAAAAATCGAGCCGAAAGTGACGGCTGGGCTAAGATGAGGCCAGCAATATGTCACCTGATCATGCCGAGACCCCAGGGGATGGAAAAGGCATTTAGCTGTAAGCTCAGCCATGGTTGCTGCAGTAAGACAAGAGTCTTGCAGCTCTGGCAGCTCCTCCTCCTCCTTTCTTTCTTTTTTTTTAATATATGAAATTTATTGTCAAATTGGTTTCCATATAACACCCAGTGCTCATCCCAAAAGATGCCCTCTTCAATGCCCATCACCTACCCTTCCCTCCCTCCCACCCCCCATCAACCCTCAGTTTGTTCTCAGTTTTTAACAGTCTCTTATGCTTTGGCTCTCTCCCACTCTAACCTCTTTTTTTTTTTTTTTTCCTTCCCCTCCCCCATGGGTTCCTGTCAAGTTTCTCAAGATCCACATGAGAGTGAAAACATATGGTATCTGTCTTTCTCTGTATGGCTTATTTCACTTAGCATCACACTCTCCAGTTCCATCCACGTTGCTACAAAGGGCCATATTTCATTCTTTCTCATTGCCACGTAGTACTCCATTGTGTATATAAACCACAATTTCTTTATCCTCCTCCTCCTTTCCACATGATTCAGTTTCATGCCATTTGCAATTGTGAGACAAAAGAATGTTCCAAAATCCAGGCCCCCATCCTGAAGCACCCTTGGTAAGCCCAGGGAAGGAAGCTCAGCAACCTCACACATTCCGCTCGCCATGGGCAGCTAGTGGTGAGGTTTGCGGGATAGAGCCATTCCTCATTTTCAGCTTTTAACCCCAATGGGTAGGAGATCTCTTGAACTTGAAAACAAAGTTTTATGCTTTTAGGGAAAAATGTTAAAATGGCAAAAACTTCTTAAAGCCTGGGGTTTATTTTTCTGTGCTGCATAGGAGATCACAGCATTGGCATCCATAGCTGTAGTCCGTGAAAAAGTGCTAGACGTTGTCTGTACATAGCATATTTGCCTTATCCATGGGGTGAAAAGCAACAAGCATCTCAGAAAACTTCAAAGCCCACTTGCATGTTTGCTCAGAACCATTATCGCTTGCCACCTGTTGTATCATAGATTGCACTTTTCATCACTTTGGTGCTGGCTTTCACCTACAAGCCTTTTCAGTGCATGTGGCCTGGCTTCTGGGGCCTAAGCTTGTGTTGTCACAATTGGGCAGAGCTTTATGCAGGAATGCAGTGACTCTGGAGTGTGTGTGCACCTTGATAGCAAAGGGGGATTAAAAGGTAATACTTTTAGTCTTTTAATCTGTGGCCCAAAGATACCTTAACATGGGGTCGTAGCTTGTCTTGTAGGAACCTACATCAAAATGAAATAGTACCATATCATCATGATGGCACTTTAATTTCATTTGGATGGGTCATCTGAGCACCAAAGGGTTTTAGATTCTATCTAAACAGTTCTAGTGTGGTGCCAGCAGGGTGAAGCCATAGATCAGGTGAGGATGTGAGTGAGAAGCAACAAAAGGGAGATAGGGAATATAGGTTGCCCTTTCAAAATTATTTCTAGCTAATGGGAGGAGATCCAAAAGGTAGAAGATAGGTGTGTGTGGGGGAAATAGAAGAAAGTGTTGTGTTTTTTCCTTCAGTTCTTTTTCTTAAGAAGAGAGTGATAGGGGGCTAATGGTGGAAAGTGAGCATTGATGGGATGTCTTTATTTCATTTCCTTCTCTTTCCCCTTTCTCTTCCTTTGCATCTATTTCTTCCATTCTTCCTAGTTAGCCAATCAACTTTGGTCAGGAAGAGGGTATAGTGTGGTAAGAAATTACTTGCAAAAAAGGAAGATCATTTGCTATTTACTATTCATAGACCCTGTCTTCTAAAGAGGACAGATTCTATTAGGTAATGCCTCTTGTTTACCAGAAGAATCACGAGTGTGAGGATTCATGATTAGGGAATCCAGGAGAGAGCTAAATTGCTGGGGATGATAAAAGGGGCTGGGAATTAGGAATTTCCAGGAGGCAGTGAAGACTGGGATGGTAAGTCTCAAAAATCTGCATGGAAAAAATGTCAAGAGGAATAATTCAGACTGGGTCTTTAGAAGGAAACATTGATCTAGTCTGGATTTTTATTAAATTTCACCGGGTAATGTGTGATCTAACCTATTCCTTCATATTCCCATTAGATTTTCAGCAAAAATCTGCATTAAGTGCTAATACTTGGCAGAATGGGATTTGCTTTTAAGAGCTATGGTGAAGTGCCAAATCCAACTTCAGGAAAGAATAGAGGATATTTGTGGTGTTATGGAGGATGCTTTTGGCTACAAGTGACAGGGAAGCCAGCAAGCTGTGATCAAACCAAAGGATGATTATCTGTTTAGCACATTGGAGACAGGTGGTTTCAAGACTGGTTGAACACCTCTAGTATGCCCTGATGCTAGCTTAGCATATCTGGAATTTTCTTGATCTGTCCCTCCTGGTTGCAAGATGACGATGTCGTTCTAGTCATCAAGGCTTGGACTTGAAAGAATGAGCCCTTCTTTTCTTATTAGGGAGGAAAAGTCTTTTGCAGAGGACTCCCAACAGATGTTCCTATGTTTCTCATTGACCAACAGTAGGTCATTGGACTCCTCTAGCTGCAAGGGAGGCTTGGGGAACATCTGGTTTTTCTTAGTCTCTGTAGTGGGATTGAGCGAGAGGTGACTGGGAATGGTGATGGCATAGCCACTGCTGTGTGTGTGCAGGTGTTTGCAGGCACTGTAGGTCCTTAGAGGAGATGCTTGCACAAAGGTGGCTATGAAAGATTTCCTCTGCATTTTTCATGAAAATGGGCTTCTTTTTTCTCTTTTTCCAGTATCTGCTTCCTTTATAGGATCGCCTCTGGTGATATTGGGAGATATTTGTTTGTATCCTGCTCCTTACACAGTGAATTTCAGAAAAACTCATTTTCTTTCTTTCCCTGGTGGAGTATATGTCACCTAATTCTGAGGAGACACAGCACATATTTCAGGGTACAGATCAGACTGGACCCCAGCAGGGTACTGAATGAGCAGGAGTCCATGGCTAACCCAGATTTAAGGAGCTTGGTTTTGTGATTGTGTATTGCTAAAGCACCAGGGGCCCAGCTTTTAAATGAGAATTTCCTATACCTGGCTTTGTTTTTTTGTATGTTTGTTTCTTTGTTTTTTTTTTTTTTCTTCTTTCTTTGTTTTGTTAAAAGAAGTGACATTAATATGACTTTTGTAAGGGGAAAAAAATCAGATTTCCTGGAGTCTGTCTTGCCTATAGGAGGCTGTTAGCTGCATGTATCTTTTAAAGAAGACCAGTTGCCGATAATAAAAAGGCATTTAACAGGACACTCTGAAGAATGGCTTCCAGACCCTAGAAGATTGAGTGCTGTGTTTAATGGTCACCTTCAGAAATCACTGGTTTATGTTCTTTCGATGTATCTGTTAACCCCGAACTTCAGTGAGTCACATAATTCTTGCAGCCTTTCCACTCCTGCTGGGTGAATGTAAATCTTGCTGACAATGACCTCTCTATCTTTTGGCCTGTTCCCAACCTTCTGTGGGCAACATGGAAGCACATATCCACTCTTGTCTTCTGAGCATTTCCTTGTCTTCTGAGAGATGAGGCACATCTCTCTGGTACAGAGAGCCAATAATTTACCTTGGATTACACTGTTTACTATTATTTGTGGGCTTTCTGATCAATGGTCTTTAGAAGCTTTTGGGCACAACTGTAGTTAGAGAGGTTTGTAAGAGAGACCTCTGCCAGATGGTCCTCCCTCCCGGCTCAGTCTCCCCTTGCTATGTGCATGAAGGTACTGCTCATCCTGTGTCTCCTCTGGACTCCCACCTGGATGGTGCAAAGAGAGAACAACCAGCTTGTCTTGAGCTGAACACTGTTCTTCAGAAGAACCACCCAGGTGCATGTGATAGTCAGGTTTGCTTCCTATGGCTGGTTCCAGGAAAGGCAGGGATGTGGACAACTTGGTGTAGAGGAGCACATCTAACACCAGATGTTTAGATGGTGGTTGTTTCATCTATTAACTCTGGCCTTAGCAGATTGTGTCTACCTAAGATGGGTGCTGTGCATTAATATTTTCCATTGTGCCTGTGTCTGGAATGCTTTATATTTTAACTGAATTGATCTCATGCAAGGTGACTTAGCTCCTCTGAACCAGTTTTTCCCTTTGAAAATGAAAATAATGATGTCTTATATGGAAAGGACTAAATGAAATAGATTTTCATAAAATAATTTGCTGTAACAAAGGGACACCAAAACACAATGGCTTATATGATCTAGAAGCACATTTCTCTTAGCTAGAAGTTCAAATTCTGAGTTTGTAGGTAAGAAGATCTGGGTGAATGTGGAAACACTGTTGTCCTTATCAGACCACTCCATATATCATCATCTCTCAGCTAATAGGAAGGAAGAAAGGCTAGGGATGCCGACACCTAAATTCTTTTAGGAACAAGACACAGAGTGGCACACATCACTTTTGCTCACATTTAATTGCTTAGAATGCAAACTTACCATATGCAAAATGCTGTGCTAGGTATTATGAACACAAAAATAAAGAACATAAAGTCTCTTTCCTTAGAATGCAAAAGGTCTAGTTAGAGAGACCCTCAGGTAAACAATAACAGTGCAAGGAAATAACAAGCATAAGAGAACAAAGTATAAGGTGCTATATGAGCAAACAGGGATACTAGCTCAGAAATAGTTTATTTCTAATTAAGAGTCAAAAAGTTACTATGTAACATCAATGTCTGTACTTCTTTTAAGTTTTATCTTATTTATTTAGACCGAGAGAGCACAGAGTGCCAACAGGGGAGGGACAGAGAGAGAGGGAGAAAGAATCCCAAGCAGCCTCTGTGCTGTCAGCAAAGAGCCCAACACGGGGCTCATCTCATGGGGCTGTCTCATGAATGTAAGATCATGACCTGAACTAAAATCAAGAGCCAGAGGCTTAACGGACTAAGTCACCCAGGCGCCCCACATGAATGTCTATATTTCTTAACTTGTATTCATCCATCCCTTTGAGCAACTATATTTCAAGTACCTGCTATGTGCCAGGCATCTAATGGTAAAAAATATATATATAGCCCCTGACATTATGAAATTAAGATCTGGTGAAACAGACAGCAGTTAATAAAATCATTAGCTAAAAAAGTATAAAATTACAATTGTATTAAATGTTATAAAGGAGAGGTACATGGAATCGTATAAAAGGGGTTATAAGATATACATATGTATGTCTATACTTAATTTTATGACTTAATTCCTAACCAGTTTTGTTTGATTTTTAAGTGTACAAAATTCCTCTCTAGACACATGAAAATAATGTTATTTTACTGAAGTTTTCTTGAATCTTGGTCACGAAGTAACAGAGTAAAAGTATACAACAGAAAATCAGAAAGTCTAAAGATTTGCAAAGAAAAAATTATTGAATTAATCCTATATTTCCTACACTCCTAGCAGGAAGAGCAACTTTTTCCTAAGAACTTACTACGTGCTAGACTCTGTGCTAAACTCTTCACATATACTATTTCTTCACAGAATAATAATGAAGAATATTTTTTAATCCCTGCTTTATAAATGAAAACTGACACTCAGAAAGGTTTTTAACCTGCTAAAGGTTACACAACTAGTAAGTTGTACAGCAAGATATTAAGCCAGGGTTTGCCACAAAGCCCTGTAAGAGTTAACACTATACTGACTGTTCTTACATGATTTCCCTTAGCATGAATAGTAACCTGGTAAAGTAAGAATTATTTACCCTTTTCCACAGAGGATAAGAAAACAAGCAGAGATCAACCCAATATTACACAACTAGAAGAGTTTCAGATTTGAATTCAGGACTATTTGGGGAGCAAAGACCAGGCTCTTTTCAACCAAATGGATAGAGAAGGAAAACAAAAACATTTCATCACAGCACAGCCCAACAATAGTTAATGCTCAGCCATGGGGACCATGGGAACTTTCTGAAGATGATGGAACTGCACTAGGGTTGAAACTAATGGCTGTAGAGTTGTGTTTTTCAGCTTGAATCTCACCTGTGATTTAGTTTTGTTTAATGTCCTTTCATGACTTGATTTCTCTCATATGCCAATGTATTTGTAGGTTTCCTAGATTTTATTTTTAGGGAGTGGGGTAATAATATCTTCCCATTTTTTGATTAAGCTGGTTCAGCTATGGTGCTATTCAGTAGGTATCTTCAGTGTCAGGTTCCATAGCTGAATGCCATTGTTATTATAATAATTACTTGTAATCACATTGTAAGCTTGAATTTGGGCTTATACCTGCATCTTTAGTATTTTGTACATTCAGTTATTTAGACTTTGGGAGACCTCCTAATCAACTTTGTAGGTTAAATAGACTTCATCAACTAGAGTCTATTTTGAGTTTATAGTTTAATTCAGAATTGTATTAAATTGACATTTTGCATTTGACTTCATTTTACATTAGTTTGAAGTAAATTATTTCATTTTTGGATTCTGGAATTTTGAACATTTACTGTAATTGTTAATATAACTGCCGTGAAATATTTGAATAAAGATGGCAAAAAATAAAATAAAAAAAAATTGCTTAGAATGTAGTCAAATGACATTGATGCAGTGGTGAACAAAACAAAGGTCCTTGCTCTGGAGGAATGAGGCAGGGTGAGAGAGTGGGGGAAGATAGATACATAAAGGGCCATAATAAGTAGCTTATGGAGAATGTTATATAATAAATGCTATGGAAAAATGGAAATGTAGACTAGGGTAAGGGGACTCCTGAGTACCAGAGGTTGTAGGAAGCAGACTGTAGTATCAGATGTCCCATGAAGAGGGTGAGGGGTGACCAAGGGCATAAAGGAGACCAGAATTTGGCCAAGTGCATGCAGTGGGAGAGTGATGGAATGTAGGGCCCAGCTTATTGGTATTCTTACTCCTGTTGTTTGCCAAAGCCCACTCTGAGGCTAAATGCACATGTGCTATCTTCCCCTGCCTTCTGACCTTTCCTTCTATACCATTTTTCTTTCCTGATTCTGTTTCCTTTTCTATCTTTTCTCCTTCAAGCCCTAAGTTGGACTCAGTAAGGAGGCCAGAGTGATCAGTGGATTAAGCACTTGCCAGGATAGGAGAGAGGTCAGAAAGGGAATGGGTGTCTGCTCAGTACAGCCTCCCACTTTGGCTTTCACTCTGAGTGAAGGAGGAGCCAGTGGAGTGTGTTGAGTCAAGGAGTTTAGGACCTGAGTTTTCTTTTAAGAGGATCACTCCCTCTGGTTGCTGTGTTGAGAATTGACCATGTTCAGGTGGAGGCAGGGAGGGAAGTTGAGTAGCCACTCTAGTAATCCAGATAATAGACCCACTTGGCTTGGAATAGTCGGCAGTTTGGGAGGTGAGAAGTAGTTGGATTATGTGCCTTTAGTGGGGATTCAGTAACCAAGAGGTGAGAACTAGTGAACTTGCCCCCCTGGGGTTGCTATGGTGGGTGGCAAAATGAGCATACCCAAGGGGGTTTGAGATGAACAGTCCATAGATCAGAGGAAGGGTGTGGCTGACACTCTGAGGGACAGCAAAGAGTCAAGCTGGGTGTTATTCAGCCAGTGGGGGTTCTTGGGCCCTGTCCTGGCCAACGGAACAGGGCATATAGGTACCCAGCTGCTGATACTTGAGAAGGGTTTGCATTAGACAGAGGCCAACACCCAGGTATTAGGAAATGTAACAGTGCTAAAGAGAAGGGTAAAAGGGACTCCCCTTCTCTCAATGCCTTTAGAATGCAACAATGACACCTTGTACATACTCCCAATGTTGGGATACAGGAGTGGCACTTAGAGGAATAAAAACAGCCCTGAAAAGGAGTTCAAACTTTGAGAGAATATCCCAAATGATACCGCTTTAAATGGAAAGAGACTGAATAGGCTTAACTAGCAAGATTATTTTCTGTGCTCTGTCTGGGAATGGGAGCTTTTGGCAGGTTCATTTCAGATCTCGAAAAATAAAAGAAGGAACAGTTTTGCACATTGGAGTGGTAGTGTGTGGATTTCAGTCCTTCAATACCTGTTACCAACTAGAAAAAATACTTGAGCCCCCTTTTGGTTATGATGTTGGATTCTGCCTTCTAAGTTTATTCTGGTTGGATTTCCTACCTCGAGGAGAAACTGAATGGTGGGAGTTTCCCACAAGAGGATTTGTAAGCTGGTAGAGGAGAGATTTGCGTCCTCTGGTTCTTTCTGTACCCCTCCTGTCAAACCAGATGAGTCCTGACTGTATTGGGTATGGGCAAGGCAAACCTTCCTGTATCAGAAGATGCTTTAGAGGTGCCTGGGTGGCTCAGTCGATTAAGCATCCGACTCTTGATTTCAGCTTAAGTTACGATCTCATGGTTCATGAATTTGAGTCCTGTGTTGGGCTCTGTGCTGACAGCGGGGAGCCTGCTTGGAATTCTCTCTCCCTCTCTTTGCCCCTCTACCATTTGCATGCGTGCACTCTCTCAAAATAAATAAACATAAAAAAAAAGATGCTTTCAGGGACTGTGGAGGAATCACAAGTCCTTAGAAGTAACTAATCAAAAGGGAACAGCAATACCATTATTTTAGTTTTACACACATGAAGAAAACCACCATGGGTAAAGTTGGTATGATAAACAACCACTGAAACAGTGTTCCCTCTTCTAAAACAAAAACAAAAACAACCCCCCCCCCCCAAACACAAAACCCATGGCCCTTTCTCCTCGCATTCCAGGCAGCCATGGCACTTGGCCATGGGGCTGCTGCCCCTGAGGAGCCATCTTACTTTGTCTGGTTCCCTAGTGGAAATCAGTTAGGTGACCAGATATTCGGCACTAAGCTTTGCAGATCCTCCCTCAGATAGCCCTTCCTCAGGCCACTCCTGGGGGCTGTGAGGAAGACAGACGTTTTCTTGGAGCATGACTCACTTATTACCTCACACTCTGGGCATGCTATGATGTCATACTCTGCTGCAAAGCCTTGCAAAGGGGTGAAGCCACCCCAGGAAGCCTGGAGTCTAGGGGAGATGTGGTCAATTCTAGGAACTTTTGGGGGAGAGGCCAGGCTTGAAGGCAGAGCTTGTGTTTCTGGCCTGTCATGGAAAAGCATTGCACCACTTTTCTTACCATCCTGGAGATGGCTGGGGAAGATGGATGGCAGCACACTGGCCCACATCTGTTGCTGCAGTGAAGGCCCCTCCGCCATTCAGTGGAAGCCGAGAAGTGTGGTGCTGGCAGCCTGCTCACAAACTGTGAGGAGGGTAGGGTGGGGGCTGCCGCTCTGCCAGCAGAGTGGGGTTGGACCTGTTCCTGGGCGTGTGCCTGGATATGATTTGCTTCCCTCAGTACCAGAGCGCGGGCTGCGTTTGAATTGACAGAAAATAAGACGCTTTCTGCTGGTACTTTCTTACCTGGCTCTTTGCCAGACATGGTCCTTGTGAGCCCAGTGGGGCCCTGACATCCTGCTGTTTTGTGGATTAAAAGAAAAGTTAGGGTGCACCCTCCCCTGTTCCAGAAAGAATTTAAGTCCATTTGGAAAATCACACATGGCCCAACCGGATGGCACGTGACTCATCATGAATATTTGTTGAAGGTTGTTTCAGGGAAGAACAAGGGATAAAACCGAATACTGACAGGAGTTAGAAATGAAGGGAGTCATGACATCTTTGTTTTCTTTATTAGGTACTATTAAAATGACAGTAATAATTGCACCTGCCTCAAAGGGTTGTTGCAAGGAAGAAGTATGTTTGAGAAGTGGTTAACATGATACTGCAACATGTAAGTGCTCCATATCTGTTAGCTATTACTATCGTGGCAATGATGGTTATTTCCATTGCGAAGTGCATCCATGTGGCAGTCTAGCTTACTGGTTAAGAATATGGGCTTTTCACTCCATTGAATGTAGACTTGAGCTTGATGCTGGGTTTACTGCCCTCTGTGATGGAGGACAGGTTAGGTGACCTTTCTCTTCCTAGACTTTTGTATCTCTTACATGCAGGTAGTAGTACTGACCTCACAGGGTCGTCATGAGAATGAAAATCAGAATGTCATGTTGTGTTGTCATCTTGAGCTGCTATAACAAAGTACCTGTAGACTGAGGGACTTAAATGTAATCTCATTCTGGAGCTTTGGAAATTCAAGATCAAGGTATTGGCAAGGTAGGCTTCATTATGAAGCTGCTTTTTTTTGGCGTATGGGTGGCCGCATCTCACTGTGTGTTCATGTGACTTCCTTGTGTGTGGCAGAGAGAGAGTGCAGGATTGATGAAGCTCTATGGTGTCTCTTCTTATAAGGACGTTAATTTCATTGGGTCAAGGCTCCATCTTTGTGATCTCATTTAACCTTAATTACTTCCTTAGAGGCCCATCTCCAAATACAGCCATATTGAGGGTTAGGTCTGGAGGCAATGGGGGAGGCACAAACATCCAGTCCATAATGGCTGTCTGTCAAGTGGTGATGTCCAGCTCACTCTGAAGGCTCAGTGCAGGTTTTATTTAGTGTTGCTTAATAACCCATTGTGTGCAAAGTGAGGAATTGAGACCTGTGGGCAGTGGATGAAGCTGTGAGGTGGAGTTCTCCAAAGGGCTGACTATTTAGTGTAATGAGCAGACCACATCCAAAAAGAAAGGGAGCGAATACAGTGGGCTGCCCTTGACAGGGCTAAGCACCGATGAGCCTCTGTACCTGAGCCAGAGTTCTAGGGAACAACTGCTTTTCAATGGGAAGATTGTACACTGGCAGGGTGAAGTCTCAGGCAGTACACACCTGTGTGGCTATATCTGTAAATGATTGGTAAATGGTCTGGGCACAGCAGGGGCCTCTAGCGCCCTGCCCACCCCTTGGCTGAGTGCTGTCTTGTTGGTTGAGAAGCATTTCAGGTATCATGTCTGTATGTGAGAGTACAGTCTGGGGAGAGATTCAGGTTAAGGAGCCCCTGGGGCAAAAGTAGGATAAGGGAGAGGCCCATTGGGCTTTTTTGCACCCTCAGTCTTCTCTTTTTCATGTAGTTTTCAGGTATTTGTGTAAAAACAAAACTGTATGGATTATTATGTTTATGTATGCATGGAATATTGGATAAACTCTCAATCTCTAAGACTGTAAAATAAATCAAGGAATAAGGCTGAGGGCAGGGATTCAGGACTCATATTTTGGGTGCACCAGTCTGAGTCATTTAAAGGTTTGGTAGCCAGTGGAATAACAGGCTAGGGAGACCCAGGACCATTATCTTTGAGGGAGTAACAGACATGGGGCTTTGTGTTTTTTTTTTTCCAGTGGTTTGGAGGAGGGATTCTGGACATTCTCTGGGGCTCTTTTATGGACTGAATGTCTTCCCAAATTCATATGTTGAAGCCCTATCCTCTTTGTGATGGTATTTAAAGATGGGGCCTTTGAAAGGTTTAGATGAGATCATGAGGGTGGGGCCGTCATGATGGGATTAGTGTGTTTCTATGAAGAGACACCAGAAAGCTTGCTCTCTTTCTCTCCAGTCCAGGACCAAGCTCTCACCAGAAACCAATCATACTGGCACCTTGACTTTGGACTTCCAGGCTCCAGAGCTGTGACAAAATAGATTTCTGTCTAAGCCACCTAGTCTGTGGTATTTTGTCAGAGCAGCATGAGCTGATTAAGACAGGCTTCCCAGTTTTTATGTGTTGAAGGGTCAGGGAAAGGTCTTACTGTGTTTTCTGTACCTTGTTTATTTTAAATGTGCTTCTTTGCACATCCTTTTACCTATCAGCATCTGTTCTCATGAAAGTCAGCAGCATGAAATGGTGGGCAGTGATGAAGATTAAAGGAGAACTAGGGTTTTGGGCAAAGAACTTTTAACTGTGGCATGCCAAGCATCAAGTCCTTCCCATCATCTGGAGCTGGGCCAGACTTATGGTGCTGCTGGGCACACAGTGAGCACTCAGTGGATGTTGGAAGATGACTTAGTTGAGCGTGTCAGTGTCTGTTCCATCAGCAGCCTGCTTAGAATATTCCGTAGAGGAGAAAGAACATTTCTTTGGGGTATTCTGTTCTCTAAGCAACCTCTTAGAAGAAGAAACAACTACCAGAGATTCAAGGAGTGTGGCTTTCTCTTGACTCCTCCCAGCCAGTTGAGGGCTATTGGCCATTTAACCGTGGCCTGTGGAACTGGAGAAATCTGGGGGGACTGGCCTTCTGTTCTCTGCTGTCTTGCATGTTTAAGCAATCTTTTTGTATTCAGGGCTATCCTCTGAAGCATTTGAGAGAAAAGAAACCCTTTCAGGATGTCTAAATTCAGAATTAGGCTGCAGAAGAAAATGAACACAACACAGGGAACTCTTAAAATACCCTCCTGGCCGAGGATTCCTCTGAGCCACTTTGTCTCTAATACTTCAGTCTTTCTCTGATTAAAACAAAACCAAAAAACCAAAAAAAACACAAAAAAAACAAAACACAACACTAGGTTCTAAGAAAAGGGGACAATTTGGGGCACCTGAGTGGCTCCGTTGGTTGGGTGTCAGACTTCAGCTCAGGCCATGATCTCCTGGTTTATGAGTTTGAGCACCGTGTTGGGCTCTGTGCTGACAGCTCCGAGCCTGGAGCCTGCTTCAGATTCTGTGTCTTCCTCTCTCTCTGCCCCTCCCCTGCTCACACTCTGTGTCTCTCTCTCACAAATAAACAAACATTAAAAAAAGAAAAGGGGGGGCGCCTGGGTGGCGCAGTCGGTTAAGCGTCCGACTTCAGCCAGGTCACGATCTCGCGGTCCGTGAGTTCGAGCCCCGCGTCAGGCTCTGGGCTGATGGCTCGGAGCCTGGAGCCTGTTTCCGATGCTGTGTCTCCCTCTCTCTCTGCCCCTCCCCCGTTCATGCTCTGTTTCTCTCTGTCCTAAAAATAAATAAAAAACGTTGAAAAAAAAATTAAAAAAAAAAAAAAAAAAGAAAAGGGGACAGTTCTAGGTGGTTGGGTTGCCAGGGTACCAAACCAAGTGATCTCCTAAAGGGCAGAAAAGGCTAAGTTGGTTTCTTGAAACACTTTTCTTTTGTGTATAACTTTTGATTTTTTTCAGAGCATTTTCAGATCTATGATCTCGTTTATCTTAATGACAACCTTATGTGAAAGGGCAATGAAATTTAGGGCCAGAGCCGCATGGCTGTTTAATGCCTTTTAGAAGATCCTGTAGCTGGTTGACCACCAAAAGCAGGCCTAGAGAGGTGGCTGCTAGGGATGTGAGAGTCTGTGAGCCTCTGACAGGCTGGAGATTCCCATCCAGGCTGAGACAAACAAGTATTTCCTTTTGTCCCCGGTTAGCCAGGGCACAGGGAGGGACTGGGTGGAAACTGCTGGTGGAAGAGACATTGTTTACCTCCAGTGGAAGAAATGATGACATAGAGTGTGGGTGGGTTGGGCATGTCAGATGCCTCAGAATTACCAAAGCATTTGTTTTTCATCATTAATAGCAGCAACAAACATTTATTAAGTGCTAACTCTGTGCAAGGCCCAAGGCAGGATGCAGTGATGAATAAGACGTGATGTTTGTAGTTCATCAGGGGAGGTAAGACAGTCATTTGAAAAAACACAAATGTCAACACAAGATGGTATTTGGTGAATACTGAATGAGTGGTAGAGAAACAAGAGCTCAAAGAGTTTGAAAGTGGGAGAGTGAAAATTCTCCTGAGGTGTCCAGGGGACATTTCTAGAGACGGGACCTTAAAAGGTACAGAAAAACAGAGAGCATTTATGGTTGAGACAAATCATGTAGGGAAAAAGTGTTGAGAGAATGTAAGGTGGCTCGGTTTTAGGCTTGGATAGATCATTTTGGCAGGAAGAGAGAATTGACTTAGGAGAAGGAATGGGAACCTACCCTGGAAAGGGAAAATGGAATGGGGCTGAAATACCACACTAACAGGACTTAGGGCTTTGGACTAAGAGTCACAGAGAACCAGGGAATATTTTTGATTGACATGTAAGGCAGAGTACAGGGAACAGCACATCCTTTGTGAAGGCAGTCATCATAGTCCTGGCTTCCCAGAAAGCATACAGTGGGGCTTTGACATATTAAGTTGCTACTTTGTGCCAGGCACTGTGTTAGTTCCTGAAGATGCAAAGGTGAGAAAGAATAGTTCCTGTCTTCAAGGAGCTTTTAGTTCAGGTACTTGGACTAGAGCATACTCTTCTTAGTAAAGAATTACTGTCTGCTCTGCTCCTGACAATTTGACATTCATTCATCCCTTCCCGCATTTGTCTTATTTCCTGTCAGCCTCCTCTTTGTGTCTTTCCTTTAGTGCTATAAATACCTTTCATTAGTTTCAGTGAAATCTACTGGAACCTTTGCATCACTTGGTCTCTTCAAGGTGTCTTTGAATACTCTGGTCTCAACTCCAGCATTATGTGTTGATTTTTGTTGGATAATCCTCGGGGCGGGGGGGGGGGGTAGCCTTGTTTATTTTGTCTCTGAATTAAAAAGGAATGCTCTGTTGCGGTGCCCAAAGGTTGTATACATATAGGTTCAACCATAAGCTTGAAAGTCTAGGGTTTCTGGAGTACATATATATATTATTCTGTTTTTGAAAATAGGATCAGAAGTTGCTCAGTTGCTTTTCACATACCTCCCCAGTTTCACATTCCTGGTTGGCAACGGACAGTGGCAGATTCTCTTTGTATTGGGTGTAGGTTTTATTCAAACCTGGGGCTTGAAACCTACTGAAAGCTGTTAAATGTTCTCTTTCTGGCTCCTTGACTACTACGGTCTCAGGATTTTCTCCACCGCATCATCACCCACTATCACCTTTATTGTTGAATATCTATTTGCTAACAAATGTACTAAAAAAACCCCCCCTAGTTCTAAAATAAAAATATATCTATATTCTTAGTAACACTGGAAGGTAGCTGTTAATATCCTTATGCACACATGGTAATTGGGGTCAGATTGTGTGATTTGTCCTGGACCACATATCTCCTAAGTAGCGAAACACAGGTCTGAGTGCAGATCTGTCTAGTCCCGAAGCTAGAGTGTGAGCCCTTGCACCGTACTCCCTCTTCCTCTCTATGTTCTACTTCTTTCTAGCCCTATTCTAACCACTATTTGTGGTTTCCCTCAGTGCCTTCGCCTTTAGGCTTCATCTTCAGAGAAGAGGAATAGGAAGGCAGACTGGGTGGGTGAAAAGAGTCAAACTTGAGAGATAGGAATCTGAATCCCGAATCTACCACTTACTAGCTGTTATTACTTAATCTTGTAGAGTCTTCGTTTCCAGATCTATAAAAGAGAGAGAACTACCTCAGAGGATGTTGTGAGGTTTCAGAGAGACCTGCATATCTCCTAGGACAGAGCCTGGAATAATGGTAAATGCACAAAAAGTGGGGCTGTTACTCACAAAGCCTACAGTCAGAGCTTGGAGGAGCCCCAGTTCCTTGGCACTACTCCAGTGGTGCAATTTCTCCTCATCCACTTTCCCCCTCTCTGTCAAGTTCTTCTGCTCACCACCTCCTTGCCTCTGGTTCTGATGCTTTTCTATCTGAGGAACTTTTTTTTCCTTTTTTGGGTTTCCATCTCAGGCTACTCTTCTACATTTTGTCCCATAACTGGAATGGCTTCTTAATTCATTTTCTGCTTTGGCTTGAGTCACTCAGATGTATGGCACACACGATCGCTGACTGGCTCAAGGAATTAAAAAAAGGCAAACTTAGTTCATACTATACAGGTCACTGGCATTGATATTTTACTGTCCACAAGTCTTGGGACGTGTATATTGTGCTTTCTCTAAACTAGGGGTTCTTGGACCAGTACCATCAGCATGACATGGAAAACTGTTAGAAATGCAAATTCTTGGGTTCTGCCCCAGAAACTCTGAGGGTAGCTAGCTATTTGTGTTTTAACAAGCCCTCCAGGGGATTCTGATCCACATTAATGTTTGAGAAACACTGAAAAGACCCTCCATAAATCAGGACCTTGATTGTGAACCTTTGGGCTGCCTAGCTACTCCCTTCTTAGGGCTAGCCTTAGCCTGTGGCCAGGTGTTACTTACTTGCATTAGTTTGCATATTCTGATTGAGTAACCTTGTGCCAAAGGTCTTTGATAGCTCATGTGCTGTAAGCCCTTGGTATAGATCAAATGGCTTCTTAGAACTGAATTCTTGAGATTTATTTTATCTTATTTGAATTGAATTTACGTTAATTTCCTCTTTTAAAAAATTATGTAGACTTTTTATTTAGCCCAATCTGTATAGCTTTCTTTTAGTATATAGCCCACGTATCCATTTATCTCTTAAGGATCACCTTTATCTAGTATATTTGAGGTGTGTTATTGTTAGGGCTATTTGAAGACCAATCTTGAATGAAATCTTGTTTGAAGACTATTCCTGGATTAATAGGAATATGGGTTATAAGGACTTAACAATTTATATGGACTAAAAACTGAAATAGGTTCAAGAAGAATGGGCCTCATCAGACTGTGAAATGTAAGAAAGATCATGTCTTACTTGCCTTTGAGTCCCCATCATTGAGTACCATAGCCATCAAATATTTATTGAGAGCCTACTGTCAGTAGGCATTAGGATTTGTGGCTACAGATGAAAAAGTGGATGTGGTTCCTGCCCTTAGAAAGTCTATAGTCTGTTGGTACTCAATGAATAAACCGCGACTTAGTGGGAAACAATATATCATGTGTTGTTAAATGAAATGAAGAGTGTATGAGACTTCTTGGACCCAGGAGTTAATATTGGGGAGGGAGGAATATTATTTCACCTAATGAAAGAAATTGGGCTAATGCTTTAAAATATCTTGATAACATATATGAAGCCTAGTCTTAGTGTGAGCTTCTCAGAAGTCCTTACTGTTGGCAAAGATGAAAATAAGCTGTATTACTTAGCACCTCGGAGTAGCAGAAATAATGACAGTAGCAACAGGGACAGTCACAGCCAACTTTTGTTTCATGCTCCCCATGTGCCAGGGTGCCATGTGCTATGCAGCTCTGGTCCCATTAGACTTATGAACAGTGAACAGAGAAAAAAATCTGTGTTCTCCCAGCTCTGCCGCTGACTTGTAGTGGGAATCTGATAAATTGCTTTGATTCTCTGGCACTCAGTGTTTTGTTTTTAAAATGAGGGGATTAGATTAGATGTTGTCTGTGACATAAGTTTAAAAGCCCACTCTTTGTGTGTATCTTGTTAACAATTAGCGGAAATATTCAGTTCGAGATGTAGGTTTAAACCTCACCCATTTTTCTTGTATATAATGCTTTTTAGCACAGTGTGCGAAGCATGGATAATCTATGAAGCTGTAGCAAGTTCTGCCCATATACTAGGGCATGGTATAGTGTCCATAGAGGATAGTTCCTTAAATAGGGCCGTGAGTTAGGAACATATATGCGTGAGGATCTATACAACTGTCCTGTCCTTTTGGACTGAATTTACCAACAAAATTTTTGCTTACAAATAACAAAGTAATGCATATTGTATTTAAAAAGTATGTCCATGATATCACATTATTTTGCTTATTAACAACTACAGAACTTATGCTAAATTTATGAGACGTGCAACAGAATGTTACAGCGTTCTTGAGCCACCACTGTTTTACAAATTTGGCATCTGCAGGCCTCAAAAAGCTGAAATGTTTTAAATTTATTTACACCCTGCAGTTTCCTTAGGGAACTGTTTTCCATAAGCTAATGAGGCGCTGGTGCAAGGCCTCTCTGTTATTCCTGGCAGGAACACTGAGACACATCGGCCTGCTGCCCTGCTTTTTTTCCTCAGTAGTCCAGTGCAAATAATAAATATGGGAAAATACATCATCCCTTTGAATGTGGGAGCCAAGCTGCAGGGCTGCCAAGGTTAAAACAAAGCAATTGCGAGCTTGGAGTCTGTTTGTGGCCTGTACCACATGTGCCCGCATTTTAGGGACACTGAACGTGGCCTTTATCATGTCAGATTACTTATTCTGAGCACATAGTCCTTTGGAATCTACTCCATAAAATAAGTCTTTCTGAAAACGTTTTGTTTTAGTGGATTCAATGCTACCCTGAGGTCAGGGAACTTGTCGTCTCCATTATGGGTTGAATAGAATTTATCAAGCCACCTTCAGGGTGCCCGGCTCTGTGTTTTGACAGCAGCAGTGAAAAGAGGTAGCAGGGTACATGAGTTCTTTAACAAACACTGAGGGTCAGCTGGACAGGTGTCAGTTTCAGGTTATGAGGGTTGCTCTTATCAAGGTCAATAACCCTCATATGTCCACCCAACTTACTGAGGAGTTCAACATGATGGAGGCCTGGATGCACCCTTGACACACAGTAGGTGCCCAATGAATCAGTGAATGAATTGAAGTCACTGCTTTGTTTCTAGTCTCCTATGAGGGCAATCTAGCTGGTATTTTAACATGGGGGTAAATTGGTATTAATGTTGGCAAAGCCCAAAGATTAAACAAATGGCTTAGGGGTACCTGGGTGGCTCCGTTGGTTAAGAGTCTGACTTTGGCTCAGGTCATGATCTCTCGGTTTGTAAGTTTGAGTGTGCATCAGGCTCTGTGCTGACATCTCGCAGCCTGGAGCCTGCTTCAGATTCTGTCTGTCTGTCTCTCTTTCTCTGCTCCTCCCCAACTTGTGCTCTCTGTCTTTCTCTCAAAATAAACATTAGGAAGAAAAATGGGTTAAATGGTCTCATGGCCTTCCTAGCCTCCAGACTCAGCCCCTAATGCATGCAGACATTCCCACCTCCAGCTGTCCTCTGATATCACCCTTGTCCAGCTTAACTCCATATGGGCAATTAAATCCTACTGATTTAATTGGATGCATTCCCCCCCACCTTCTTTTCTGCTTTATTTTCTCTGCTTGTCACTCAGAGCTGGTTGAGGTCAATATGCATGTGTTTCCTGAGTTTGGGGAGGTAGTAAAGAGAAAACAAAATTCACATGGTGGCTCATAAGAAATGAAGGTCTCTTTAATAATTAGACTTGTTTCTGTATTTGCTCTAGTTCTTAGGTAGTCTTGGGTTTTGGGGGCAGAGGATGAACCTGATGATTTTGAAAGTCCTTTTCCAGTTCTGGGACTTAACTAGAACAACATTATTCTTGATGCTTAGGAGACCCTGGCACAACAGAGCTGATCCTCAACAAGGATATGGAGTGAGTGATGCTTTCTTGTGCCCATTTACCTCCTTCCCTGGTATCCATCCCTCTCCTCCTGCTCCCATCCCTTAACTCTTGATTGCTTTCCCCAGATGTCTGATACATCCTTGGATTTTGCCTGTCCAAAAGCTGACTGTCCCTCAAGGTATTATTGGAAAACCAGAATCTTAGCTAATAAGGGCTCAAGGAAGTGCTAATGGAAAAAAGGTAGATCAGAAAAAGGGTGGATATGGGAGCTAAAGACTATGTTCAGGGTCATTGCAAAATAGCGTGCCTGTGGCCTTTGGGTATATTTCTGGCACACTTTGGCCTCTTCTGTCTAATAAGACCTACCCTTATGTCTACTTCTCCATTGCTTTTCTGAGACCACAGACCTGAATGCTGGGAGTTCGTTTTAAAATTTTTTTAATTTTAATTTTATTTTTTTACGATTTTGTTTATTTTTGAGAGAGACAGTATGGCCAGGGGAGGGGCAGAGAGAGAGGGAGACACCAAATCTGAAGCAAGCTCCAGGTTCTGGGCCGTCAGAACAGAGCCCGACACGAGGTTGAAACTCACGGACCATGAGATCATGATCTGAGCTGAAGTCGGATGCTTAACTGACTGAACCACCCAGGCACCCCTCTTTTTTTTGTTTGTTTATTTTATTTAGAGAGAGAGCAAGCACGTGAGGGCATGTGAATGGAAGAGTGGTGGTGGTGGGGGGGGCGGAGAGAAAGAGAGGGAGAGAATCCCCAGCAGGCTCCATGTTGTCAGCACAGAACCGGATGTAGGGTTCCATCTCACGAACTATGAGATCATGACCTGAGCTGAAATCAAGTCTGACGCTCACCCAACTGAGCCCCACAAGGGTCCCGGGAGTTGTTTCAATTCTGTTATGATTGATGCTTACCTGACTGAGTCATTCCCCTGCCCATGGGTTCCGGAAGTTGTTTCATTCTGCTGTGATTGAGATTAGTTTCTCCACACAGGTATATGGGCCTGGAGAGGAGATCAGGAAGTAAGGACGCTGTAAGATTTTTTTTCTTCTGGGGTGCTGGGTCCTTCACATATACTACCTCTATAATTGCATATTTAAGACAACCTTATGAAATGTATATTTTATCATTTTACGGACAAGGAAACCAAATTCTGAGAATTTAATTGCCTCAAATCACCTAGCAATTAGTGATTAAACCAATATGCACACCCATGCCAGTCCCCCCCCCCCCCATTCTTTACTACACCATGTTACTTCATTCAGTCTATCAGCCCTTGAGTTGTCTGGACAATTGATTTTAATTCTTCACTGATCTTTTCAGGGTAGACTATTTGGCTGTGTCCCTAGAACCTCTTTTCAAATGGTAGGAAAGTTAGGAGCCTGGCTGTGGGTAAGGGCTGAGTGTTCTGCACTTGGACAGAACTCCTGGCCTTGCCCTCCCACAACTTCATACTCTTCCCTTTTCCTGCTCCCAAACATAACTGAGAGAATATTAGTCTTCTGTAAATCTCCCATGTGTGGCTCTAGTAAGAGGAGCATCTTTCATGCCATGCTTTCCTTATTTGTATATATTTTTGTATATATGTCTGTATCCAGAACATAAAATCGTGAGTTTGATGAAGACCTTCTTAAGCCTTTATACTCAGCATGACAGACATTTAGTAAAGATTTAATAAATGACTCCTTCAGTAAAGATTTAACAGATGATGCAGAGAGACAAAATTCTCATCACTCCTCTGTGTTTCAGGATGACACCTAGCTAGTTCTTGCCTGAGCATGGGAGAAAATTCCATCCTCTGGAGGTTACTGTTTGTTAAAGCAAAGGCCAATGGTGGACTGGAAGTGTCAGAGTATAGTGCTGATCAAGGTTCTCCTGAAGTTTTGTCACAGAGGAAGACTGTTGACAGATTGTCCCCACTTAACTTTGTGTCTCCCCATTTAGCATAGGTTGATAAAGTCTTAAAATGGAGACCCCTTCCAGAGGAGTTAAATCTACTGATGTTTCAGTATCATTTATTTCACTCATATTAGTAATTATTAATCATTTTTAAAAGATTAAAACTGCTTTCAGTCTACCTGAGGTGATCTCTTTGAGGGAAATAGAACAGGGAATGGGATGGGGGACTGGCTTGGAGGACACAGAAATCCCCTGGGAAGATACCACTTTGGGGAGACCTTTGCTCTCCATGAGGAGTACCCTGGGAAGGAGGTTGTGGGCAGCCAGAAGCAGCATGAGGCCACGTGGAGCTATGAGGAGAGAGAGTAGGAAAGGGAGGAAGAGGAAGACAGAGAACAGTGCCATTGCACTGATAGTGAAGACAGACTTGCAAGGGAGGATTTCCTCCCATGACTGATGCCTAGACTAGAGCGAGACTTGTCAGTGAAATGACCATATTTGTCTGTGACTGTAATTGCTCTTGAAGAGGAGGTCCTCTGCTGCACATAAATGGTGCCAGCACCTAGGAGGTCTCAATGAACATAAAATTAACCTCGGTTCAAAGACACTTCAACCACATGGAACATAATTCACCAGAATTCCCAATTAACTGATCTGTTTGAGACAGTCTGCAATTAAGAGAAAGCAGCAGGAGAGAGCAAGCTGGCATCTAGGATTTATAGGGGCTGTTATAGGGACTAAGTTTTAGATCTAGCAAATTGCCTACAATGCCTGCATCTTGCTAATGAGAAATTACTTTCAGAATGAGAACTCTGGAGTCTTGCAAGATTCTCATTCACCAAAGTTAGATCTTCCAGTGAAGGTACAGCAGAAAGGTGATAAGACTGTTCTTTGAACCAACGCACCAGAACTTGCACACTCAGATGGGTTTTCCCACTAAGTCAAAGTAGTTGATGTAGGAATGTACACTACAGTTTTATTTAGGTAATCCATCCCCATAATCTTATCAGGGCCTGTGGTTCTTTCTTCTGAATATCCCTGATGGATTCAAATTCTCTTCTGCCAGTGGATGAGTTTGGTGAAAACCTCCCAGTGTCTATAGGTAACAAGTTTGGGGAAGAAGACAGCTGACCAAGCTGTATAAAATGATGTAATTTTGATACAAATGAATGTGTGGCTTTGACAGATGAAGTCATGGAGAGGTTTGTGGGTGTATCAATCACTGGTGCTGTGAATGCAGCCTGCTGCAGAACCCAGGGCCCCCCGCTGTGGTTCAGGAAGGACACATTCCCAACAGAGCCCCTCCCACCCCCCCAAATCAATCCCTAGTTCTGACCCAGCACCACTGTTGTGGTGCCTGAGATAGCAGCCCAAACAGCAGTTGGCATGAGAACCTTTTCTGTGCATCTTTCAGAAGACTAATAACACAAAGGAAGGGGGTCTTAGACTGACAATGATGCCCATTCATGGCTCCTACAGGACCTGTGGGAAGGTGTTTCGTTTGCAGAGTAGTGAGAGTAATGACACATGGGCTTTGGGGTTTGCAGAACTGCATTTGAATTCTGAGACTAGGTGGCCCTTATAAGAATCATGAGAACCTGTTTTCCCATCTGTCATATGGTGATGATCACCTTAGAAAGTTATTAAAAGACTAAAAGAGAAGACAGAAAATTCCCAGCACATAGTAGGCTTTTCCTTTAGCTAACTCCCTTCTATCCATAATAGTTTTGTTCATACATGCCTTCCCTCAGGAAACCTTCTCTGATCTCTAAGTCTATAGACTGTCCATAGACACTATTCTTCTTTACTGTACCTCTTAACACACTTCAAAACATTGTTTTCTAAGCTCCACACTTCGGTTTTGAGCAGTAAGACTGTGTTTACTTATCAGAATGCCTGACGCACAGTTGATTTTCCATATTCAATATTTGTTAAATGAAGTAAGTGAATAAACAGTAGATAGTATTTGTTTCAGTCCTTTGATGGAAGGAAGAGGCTTACTGGTGTGGCAGAACAAGTCTGGACATAAGATTTTTATGGGTTCAACTTGGTGCTGCAAATAATGGGGTGCTGGGAATGGTCACCCAGATGAGGCAGCTCAGCATTGTTCACTTGACTCTACTGCCTCCTTTAGTTGTGGCCACAGCTAGTTTTGAACATGATTGCCTGCAACAGACAAGTCAAGAGGGGAAATGGTGTGTGTGTGTGTGTGTGTGTGTGTGTGTGTGTGTGTGTCAATTACATGTATTGAAATACTCAATGCATGTGGTCAGTGGTTAGTTTATAGAAGGAAATCTAGATATTTTGTCTTGAGTCTTTAAAAACATGTTTTTTTAAAAAATGTTTGAGAGGGATGAGCCAGGGAGGGACAGGGAGCGGAGACAAAACTCGAAGCAGGGTCTAGGCTCTGCCCTGTCAGCACAGAGCCAGATGCAGTGCTTGAACCCATGAACTGTGAGCTCATGACCTGAGCTGGAGTTGAGCACTTACCTGACTGAGCCATCCAGGTGCCCTGAGTCTTTTTTAAATGTTTATTTTGAGAGAGAGTGCGAGCAGGGGAGGGTCAGAGAGAGAGGGAGAGAGGGAGGGAGAGAATCCCAAGTAGGCTCCATGCTGTAATGCAGAGTCTAATGTGGGGCTCGATCTCACAAACTGAGATCATGATCCGAGCTGAAATCAACAGTCAGACACCTAACTGACTGAGGCATCCAGGTGCTCCTCTTGAGTCTTTTTTCTAAAGGTTAATAGGTGGAGCTGTTTATTTCAGGCTTGATTCTACCCACTGGGTTGAAAGGGGTACAGTTGTTGGACTAACATGGGGTTTAAAGAATCTTGGGTTGGCCCTGGGCATGTACCAGAGATTCCAGAAATTTTGATCTGTGTTTATCAAATAGCAGTGTGTGTGGGGAATGGACCTAGAGTCAAATGACCAGAGTTTATGTGACCTATCATCCTTGTGCTAGCTGATAATCTTTCTGACTGCCCAGTCTGTCCCGGTTTGCTTATGTGTGAAGTGGGCCCAGGAGTACTGATTTTACAGGCTTGTTGCAAAGATGAAATTAGTGCTGTATCAGGAAAAGAAGTCCTGTATCACAGTGATCTCCAGTAGTTGCATAGGCTGAGCCCAGTGAGCACGCATGGGAACAATTTCTATTGTGGCAGGTACCAAGAAATTTGGCACCCCTCTGCTGTTCTTTTCTGTGATGAAATCAGCCATCAGGCTCTGGTTGGCTTATATGTAAATAGAAAAATAATACAGCCAAAGTAAACAAAAATGGGAAATTGCATTTGTATAACTTAAAAATAGTTTATTTTTTAAAAATTCAAGTCATTTGTTTTCATTCAAGCCATTTCCTCTTGGTTTGAATGGATTATTGCTTTGTCATTAATTGCACTTTGCTTAGAGTCCTTCTCCTCCTATTTCAAGACCAAATACTATTCTTTTGTTGACATAACCACTGACCTTATTAAAAGTTTGTCCAGATAAATCATGATTTTTAAGATAAGAGGGACACTAACACAAACATGGAATGCTGGTCAGCACATGGAGGCTTGGAAAAGCCAGTGCTCTACAACTGGTTAATGGGGGCACATTTTAGCCCATGGTTCTGATTTGCCTTTTTCAATCCATTTGCAGCCTTGCTGGTAAATGGGGAGGAGCTGTGAGTTTATGTATAGATTTGCACAGAGTGTTACATTTTTAAGAAATTTCCAAAGCATTTTGATTCAGACAAGCTTTTTGTTGGCTGAGAAGTCATATGATGCACCCAAAATACTTATGCAGAGCGTAGTGGTGTTGAGTGCCATTTTATTCCCATGAACTAGAAGTTCAGTACAAAAGGCCAGGATTGAGAAATGCAGTCTGACATTTTATATACTTACATATATCTCACTTAGGGCCAAGCCATTCCTGAAAGTTAGTTTAAATTTTTTGGGTATCTTTAGGGAGAGACAAAAGCCTCAAAACCTAAGAGATAGAGAGGCATCTCATTTGTGGGGCTATTCAGAATTTCCATTTCTTTATTATGTGTGGATGATGGAAAGCTCTTTAATGTTAGAAGTAAATAATGGCCTTTAAGGTAGAAGCACTCAGATTAGTGACTTTAAATATTTTTATACATTTGTAAATGCAGCCAGATTATTTGATAATGCTTGTCTCTGTCTATTATCAGAGAACACTTGGAATGCTTTTGGCCTATTTTACAAAGTTTTGTTTCATAAGAGGAAGTCGATGTTTTAAAATATGATAACAAGGTTATGAAACTTCAGTTTCAGATGTAAAGAATGGTTGTTTGTGATGAAAACAGAGCATGGCCAAAGCAGAAAGGCTTTTTATTACTGCCATCCAGTTTGACCTGCTTTAAGCAACAACAGATGAGTCTTTTGGATACTAGATAAGGTGGAGTGAATTGTAATTGTATTAGTTATCTGCCCTTGTCTTAATTCATATTTACTTATTGCAAATGTAATTGTCTTATTTATCTGCATTTTCTCAGGGTATAAGGGTGGGAATTTGGGCACCCTTCCTACAGTCTTTCCTATTGACTCCCTACATTCTGGTCTTCTATGAGCACATGACTACATCATAGGCATCTAATACAGAGCCCCATTCTGCTAGGTAGCAGAAATAAACTGACCGGTTTACAAGTAGTCCATAACTTGAGTTACCACATCCTGCAGATTTTTACTGTGCAGCATCTCTTGACTCTGTCCCCTTGTTTATTTCCATTTTCTATACCACTCTGCCAGCCCGGGCTCTGATCTACCATGACTGGACCAACTGCTCGTCTGTGTAATGCAGTTCACTCTCTACTATGCTGTCAGGTTAATTTCCTAATATGGCACTTTATTCCTACCACTTCCCTGCCTAAAACACTGCCATAGTTCTCATTGTCTGATGAAAAAGTGCCAATTTTTCAACCTGGCTTTTAAGCTGCTTCTAATATGACTCTATCCCTGGGGGGTGACAGATGGGGGTGGGAAATAAAAACATTTGAGAACCTTCTCAGGACACTGATGGGTTCTGTGAACATAGTGACAAGGACAGGAAGTTCCTCAGTCATCATGGATATTCTGAGGGAGACATGTTAAATAGCTTATGACAAAATTATTTATTGACGCTTGTGTGATGTGCTACAAAGGAGAAGCACCGTGTTTGGAAAGTGTGTTACAGGAATGTGACGTGTGCTGAACTCTGAAAGATATCCTGAAGTATGAGCAAAAGTTAGATCAAGTGAGGTTGCAGGTGGTGGGAGTGGGGAAGGGGAGGGTGGTCACACAAGGGGAACAGACCATTGGGAAGAAGAAGGTGCACGTGTGAGAAACTGAAAGGGGACTTTGCGGAGTAAGGAGGAAAGGGGCAAGAGGGCGCAAGAGAGGAAAGCAGGCTCCATCTACAGGGCTTGGTAGGCCTGGGAAAGATTCCGAACTTTCCTCCATGGGCAATGGGAAACTGTGTAGGATGTGACTGACATAGGCAGGTCTGAGTTTTAAAAAGTTGCCTTATCTGTCATGGGAGAAAGTTCTGGAGGCAGCCCTGGGTGCATACAGAAGGAAGCTCTTGCAAAAGCCCAGGCAAGATACTACCGTTGGGGAGAAGTTAGATATGAGAAATATGTTTGAGGTGGATTGGATAGGATTTGGGAGCTGTTGGGACAGGCAGGTAAGGGAGCAGCAGAATGGCTGTTGGGGTGGTGGCGACCATTCTCTAAGACAGGGAATACTGGAGGAAGATCAAATTTGGAGATAAATATTAGGACTTCGGTTCCTATTTTCTATAAGATATTCAAATAGAGATTTTTAGTAAGCAGATTGAAAGGTGGTGGTGTAGTGGTTAAAAGCATGGTCTGTGGACCCTGATTGACTCTTACCAGCTGTGTGACCTTGGAAAAGTTTCTCAATCTTTCTGTGCTCCCTGGTTTCTTCATCTGTAAAATGGGGATTATAATAACAGTATCTACCTTATAAGGTTCCTTTGAGGCCCAAAGGAGTTTAGCATGCATAAAGAACTTATTCTTTAAGCCTATTTATTTTATATGTGTGAATGTGAGTGTACAAGCAGGGGGAGGGGCAGAGAGAAGGTGAGACAGAATCCCAAGCAGGCCTCACACCATCAGTGCAGAGCCCGATGTGAGGTATGAACTCACAAACTGTGAGATCATGACCTCAGCCAAGATCAAGAGTCGACTGAGCCACCCATGCACCCCAGCATGTATGAAGAACTTAGATTGGTGCCTGGCACAGAAATAGGACTATATTGATGTTGGTCACTGTTACTATTATAAAGAAGTCCGAAACTCAAAGAAATCTGGGCTGCTTCTGTAAATTTCGGTCTTGTTTACAAATGGTAAGTGAAGCTGCATGTGGGATGAGGCCCTTTTGGGAGTGGGTATAGAGTAAGGAAGGAAGATGGCCTCACTCCAGGTTTTCAAGGAATCCAAGAGCAGACTGAAGATGATGAGTGAGTCACAGTGCCTGGGATGGAGTGGGATAAGAGAAGCAGAAGTTTGGGAGCAAAGGAAAGACAGTACTTTGAGGAGTGGGCAAGGGGGTGTCTTTCAGCAGTGTCAAATGCTGCTAAGAGTGCTTGAATGCTAAGACTGAAAAAGCCCAACTGATAGGAAGTGATTGAAAACTTTTGTAAATTTTAGGTGGCATAGTAGAGATTGAAGACAACTTGGAGAGTGGGGAAAGAGGGAGGCATTAGGTGGGAACAAATTATTTGAGGAGTTTGGCTTTTCAGGGAAGAAGATGTCAGCCAGGAGTACAGGCTACCTCTGGGACAAGTGTGGGGTAGTCAATAAGGACTAGCCGTGATGTATCTAAATCCCCTTTTGCATGCAGTGGAGAGTGCTGTAACTCCCTTGGTCATGGCCTTCAGTTGGATGCAGGAACTAACCTTGGAGATCTCCTGCATTGGCTGAGTTTTGCAGTTATGGAAGTGGCCTATGTTGGCCAGGTTTCTGTAGGATTCAGTGGTCTTGACTTCACCGTGGGTGACAGAAATATCTTACCACCCAGGGAAGATGACACATGAGGGATTGGGAAACATGCAGCCAGGCTCTTTCTGGAAAGTGAACTAGAGCCTGACTCAGAAGGAAGCTGGCTTTCCCTGGCAGGCTGGGCTCAAATGCTTGTGTTGGAAAGAGCATTTTTTTCTTGTCTGATACAGATCTGGAGGAGACCCCAGATCAAAGTACCACTTTAACAAATGAATGTTCCATCACCTCAAGTGAGGAAACCTGGCAGAATAATCAGGTCCAAGTTGAAAATAGATGTTTTGTGGGAACATCTGCTTTTGGGAAAACTTTCCTCTAATGTCCCTCTCTGACTACAGAGTGTGAGCCTTTCATTGTAGCCTGCTGTGATTTGCTGACAACGGTTGGAATGTGGAGGTGAACTACCTCAGGTCATCTGGTTATGATGCCAGGCCGCTGGAGGGCTCCAGGCAGGCTGGATTCAGAACTGTGAAGTCATTGGATTTTGTAAGACAAGGATTCACGGAGATTGATGGTACTCATTTTCCAGAGTTTCTGCCCCCTGAACATTATACTTTTTGTGCAAGAAAGAAGCAAATAATAGGAAACCTAGTCAATTTACATTATGCATGGTAGTGTTGTTCTAAAAGATTCTGTAAACACTGAATTAACAAATACTGAACTGTTCCTAGAGGAAATACAGACTTAAACTGTGAGCCTCTGGTCACATTTTCTTCAGTGGTTAGTATATAACCTTGTTTTTTGTGCGGTTCTATTTAAATATACTTTATTATATTGTTGATTCATTAACCCTGAACTCTTGGCCACAGCACTAGAACTCATGATGGAGTGAAGCTTATCTAAGATGTATTTTCTCTGTAGTGTTTATCATAGCATAGCTTTCTTGTGCTTAGGAGGAGTAGATAGAACTTCAGTACTATGGCTCCATTTTTAACAGTGAAATCATCAAAAAGGTACAAAACAAAAATTGTGACACGAAATATACCATGAAAAAGGATACTTCTATATAGTCTGAAGTCTGAAACAAGAAGGCAGGGTGTCCTACTGTTTGACCTCAGCTGGGGATGTGTGTGTCAGGCAGCTCAAAATCTCCCCCTACTCTGTGCATGTAGGAGTGGGAAAGCAGGATGAATATTGATATTGGGGTTACAAATTGTAGTGAGTAGATGAATTCATAAATATAGAATCCATGAAAAATGAGGCTCTGTTATATATTAGCCTTTTCAATTTTCATGGATGTCTCTAATTGTATAGTTCCGTAGAATTTGATTATCCTAACCATTTAACACAGCTTCTTACACTGAGATTCTGTCATTGTCCCGAGGGTTAAAAACAAATCAGTCTAAATGTCTATACATTCTGTATCTAAAATGCAGCATAGGAGATACTCAGAAACATGGAAAGACACCGAAATGTCCATCGTTAGACTCGTCCTTCTCATGGCTGCAAAGTGGCTGTGGCAGTTCTGAGCATCCTATTCAGACACAACAAAAGAGAAACTATTTTTTCCTGTGTTTTCTATCGGTAAAAAACAAACAAACCCCTCTCTGAAACATTCTGAGAGATTCCCTCTTACTTGTCATTGGCTAGGAGTATGTCACAGGCCTAACCATTTATTGGAAAGGGTAATGAAATCGAGATAATGGACTTAAACCAAACCTAATCCACTGCCTGGTGCTGGGGATGTACATCTTTCTGAAGCAACATGGCTGTTTAGAGAAGGTGATTTTGAACAAAATGGCTTGCTCAGAAGAGGAAAGTGAAATGAATTTGGGAAACAATTGTGTCTACCATATTTACTAATGAAAGAGTGTGTGCTAACGTAAGAGAAAAATGTTAATCTCAAAGTAAGTTTGTGTTTTACTTTGTTAGAGTTCCTATTACTTCTAGTAGGCTGCTAGGGCAATTACACAGTACCCTTCTGGATACTTCTCTGAGGGAATCTTAAGAGGTTCATTCTTTCTACAGGCACATATAAAAGAAGCTCTCATTAAAACTATTGGGGAAAAAACTGTGAGCAAGAATTTGTGAGACTTAATCTTGTTATGGTAGAATAAAGGGGAGTCGGATTCTTTGCTACTACTCCTTTTGAGAGATGGAATCTAATTGCTCACCCCTTGAGTTGGGCTGTTACTCCTGGGTTGCCTAATCAAAAAGAATGTAGACCCAGACCTCTTTGAATATTGAGTCTTGAGATACAGCTGCTATGTTATGAGGAAGTCCAAGTATCCCAAGAAGAAGCCCCTGTGAAGAAGAACCAAAGTCCCAGATGACAGCCCGGGTTGAGCTCCCAGATGATAGCCAGCATCAACTTAGCACACAGGTGAGTGTATCATCTTGGAAGTCAGTCTTCCATCTCCAGATGAGCCTCCCCCGCTGAAGCTGCATGGAGCCGAGATGAACCATCTCTACTCCATGAGAGCTCTACCCTAACTAGATTTATGAGCAAGATAAATGACTGTTTTTGTTTTAAGCCACTCTAGTTTTGGGTTGTTATTAGACAATATACAACCAGAACACTTAAGAGAAAGCAAAATAGATTCAAGATACTGATAATTCTAGCTGGATGCTTCAGAAATGGATAGGCTTTTAATTAGACTCTTAATCATCCTATCTTGACTGTGGTGTTCCAAGATGCTTATTGAGTGGATGAATGAATGGTCATTTCATCCTTGCTCTCTTCAGAATAGGGAATAAAAAGAAACTTTTGGCCGTTCTTTTCTAGGAATATACTTAAAACTTCAGTCCTTTCTGTTTCTTTGGAACATCCAGAAGAATCCTAGAATCAAAGAGCTGAAAAGAGCATGTGTGATTTGTCACCCTGCCCTGGGGTTACATGGCACTTCATTCATATGCTTTCCAAGTTGGTTTTATTGCCTCTTTAACTTTTCTCTTGAAAATCTCAGGAGAAGAAAAGCATCAACCTCAGTTTTGTGACCAGTGAGTCATTAATATTATTCAAGAAAGTGGAGAAAAGAAACCTATCCTTTTAATTTATAATAAAAAAGTATTTATTTATATTTTCTTAACTATACTTCCACATTTTGTGTAGTGAAGTACACTGCATCTTTGAATGTTTTCCCAACAGATGAGAGAATTCCCCTTTTTTCCCCCCCAAAGAATTATTTACAGCTGTCCATAGAGCAGAGCCCAGAACCTTAGAGAATGGTGGTCTACCTCAGTGGCCAGTGGATGCCAGATCTCTCTAATGGGGACATTGCCTTGAGTGACTGGGCTTTCAGGGACCATAGAAACAAATGCTAGGGTTAAGTTTGCTTCCAGCCTGGGCATTGCTTTTGAGTGCTTATGCTTATAGTGCATACTGTGGAGATTCCTGGATTCTTCAGATGAATCTTGTATATGGAGGACATGTTTAAGAGGAAGGTTATGACCAGTAAAGTCCTTGCTTACAAAGCTGTTTCAGTCTGTTAAATTATGTCTTCAGTTTTAATATCTGCCTCAAGGAGGCAGTTTGATACTATTGTGAATAGCTAAGAGTTGAGAAAGAGCTGGTAATTCACACAAATTGGCTCTGTGAATTTTTCTAGTTGTGCAACTCATGTTCTCTACTGAATGTGAAAAAAGAAGCTAGGGTATGTGTTTTGCTAAATTCTAAGAGCAACACCTTTGTGGGACAGAGTAAACTGGAGAATTGCCTCTTAAAGGCCAGTGTGAAAACCCCATTGCTGTAAGGCAGCGTTTTCAAAGGGCAGCCTGCAAACCATTTTTACCAGAGTTAACTAGTGTGGTGTGTGTACTATTCAAATACCTGAGCCTTACTGTAAACATAGTGCATCTGAAGGGGGCTGGGGCAGGATTCTGCTTTTCTAATTAAGCTTTTCCTGTTATTTAAAAGGTCCTGACACCTGCTGTGTCTGCAGGAAGACAACCATTTCAGAGGCATGTCTTCCTCTGTGGTTTGTGAACAACCATCTCAGAGATAAAAAGAGCTTTAGGAGACACTGAGAGATGAATATTTCACGTTCCACTGTCCCCAAATGATTGTCAGGAAGTGGAACTTAGACTGTGGTCTTTGGGACTCCATAAGTGGTTCTAAACAGGAATCTTTAAACTCGTGATAAACCATTTTCTACTTTAGATTTCTACCATTGATGTTCTTATGCAGAAGGACCATTCAGTAGAGCTTTGGAGCATTTGTTAAAAATACTACATTATCAAGATCTTGCTTAACCTAACAGTGAGAAATCAAAGGGTATGGATATTTTCCTGTTTAAGAGAATACTTTGACACTTTAGAAGTTGGGGTTAGAATATTTTGTTCCTTATGATGCAATGAAAACTTTTGGTCACAAAAACATTGTATTAAATTGTTACAAAGTGGTTCCAGTAAATCACACCTCCCTGAATTGAACCTGGGCTGGTCTAATGACTTGTTGGGCCAATAATACTTGGTGGAGGAAACATTGTACAAGTTCTGGGACAGAGTCTGCTTTAATACTCTTGTGGTTTGTCATGTAAAGAAACTTAGGCTAGCCTTTTTAAGGATGAGAGGAGCTGGGGAGGAAGATTCCCTGGTGGATAAATGACTATGAGCTGTCATAGGTGAGGTGCCAGAGCTGTGAGTAGAGCCATCTTGGATTCTCTAGTCTCAGTTTGCCAACCGGCTGAAAATACATGAACGAACCCAGAGAACTCATGGAGCAGACAGAGACAATCTACCCAGCTGAGCCCAGCCCAAATTATAGAATTACGAACAAATAAATTTTAGGTCACCAAGTTTGGGAATGATTAGTTACATAGCACTAGGTAATTGTTAACAAACATGGTTGGAGACATGTGTCCTTTGAGTCACATGACACCTGGGCAAGCCATTTAGAAGGAACAATTATGGAAACAGCTGCGGATGATGACACTCTAGTTGGGTTGTGGACACTTACATTTTCTCTGAGGGATTGCAGCACCATACCTTGTGCATACTTCTACTTGGCACCAATGGTGTAATATTTGTTTCTCTGCCTATCCCCCTAAAATGTGAGTTCCTTGTAAAAGGGGTCATATTTCAGTCATTCTGTAGTTCTAGTGCCTAACAGTGTTTACGTTATAGAGGTTACTCAAGAAATGTTTGTTTAAAAAAATATTTAAAAAACCTAAATGAAGTGCTACTGTGTTATCAAGGAGTAGGAAGGAAATGGTGTACTCTTCAATGAGCCAGTAATGAGTATTCTAGGGAAACCAAAAAATGGCTTCTTTTTTTTTTTTTTAATTTTTTTTCAACGTTTTTTATTTATTTTTGGGACAGAGAGAGACAGAGCATGAACGGGGGAGGGGCAGAGAGAGAGGGAGACACAGAATCGGAAACAGGCTCCAGGCTCTGAGCCATCAGCCCAGAGCCCGACGCGGGGCTCGAACTCCCAGACCGCGAGATCGTGACCTGGCTGAAGTAGGATGCTTAACCGACTGCGCCACCCAGGCGCCCCAAAAATGGCTTCTTTTGAATTTAGGATTTTTTTCTTCTTTGAGTTTCACGGTTTATATATCCTTTCTATTTCCTTTCCTGGATGCTTGGTGCTTCCTACATTAATCCTTCACTTTGTGGTAAATACTATTGCTACCTAGAAAAAGAAAATAGAACTTCATTGTTGGATTTTCTATCCTATGATTTAATTCCATCAATTTAACTGGCTGGTATGAAAAGACAATTTCATTTATGCCTATAGTTGGGAAAATACAATGGAGCTTTAAATGTTTGTGGTGACGGTATCTTAAAAGGTCACACAACGTTGACATCAGTTTTGAAAACTGTTACATACATGTGAGTGTGTTTGTGGCTGCTCAGGTATGTCTCTGAGTGTATTACTAAGAGTCTTACTCTGTTTCTCTCCCCCTATTTCCTCTTACCCTTGTTTTTGTCTGTCTTTTGATTTTCTATCTTTATAAACACTTGTTGTCTGTCTTATTTAGCATTAAAATCAAACTGCAGCACATACTTTTCTAATTATATTATACACCATTTGTATTTTTTGCTCTTAATCTAAGAATCAAATAGAACATTATATGACTTTCTTGGAACACCCCTAATTATGAGGAAGGCTTATATAACTTATGTCACTGATTATTTTTCTGTGCGTAGTGGCCCTCCATATTAGAAAATATCCTCTCTATTGGAAGAGATCTGGGTTATGACACTTTTATGGGCCTGTTTCCTCTTTCCAAACATATTTAACATGAGTAAATGGGCAAAGAGGAATGAAGTCTGGCTCAAACCTACTTACAAGTGCTCAGAGTACTTCCTTGCCTCTGTTCAGAGACAGGATCCCAGCTGGAATGGAAGCCCCGTTGACAGTCAGCCTTGACATTAGTGGCCTTTTCTGAAAACCAATCAGCAGGTCATCAGAGGTTGCTTTCCAACCTCCCTCTTGAGCTATTTAATGTTTAGAACAGAGTCTTACTACCCCTACCTGGCCCCGCCTCCACCTGGGAAAAGACAGAGTAGGAGTTACTGTGATTCTTCTGTCCATAATGAATCTGCCTGGTTTTCTGTCTCTTCTTTCTTGTGAACTCCATCAATGCAGAATCCCTGGTTCTTTCTTGGATTCCTAACTCTGAGGTCATAATTTCTAAACTCTACATGCCACACAAGTATGGTAGAGACTGCTGCTGTCCACCAAGAGTCCATTCTTTCCTTCTATCCCCGTCTCACTAACAGTTATATGTATTTATGTAACTGAATTCATGCCAGTGGAATGTGTGTGAATATGGTATAGACCCATTTGGGCTGGCCATAACCTTCCATGTTTGTTCCTCTGTTCTTTCTCTGTTCTGCACAACTGGAATGGCAATGCCCAGGATGACCTTGGAAACATGGTGAAGATGACAGAGCTGTTGTCAGCTTTGGTCCATGAATACCTACATGGAACAGACCTCCCTCCTTCAGTCTGGAACCACTCTAGACTGTTGTTCTGTGTATGAAAAATTAATTCTTTTGGGATTGAGGCTTTGCATTTTGGGTATTCAGCATTTAGCTTACCCTAATAAACCAAGATAATTTAACAATTGTGCAAGTGTTCAGTGAACAAATTCAACCTAAGACATTGGTACATTGGAAGTGGCTTATAGTGGAAAGAACTCTATGGTGAGCATTCCAGAGCAGATTGTGTGTGTGTGTGTGTGTGTGTGTGTGTGTGTATTTCAGGTGGAAAGCAAATCTGCTTCTGACATAATGAAGTCTATCAGTTAGCTTATGCTGTTGAACAAACCACCCCAAATATAAGGACTTAATAACACTTCTTAAAAATTTATTTAAATTTTAGTTAACATACAGTGAAATATTGGTTTCAGGAGTAGACTTCAGTGATTCATTCGTCACTTACACACAACACTCAGTGCTCATCACAAATGCCCTCCTTAATACCCATCACCCATCACCCATCCAGCCCATCCCCCACCCCCTTCCTCCATCAAACCTCTGTTCCCTATCATTGAGTCTCTTGTGGTTTGTTTCCCTCTTCTCTCCATCCCCCTTTCCATAGGTTCATCTGTACTGTTTCTTAAATTCCACATATATGTGAAATCATATGGTATTTGTCTTTTTCTGGTTGACTTATTTCATTTAGCATAATACATTCTAGCTCCAGCTGCATCATTGCAAATGGCAAGATTTTATTCTTTTTGATGGCTGTGTAATATTCCATTGTGTGTGCGTGTGTGTATGTGTGTATACTGAAAACATAACGTGTGTGTATGCACACACATGTGTACACACACACATACACCCACTTCTTTATCCATTCATCAGTCAATGAACATTTGGGCTCTCTCCATAGTTTGGCAATTGTCAATAATGCTATAAACAATGGGGTCCATGTACCTGTTTGAATCTGTATTTTTGTATCCTTTGGGTAAACACCTAATAGTTCAATTGCTGGATCATAGGGTAGTTCTATTTTTAGTCTCTTGAGGACTCTCCATACTGTTTTTAAGAGTGGCTGTACCAGTTTGCATTCCTACCAACAAGGCAGGAGGGTTCCCCTCTCTCTGCATCTTTGCCAACACCTGTTGTTTCTTGTGTTGTTGATTTTAGCCATTCTGACAGGTGTGAGGTGGTTTTGATTTGTATTTCCCTGATGATGAGCAATGTTCAGTGTCTTCTCATGTGTCTGTTAGCCATCTGGATGTCTTCTTTGGAAAAGTGTATATGTCTTCTGCCCATTTCTTAACTGGGTTATTTGTTTTTTGGATGTTGAGTTTGAGAAGTTGTTTCTAGATTTTGGATACTAACCCTTTATCAGATGTGTTGTTTGCAAATATCTTCTCCCATTCCATAGGCTGCCTTTTAGTTGTATTGATTGTTTCCTTTGCTGTGTAGAAGCTTTTTATCTTGATGAAAGGACTTAATAAAATTTGAATTAATAACTGATACTATTAGCTCACTGTTCTGTTGAGTGACAGATAGTTCTTCTGGTCTTTCCTGAGCTCACTCACACGCCCGCAGGTCAGCAGGCAGCTTGCCTGGGGCTGAATGGTCTAGGATGGCCTCATGGCTGGGGTACATTGGTGGTTCTCCAGCAGGCTAGTTGGGACACGTTCACATAATCTCAAGGTTCTGAGTGTAGCAAGAGAGAGCAAGTGTCACAGCATGAGCATGTTTCAAGCCTTTTCTTGTATCATATTTGCTAATGTCCCAAATGGCTAAGGCAAGTGACATGACCAACCTCAGGTTCAGGGAGTGGAGAAATGGGTTCTTCTGGATGTGGGATTGATGGGAGGAGGTACAAAATATTGTGGCCTTTTGGGGGGAAATTTATCATACAGAGTCATGAAAGTGCCTCAATGCTAAGCAACCTCATGGAAGGCTGAAGAGCACTGATGGGATCAAGGAGGCTGGTCCCCTACGTCAGAAAAGTCACCCACCTCTTCTTCCCATCCTAGATGCAGGAATGGGAGCATGGAAAAACTGCTCATCTTGATAATCTCTAAAGTTCCATCCAGTACTCTAATTTTATCTTTCTTTCCCAGCAGAGGAGTCAGGGTCAAAGTACACATTATGGGAACTGAAAACATAATTTCGTGTGTTATTTTATGGTGGTTGCAGGGGCACCTCCTGACCAGCCAAACCCTGAGCAAGACTCAGAGCGAACCGGGTAGATGCCAGTGCCAAGGGCAGTGCCAGGGCAGAGCTGTGCCAGCCCAGCTGTGGCTACTTCCATCTCCTTTCAAGTTTAACTTGGGTGAGTTGGAGGTGGGAATCCATTTTTATTTCTGGTCCGCTTCCTGCTGATTGTGATTCTTCCGTTAATGCCCTGTGCAAGTTGAATCTCACCTTCACTGTCCTCTTGAAGGCCAGATTCTCCTTTTATAGGTGTTTTCTTTTGCAGGGGTGGTGAACTGATGCAGCCACATTTTCCAAATACAAATAAACTGGAGTGGAATGTGCCCTTGAAAGCAGTAGTGCTTAGAGCAAAGTCCCGGAACTCTGGAGCTGTCAGCCTCCTGGGGGTCTGCTCTTGCTTTGCCAGAGCCTCTTGTTTAGGGAGAGACAGGTGGCAATGGGGACAGTCCTCCTCTTAAAGAAAGCAGCAGCCAAAAACCTTGAAACCTCCTTGAAATAATCCCTTTCTAATGCGTTGGGGAGGGAACCTTGATGGGAGAAGACAAGGGTGGGGTGGGGGCAGAATTGAGAATTTTGTCTTTTCCCCAAATAAATAGCTATAATGCCTATAGATCCTGTAGATTTTCCATTCCCCACACATACTGCCCCACACTTTTCTTCCAGAGGGATTTGTCGTAGGGGGTTCAGCTGGAACAGTGCTCTGCATGCAGCCTCTTGCCCTTATAGCTTCTCCTTGTTTTCTTACAAATAGAAAATTGGGCGACAGCACCAGGAGAGAAAGTGCTAGCAGGGAAAAGGAGCCAGAGAAGAGCAGCCTCCATGCCTAAGGTGGGAAGAGGCATTTCCATGGAATGGGGGAGCTGATGGGCAGAGTGGGTATAAAGGGCTTCATGGCTCCTTCAGTCCTTCCCCTGCTCCCAATCCCACACACTGCAGACTGGTGCCTGCAAGACAGCTCTAGGTGCAGAGCCCGGGGTTCCAGAGCTCGGCTTAATTCTCTGAAAATAATGACCAGGGCAGTAATGGTGGTGGCTGTGGTGGGGTTGGGCATGGCTGTGGCAAACTGGAAGAGGAGGAGGAGGAGAAGGAAGTGAAGGGGGGAGGGGAGGAAATAAAGATCAAAATGAATTTTCCCAACTTCCCCCCCCCCCCCCACAAATGGGAACTTTGGGGTAAACATGGCTGTTCTTTTCATTCTAATACTGCTGCTTCTAACAATTACAATTAATGATCAGGCGGAAAACACCATCTAGTAACTGGTGCCGTATCCTATGCTGTGATGCTGTTAGTACAACTCCTGGCCTAGAGGAGATCCTCAGTAGGGGCCAGTTTCTTTGAGAATAAAAAAATGAAACCGGGTTATCAGATTTCTAGTTAAGCTTTGTGACTCAAACTCTGGGCCACCACTGAATGGCTGTGCTGGGTCAGTATAAAATAGTGACTGTTGAAAGATTGTAACTGAGCTACAATGACCATTATGGATAGCAATTGGAGAAAAACTAGTGTGTGTGAGGAGATCAATGGTGAAAGAGGTTAGGATATAAATGAAGGAGAAAAAATTGGAGAGTGTGGGTAAATGTGGATTCTTGAAAAAAGGGAACAGCGAGAACAGACAACACAGTTGTTTGTGGGGGATATTTTGTGTGTATTGCAAAGAAGGGTAAGAAGTGACAGGAAGAAGCTTTCTTGGCATAGAACTGCTACTCTGGGAAGGTTGACTTGGGGGAAGACAGAGAAGCTTGTATAAGAGTTTCGGACTTTGTATAAAAGGACCATTAAAAGAAAATTTTTAGAGGCATTATATCCAAATACTGCTTAAGATGTTTGCTGATCTACTCGGTCCAGGGCTGGCCATGATGAAAGATTAGTAGTAACTAGCGTAACCAGTAAATCTCCAGCCTTATTAGTCTGTGTCCTACTAATAAGAGTATGCTTTCTTTTAATATCCCAAATTAATTTTCTCAAATACCCATTCGCCTAATTGCAGGAAATTCATTTCTCTCAAAAATTCCCTAGCTAATTTTAAGACAACTTCCTTACTGTGTAATTAAAAGGGCTCAACCATGTTACTGCCCTGAGAACAAAGGGATAGACTACTTCAAAGCCAAGTTCTGGGTTGCATCCAGAAGGCAGAAACTGTTACTTTGAGAAGGGAGTTATTTTTTCAGCTTTCAAACAAGCGAAGTTGGTCTCCGCAGGTACCTTGTTGCAATGCCAATAACTTCCTCCTTAAGTGCCTACTGTGTACCAGACACTTTTTCTTGGGTGCTAAATTAGATGAGACATAGGTTAAGTTGTGCAACCAGGTTCCAAAGTAACAGCGGCTTAAAGAGCACAGAAGTTTATTTCTGTCGTTGTGGAAGTCTGGCTGGCTTTTTGGCTCTGCTCTGCAGTCATTCAAGGTCCCAAGTTTCTTTGATCTTGTTGCTGTGCTATCCCCTGGGTGTTGTCCCTGCTCATACATTCCAAGGTGGTCACCATCACATCACACGCCAGCCAGAGCAAAGGAGAAAGTGGGAAAAGAGGGCAAGCCCAGAGATCACACACTTTTTTTTTCTTTTTCACATTTCAGAACTTAGGCCATGACTACATCTAGCTGCAAGGGAAGTTGAAAATCTAGGTTTTAGTCTGAATGCTCATGTGCCCAGCTATGAATGCTATTATACTGGAGGAAAGAGAAAGTGTATAATGAGTGAAAAGCAATAGTTGTTGCCATAGGCACCTAACAAATGTTTTTTTCATTTAATAGTTACTGCAGCTCTGCAAGATCATTGTATTATTTCTTGGAAATTTAGACTTAAGGAGGCACCTTCCATTGGTCGGACTACCAGGAAGCCAGAGGACAGGGAAGCCTAAGGAATGCAGAGAGCAGAGGAGGGGAAAGGTTGGGAATGGATTGAGAGCAAATTGGTCTGTGACAGGCACATCATCTGGAAGTCCCCATGGACTTGGCCTGTGAAGAATCCCTATATCCCCAACAAAATGCAAATACTTATTTGTTGGCTATGTGCCAGAAGGATATGTGCCTAAGTACAAAAGGGTTTAGGGGAAAAGAGTTAGGATAGTTGTGAGTGTGAGATTTATAGCACAAGAGTGAAAGGAAAATAGGTTAATTGTGCTTTCTGAAAACCCTTGTCCCTGTACCCAGGTTAGAGATGGAGAAGATCTGTTTGTGAATATTTGACAGGACATCAGATTGGGAGTAAATGTAAAATAACACCAAGCCTCCCTATTCTCACACTAACTTGAAATGATGCTGGCACATCATAGAAATGAAGCTGTTTCTGTATGCCACTTAATATTTGTAGGAACTGCTTTCAATTTCTCAGATGTTTCCTGGTCCCGCTTACCTCCTAGCCTCTGAACATGTTGTTCCTTTTGAAACTCCACCCCCACATCTCTGTTTCCATCCCTCGCCCCCTCTAAATCCTCTCCCATTTTCCTTCATTCAGCTAATCCCTTCTTCTCATCCATTATGTCTCAGTTAGATGCCAGTTCCTCAGGAGGCTCCCCACAAACCTGGGTTAGACTTGTATGTATACTACTTCTACATTACTACAAGTAATGGTAATCCTATTATTATCATAATTTTTTTTTTTGAGAGAGGGTGTAAGTGAGTGAGGAGCAGAGAGAATCCCACAAGGGGGGGAGAGATAGAGAAAGAAAGAGCTAGAGAGTGAGAGAGTGCAAGAGAGAGCATGAGCAAGTCAGAGCCAGCAGGGTGCCAGTGTGAGAGGGAACAAGGGAGGGGAGAAAGAGAGGGGAGGAGGGGAGAGAGGGAAGAGGGTGGGAGGTGGGGGAGGGGGAGGGTGGGGGAGGGGAGAGGGGAGACAGGGAGGGAGGGGGCGGGGAGGGGAGAGAGAGGGGGAGGAAGACACGGCATGAGCTCACCCAGCTCACCCAACGTGGGACTGGAACTCAGGAACTAGGATATCATGACCTGAGCTAAAGTCAGATGCTTAACAACTGAACCACCCTGGTAATCCTATTAATGCTTATTGAGTACCTTTCCACACAGCAAGTGCTATGCCAAGGGCTTTCTGTGCCTTATCTCATTTTAATCACCCAGTTAGATGTGTACTATTTTTTCCCCATATTTTAGGGTTGAGAAAACTGAAGATCAGAGAGGCTTAGGGTATTAGTTTCCTTCGGCTGCCATGACAAATTACAATAGGCTTAGTGGCTTAGAACAACAGAAATTTATTCTCTTACAGTTCTGGAGGCTAGAAGTCCAAAATCAAGGTGAGGGAAGGTTCCAGAGGAGCCTTTCCGCCCTCTTGAAGCTGCTGGAGGTTCCAGGTGTTTCTTGACTACATCATTCCAGTCTTTGCTCCTTCTTTCTCCTTTGTGTCTATGGCTTTTGTCTCTAATAAAAGCACTTGTCATTGGAGTTAGGGCTCACTTACACAACCCAGGATGACCTTGTCTCAGTATCTTAATTACATCTGTAAAGACTCTTTATCAAAATAAGGTCATATTCACAGGTTTCATGATTTAGAATGTGGGCATATCTTTTTGGGGGCCATCACTAGATTAAGTAATTCAGACAGTTGCTCAGGGCTAGGATGTGAACTTGGGCAGCGAGACTCATGAACTCAAGCTTATAGTCTCTGCTATTTTCTTTCCCTGTGTACTGTCTTGAGTATCCACTGACCCTATCTTAGTGCTATATACATGTATAGTTTCCCATTGACTGGTCTGTATCCCCTATTAAGAGCATCAGGAGTGACTGTCTTTATTGATACCCATTGTTTTCCCAGCACAGTGCCTGGTTAGTGGTATGTTTTCAGTGACTTTATGCTGAATGAATAAATTGGTGCCAGTTACATTGCAGAGCTCTTCGGAGCACATTGTTTGATCTGAGTCACTGTACCGGCTGCAAAGCTGGCTGCCTCCTCATTGTCCCCTCCTTCCTGAAGGTGCTGCCTGCTTTTTGTTCTGTGCAGGTGTTGCCAGAGACTTTGCCCAGCACCCTGAGTGGCAGGAGTCTGAGCTCCATGCCTAGGCGGACTCTCCCTCATGCCCAGCACCCCAGCCCTATCTACACTAGGTGCATGTCTACTTTTGGACTGGGATATAGTGCCATTCCATGGGAATGGACTCCAGCTTTCTGAGCAGCCATGGAGGAGCTAGATGATACAGCGTAGTTATACTGGAGTCAGCTCATCATGGAGTAAACCTCCCTCAGTGAGAAGCAGGGAAATTTAGACTTACAGATCATTTGGAAAAACTGTAATTCTGCTTCTGCGGATGCCCCTTATGTCCTTTGACAGGATGTGAAAATTGTGTATCACTTTGAAATATTTCGGGGTGCCAGGGTGGCTCAGTCGGTTAAGTGTCTGACTTTGGCTCAGTTCACAAACAGTGAGATCAAACGCCATGTCAGGCTCTGTGCTGATGGCTCGGAGCCTGGTGCCTGCTTCAGATTCTGTGTCTCCCTCTCTCTCTCTCTGTCCCCCTCCCCTACTCGTTCTCTGTCTCTCTCTCAAAAATAAATAAAAATTAAAAATATCTTTATGATATTCTCTATTAGGTCCCCAGAATTTGTGAATTATAATGGAAATTCTATATATGAGTAGATTGTATAATTATATATATAATTTCTATTGCAATCTCATATCCAGGTGGCAGAAAGCCTGCATCTTGTCCTTGTTGAAAAGCCACATAGTGATCTCAGCATCGATCTTCTCATCCTGTATTCACTAAATGATGCTATTATTCATGAGCTTATCTTACATTGAGGAAATGAGGAACACAGACATGAAGAAATGATAAAGAGGCGGTAGGGAGTGTGTGAGGAGAGGCATGGCCTCCAGTTCTGAGGAGAAAATGATGAACTCCAGCTGGGTAGGTCTCAGGTGGTAGCCAGTGAAATGGAGCTGGAGGATGAGTCAGTCAGTCAAGGGAGGTGGGAAGGAGAGGAAAGGGCATCCAGAGGGTGAAGGGAATGGCATGGGCGAAGCTGGAGTTCATGTCATGACATCTCTTCTTCCTAACGTTTCTTGCCTGGAGTCCATAATCCTCTTTTTAGAATAGACACAAAATTACTCTAAAATGTTCATAAAACATAAAATGGCTCATTTGCTAGTGTGTGATCCATAGTGTGTGCGATCATCACCTCTGTCTAGTTCCAGAACATTTCATCACCCCAGAGGAAACCCTGTCCCCATTAAGCAACACCCTCCCCTTCATTCCCCAACCCTGGCAACCAGGAATCTGTGTTCTGTCTCTAAGGATTCACCTAGTCCGCATATTTCATATCAATGGAATCACACATATGTGACCTTTTGTGTCTGGCCTCATAATAGTCTTTTAAACATGTCTTCCATCTTCTCTCATTGTCTCTTCCAATCTATTCTCCTTAAGCAGTCATGATGCTCTTTCTAAACCACAGAACTGAGCATGCCACCCCCTTTTGTAAAATTCTTCAAATGCTTCCAAGTGCCGTTGGGATAAAGTCTGTGTGATCGTGCCTACATCCTTCTCCAGCTCTAGCTTGCATACTCCTTGGTCCACAGAGACCATTCTCACTGCCCATTGTATCCAAGCCCAACTCCTTTCGGGTTTTTTGCTCACCTCTTGGCCTTGCTATATCTGTGGCTCTTGTATGGAGCACTCCCTCCTCACCCACTTTGTTCTACCTTGTATTAGATGTGACTCTCTTCAGAAAACCTCTAGACTGGGTTAGTTCCCTTGGAGTGAGCTACTTTTCTCTCTCCTGCCAGCCTCCTAGTAGTGGACACTCTCTATTGCATCCTGTGGTTAAAATGCCAGTCTACCCTACTGGACAGAATCAGCCTCCAATAAGACAGGCTGAATATCAGTTTTTCTTAAAGCCTTCCAGATTCCAGGGGGCAGTCAGTGTTGATGTCCACTATCCTAAAGGGAATTTTTTCCCCTGTGTTTATAAAACAACAGACACTGGATAGCAGTTTCCTGAAGGCAGGTTCTGTGTGGGTCTTGCTTACTCTTTAGCATGTGACAGCAGTCAGTAATGTTTTTTAATGAAGGGAGAAGGGGAAGAAGGTCTTTTTAAGGGATATCCGAAATTTTTGAGAGTTCAGACATTGGACAGTAGTGTTATGGCATGACCAAACTGAGGAGAATCTCGAATGCTAGGAGTTTAGAATTCATCCTATAGGCCAACGGTTAACAAATTCTAAAAACTGCTCAGTGCCAGTGGGAACCACAGTGGGTGAAAGGCCAGGAGAGGAACAAAGGTGCTGGTGGGGACATTGTGGATAGTAGAGAGCAGATGCCAGGGACAGGCATCCAGGACTGCTCAGCATCAGCTGATTATTGCCAGGGGGTAACACAGGCGCAGAGTTGCCAGACATTCTGAATTTCTAAGAGAAACCAGAGGTTGTGTGTGTGCACACACACATACACATATACACATACATGCGAATCTTGATTTAGATACAACATTTTAAGATAAAGTTTTCAAAAAATACTGTGAGCTGAACAAAAGCCATCTGGGGCTGGATTTAGCGCAGAGGCTTCTAGTTGTCAGCCTCTGCTAGAGGCATTAAAGGTGCTTGATCAGGGAAATTATAGATTGAAAGTGGCATCGTAGGAAGATAACCACACAGGTGAACGTTCAAGGACATAATACCACATTATTAACCATAATTACCATGCTGTACATTAGATCTCCAGAGCTTATTCATCTTATATCTGGAAGGTTTTGGCCAACATCATTTCATTTTCCCCAACTCCAGCCCCTGGTAACCACTGTTCTATTCTGTTTCTAGGAGTTTGGATATTTTAGAGGCCATATATAAGTGATATCCTACAATGTTTTGCTTTCTCTGTATTATTTCACTTAGCATAATGCCCTGAGTCTCTATCTGTGTTGTCACAAGTGGCAATTATGGTTGAATAATATTCCATTTCATATGTATATGCCAATTGATGGACACTTTCTTCCTGTATGTTGGCTATTGTGAATAATGTTGCAGTGAGTATGGGAGATCTTTCTTTTCTTTGAGATTTGTTTTCATTTCTTTTGGATAAATATTCAGAAATAGAATTGCTGGATTATTGGTAGTTCTAAAAAGTTTAACTTTTTGAGGAGCCTCCATACTGTTTTTCATAGTGGCTGCACCAATTTACATTCTCAACAATGGCACACACGAGTTCTTTTTTCCTCCATATCCTCCACCAACACTTGCTGTCCTCTTGTTTTTTTTGATGATTGCCAAGGCTTCAATTTTAATGGTGAATTTCGATTACTTTTTGATGGACTCTTTGGTCAGCCTACCTGCTTAATTTATTTTTACCTGTTCCTGGATTTTCCAGTGTTGTACTTCCTCAGTCTGTGGGGACACCTCAGTTGTTTTATTTAGACTGTCCTGTCCCACTCCATGATGGTCACCACCTGCTTAGGCTACTACCTATTGTTCTCTTTATCTTTGAGTACGTGTTGTGTTCTTCCTGTGGGCCTAGACTTTTCTTCAGGGTTTGTTCCCGGCTGCCTCCCTCAGCAGATGGTTTTGTTCTGGATCCTGACCCTTTATTGTCTACCCAGATGCATACCTGATAAGTACTATCTACCCTCTTAGAGAAAAGCAGAAGTAAAAGTATGGAACATTTGAATATATGCCAAGGGTTTAGATGGGGAAGGGTCAAGTTAATTCTTCAAATATCCTAACACCAAAAAGATGATGGTCCATTCCACCCATTTGTGATTAAAAACAAATTGTAAAATTCTGAAAACACATACAATTGGAAATTAAATCCATTTTTCAATTTTCTGGTTGAATCAAATATAAACCTTTTTTATATTCTCTCTGTTGGACAGTTCCCTAAATTTCTCAGTCTATATTGGGTCCAGGGGTGAGATAGGGTGAGGGAAACAGAAATACTGATCAGCGAGAATGGGCTTAAGGTAATGAAGCAAAGAATTTCTCAATGATTCTGGATCCTAAATGTTCCATAGCTTCCTTACCTGTTGAATTAATGATGTCATTGCTTAAGGGAAAGCCTAAAATTAAGTGGTTATTGATTAGCTTTGGGTTTTAAATCAGATTTGAGTCCAAGCAAGACAAAACCAGGCTTTTTTTTTTTTTTTTAATGAGACAAAAGGGTTTTATAAATTTCAAAAGCGTTTCAGTCCATGTCAAGATCCACATGTGGCCAACTCAGACCGTAGAGCTTTTACCAAAAGCTATAGCTTGGGGAAAGGAGGCAGTTGGCATGAGGGAAGTTTCTGGTAGATAGGCAGGAAGTGGAAAACCTTGCTTGTGTTAGGATGGGATCTTCGAGGGTCATAGAAGAACAGATTAGTTGTATGTGTTCTTACTTTATGACCAGAATGACCATGTCAACAGCCAGTTGACCAAGTGACAACCCAGAGCTGACAAGGGCCCACTGACACTATGGCTGCAAAGGAGCTTAGAAACTTTTCCAATTAATTTTGAATGTTGCTGTTATAATTGAGACTTGATTATATGTATTTGAGATAATTTGAGAAAACAAACTCTAAATTTTTAATGTTACTATTAATTGTCTTAAACTTTAGTATAGAAACAAATAAGCTCATAATCTTAGGTTTTGAGGAATTTAATTTAGAATTTAATTCAACTTCAGCCTAACACAAACACGTTGGTGTTTTATCAGTGAGGCCAACTTGGAGGCAGAGGCTGGATCTTAATCCCTTTTGAATTTCCAATGCTTTGTATGATGGCTGGCACATAGTAAGTGCTCATTAACTGTTTTAATGATTGTTAAATATATTGATTCATTGGTAAGCAATAAACCAGCTTATCTTCGAATAAATACTCTAAGTCTCTAAATCTAGGTTTTTGTTCCTTGAAGACATAAATTTAGCAGAAACTACACCATAGATCAAGCTTAGATGGTAGAAACTTGTAAATCAATGGCTGTGATGGAGATGTTAAGACAATGTAAAGGTTAAAAACACTCATTTTCTATGCTGACATATTAGGGTTAGGAATTAAAACACTTTGTTCAGTAAGAGTTCAAATGGTATTAGACCCATTCCTTGTCTAGATCAAAAAAATAGATCAAAAACTCTTTAAGACTTTGAAGAGTTTTTTGTAGCCAGGTAGACTACAGAATCTTGACTTTTTAAAATATGCTTTTAATATTAATACTTCTAATATTAAAAATATAGATTTCACATCTGGGAATAAAGGAAAACCAGATAATGAATCTTCTCCCTCACAGATCAAGCCGTATCCCATCTGAAAAGACAAGCCAAGAATGCTGGTTGGGTTAAGCATAATTAGAGCAGCAGCAGGGACTGGAGACTTTCTGATAGGAATATTCACAGCAGGGAGTGAACCCAAAAACTTAAAAAGTTTCCACAATGACGAGGGCCCAAATTGTCGCATCTCCATAGCAACAGAAAATGCAATATTTATGCCCTTATTTACCCTTGTATTCAACCAAAAAAATGCATGGCATTTGCCATGGTAACGCCTATATCATATATGCATGTATCGCTTCAGATATGCAGCCTGCTGTTCTAAAAACAACAAACACATACCAAGACGTGCACGTCATGTGAAACCTCTACTCATTTTACAGTGTTTTGATGGAAAAATAAGTCCCACTGGACCTTGACATCTTTTTCTAAAGGACTGTTTTCCAGTTTCAGTGGCAGAAAACCCAGGTGTCTCTCTGCTCCTTTCTTTTCCTCCCAAGTCACAGTGAGAGTGATGTAGATGTGTCATTGCAAGTAGATGTGGGAGGGAGTTCAGGATAAGAGTGTCTGTGATCGGGACAAGGTGGAGGAGATTATGGCTTTGACAGGACAGAGCAAGGGAGGTCTGTGGCTATAATGCCAGACCCTATGGTAGAGGTGAGTGGAGGAGACTGTCATCTATGTCCCCAGAGTGATTTGAAAAGCCCTGAAAGGCTTCTGCTGTCCCAAAGATTTCTTCCTTGGATTTGCCTTTGAGGGCTGAAATTCAGACAGTCACGTATTTCAACCATAGCAGCAATGTTGCCTCTTACAATGTAATTATCTAGGAGCATAAGGCCTTAATCCCAAAGTGGCTAGTGTTGCCTTGGCTTGCATAAATTAATGCACTGGTTTGCCCAGGCCTGAAGAGAATTGGACTTAAGACTGATAAGAAGACAAGGTAGGGGAGAAGGAAGATGTTGGGGGTGGGATGCTGATGGGATAGCTTCAGAGTTTGCCTCAAAAGAACTGGACACTGGGTGGCTGAAGTATGGGGCTCAAGTTGCTGAAAGGGGAAAAGGGCCAGGGGAATGAACAAATAATTCAAGAAATATCGATTGTGTCAGCCGTGTGGCAGATACCAGGCTCTGAAAATAAACTTTACAGTTTTGTCTGTGGCTGCCTAGGTTTTCAGCTTTCTAATTTACCCTCCTATTGGCCTGACATAAAAGGTTGGGGTTTGGCTGAGAAGCAGAGCTTCCATGCTGGTTGTATGGCCTCCATTCCCACCCTCTCATGAGCCCTACCCTGTAACATCTTTCCCAACTTCGCATCTTTGGGATGACCAGTATATCCACAAGAGAGGGCAGACTTTCATTTCCTGTCCTTATTTTATTTGGCCCTTCTCTTCTCCACTTTTATTACCAGTTAGATGGCCACTATTTTTGGTAGCTTCTGACCCAGATAATCTTGAGGAAGGAGCGCCTTTATCTGAGGGTGGGGCTGTTAGGTTCTATTCCCAACTTTGAGTTGAGTCCCACTGAGCAGTAGGTGCTTCTGGCTGCCTAGTCCCATTAGTCAGGCTAGGCTCTGCTGCCTTGATGAACACACTCAAAAATCTCAGTGGCTTGACATAGAGAGTTTATTTCTTGTTCAAGAAAAGCTTGGCAGTTCCCCAGGGCACCTTGACTCAGAGATAGAGGTTGCTTGACATCTTGGTAATGCTTTTGGAAGTGGAAGATGGAGTCACAGGGTCATGCACTGCTTCTTCAAAATTTCAGTCCAGAAGTGATGTATCACTTTCAGTTAGGGCCCATTGGCCACAACTAGTCACATGGCCCACCCCCAGTTACTAGGGGAGAGGGGCTAGGAAATGTGGCTGAGCTCACGGATATTCAGTGAGCAGTGAATGTTTCTGTCATACCCTTGATGTCTGGTAACCAGCCTTAGATTTATGATTTGAAGAAAAGGGGTAGTTAGGGTGAAGTTAGAGCAAGTTGAGATCTTGGAAATTGAAACCTGGTGATGATCTTACACCAAGTCTGAGAGTCTTAATAGAGTTTTAAATTATGATCACAGTTGGAGGTGGAAAAGAAAAGCAGGTGAGATGGCCATGGTTTCATGTCCAGGGAGGTGCACCATATTGTAACTAACATCCTTTCTTATCACAATTCTTTTCTTTTTTTTTGATTGAATAATCACTCACTAGTACCAAAGGCTCTGTTGTTCCATCCTCATGGCAGCTCTGATGTGTTGGTTGATCAGAAAAGAATAGAACAATTTTGTAGAAGTGCAGGTTTCCTTTCTTTCCTATAAGACCTATGATGTTTGGTGGGGGTCAGTGTGCACTGTGGCAAAGGAAAGAAACTTTTCAGAGATTCCTGGACATTAACTCTGAACTGGCTCTAATTTCAGAAGACCCAAAAATGTCACTGTGGCCTATGACTTAATGTAGGGCAGGGAAGGGCAGGTGATCAATGGAATTTTAGCTCAGGTCCTCCACCCAGTCAACCCCTAAACCCATCCTGTGGTTGTTTCCCCAGTTCTTGGATGCATAACTGGAATAGACTTATTTAGCAGCTGGTGGAATCCCCGCACTGGGGAGACCTTCCTTCAAGCTCACTCCCTTTCCTCATCCATCCCTCCCAGTTTTCCTTCTCTTTCCTTACAGAGGATCAGGTACCCCTTCTTCATGTTTTTTTAGCATTATTTATTTCTCCTATCAAAATGTATATCACACTCTATTATAGTTTTTCTTGTGATTGTTTTTCCCACTTGAAGGAACCAGTGAATAAATAAGTCTTAGGGGCATTATGATGTTTATCTAAGAGAACCCAGCTGAAAATGGCAGAGTCAGTCTTTGAACCTGGGTCTCAATTCCAAGTTCAGAGTTCCTTTTACAATGTCAGAGGCCCTTAGCCCTAGTGGTTGACCTTTCCCTGACTCTCTTGTTTAAATGGTCTAATTTACCAGGACTGGATACATAATTGCAGGACCCAGTGCAAGATGAAAATGCAGTAGGCCTTGCTCAAAAATTATTAGGAATTTCAAGACTGAAGTCGGAGAGCATTAAACTAAGTATAGGCCCTTCTATGTGTGGGTGTGCACAGGTCACACACCCATGAAGCTGGCCCTGGTAACCACGGAGAACATTTACCTTCAGGAGGTAAATGACGTTGCTGACTCCATGCACTGTTCCCTCTGTAGTTTGAGTATGGCTATTTCTAGGTGGGACTTGATCAGTTACCTCCAGCAGGAAGGGCATATAATAACAGACACTTTACAGAACTGAATTCCAGAGAGTAGACCTTGCTGGGTATGGGTGAGCTCCCACACAGATCTTGCATGGGACTTTGTCTTTCCTGAAGGCTTCCTCACAGGGCCATGGGTGTAGTGGGTGTGCAATGGAGTTAAATGAACTATGTGGTTTTTCATCTTCTAGTCCTGTGTCTGGATTATCCTGTTTTGACTTTGAACCCCAAATAACCCACTTGCATAAAAACATCAGTGAGCTCTGTCAACTTTTTGTAGATTGCATAGATGAAAACTGGGGGCATATACCTTCATCATCTCAAAACAACTTAAAATCCCTTACTAGGCATTTGTTTTCTCTCCAGTCCCCTATGTAGCCTTGTTCCTTCTCCCCCTCTCCCCTCCACTCTCTGTTCCTCCCTTTCTTGACCCTCAACCATCTTGGCCTGTCCCCCATCCTACCTCCTCTTTATTTTGGTAACTCTGCACTCCTGACCTCTTTTTTAATATCAAGCAGTTCAGACCTGTCCTAGCATCTAACTGCAAACAGAACACAGAAACAAAGGACCCTTCAGCCAATGGGACCCTTTCCATTTATAAGGTGACTTAGTGACCATCTTTGAGTGTGAGTTTATTTGAGTGTGCTCCTTGGGGTCTCCTCCCTCTTTACCTCAAGTGGTCAATGTTATTTACATATTATGTATTTACAGTGCATGAGTATGATTTTCTCTATCCTTGTTACTATATATCTTCCATTCTGGCTTTCACATAGGACATCCCTACTACTATCCAGCTATAGGGGGTGGGGAGCAGGTGGGTGGCTATGGCAGTATATTCTCCCTAAGTGAGATGGGGTTTTATCTTTGAGTCCCTGATGGGAGAGGAATATCTTCCTGGGGTTCTGGGGGAGATGGTGGTGCTGAGTCTCACTTCTGGATTGCTGGTATTGGTATTGTTTGTGCAATGACCACTTCATTCACTGCCATAAGCCTGCGTTTATTTTGTAGACTTACAGTTTTGGCCCAGGCAAGTATCCCCAACAGAAAGAAATGGTAAACAATTAAGTACAGAATTTTGTGCATTTTGGTATTGCCATGAGAGGATGCTTTATATTTGACAGTCTTTTGCCTTAAATGAGAGAAATGCTTTCCACTAGAATGAGATGTCAATTTGAAAAGAACATAGGCAAGAAATATTAGCCATTTGGGGAAAAGGCAAATGCTGTCTGCTCTTCCCTTGTGGGAAACATCACACTAGGATTAGTGTTACTAGGTGTGCTCTAATGAAGCTAGCTGGCTCAGAGTCTTGAGGGATCATGCTCCTTGGGAGAGCAATACTTATGTGCTAATCTAGTATGGTAGTTAGTTTCTTTTTGGTGGAAGAAGAACTTGAAAACACAAAACCTTAGCATCTTTCCTGACCAAGCACAGGGGCATAGTGCACCTTAGGCTGGGTTATCATTCTCACTTCTGGGAAGGTGCCAGCATCACTCTTCCCTGGATAGGTAGGTGTGTGGTACTCTATCTTCCCTTATTTAAATGCCAGCTCTAACTCTTTCTCTCTCTCCTCAGTTGAATCAAGCCAGTAGCTATACCTGGACCATGAACAGCTCCATGGAGAGGGCTTTTAAGTGGTGTTAGGATCCTTAGCCTCTTGGGGATGGGGACTGGTTTTATTTATAGTAGTGTCTCAGGATTTAGATTAGTGCCTGACATATAGTAGCTGCTCAGTAAATGTGGGATAAATGAAGAAACAGGAGAAAGGTTGAGTAGCCTTTTTTTCACAGCAATCTCCATGTAAAGCACTGGGGCCTCCATTTTGGAGCAATTCATAAGATCAAGGACTATGTGACTGAGTAATGGTCCATGGAACTTTTTTCATAAGCTGGGGTACTGTGGTGTTGGATGTGGCTGGGGTAGGGGTTCATGCTTATGTGTACTGAAGTCTGTTGATGCTACTTACACATAGCACACATATGTCAAAGATCTTCATCTAGGAGAGGGGCAGAGTTAGAATGAACTAATAGCTGTCAGCCCATGGGCAAAGCTTTTAGAACCAGAACGTAAGGATTGGTGGTGTTCATCACGAAATAGGATTCTATGAGTGGAAAGCAACCTTAGAAATAATCTAATTCAACCTCCGCTTTATCTTTTGCCATATTTTCCTCCCTGCCTTTCTTTTTTAGAAATAGGAGCCAAAGCCCAGAAAAGTTAAGAAACTTGTTCAGACCATGTGGTTAGTTGTCAGCAGATTCAAGAATGCACAGCTTATGTACTCCCAAGTCAAGAGTTCATTCCATTTCTTCTCTGTGACCTTGCTCTGGGGCAACAGTTTTTAAACATTTTGGGGTCACTCTTTGATAATTTGATGGGAGCTCTATAATGATTTCACAAATGTCTATCCTCTGAATCATACAAAGTTCTATATATGTTAGGAGCCCTGTAACTCACTATGTATTTCCCCCACTTTTGTTTATTTTCACCATTGGCATTGGGCAAATAGCAGAAATGTCTCCCTGGGTTAAACTAAAACAATTCTCACTCAGCACTTTAGGTTCAGCATCCTTTAAGGGTTATAGAGCCAAAAGACGTTTTTCCTACTCTAGGGAGAGTGGTAAAACTATAATTAAAAAATAAGATGGAAAAAGAAAAAAATTACAAAAGGACTAGTGGGGTTGAATCCCAGGGGAAAATCTTTTTGCGTGGAAGAACAATCAGAATGTGATCGTTGTCCAAGGTAGGGGACTGCAGCCTCATGGCAAGCATGCCTGGACACAGTTGGAGCCCACAAACCTTGGGGAACAATGTCTGGCAGGACACAAGTATAAGATGACTTAAGTCTTTTCCATTTCTAATTTCTATGATTTTGTGAAATGAAAACATTAGTCCTATATCTCCTAAAAGCAGGCCATTTTGGAGCTGGCTTGATTACAAAAATCAGAATTAAAGTTCATGCCCATATCTGGGATTTTAAAGTTTCAAACTCTGGTGTTCACAGGAAGACAGTAGGAGGGACATTATGTAATCATTGTTGCTTTTCAGCACTGAGCACTTCAGACAGTGTGAGATGAAAACTAAACTGGTTGGGTCAAATATGTGCTCTCTCATCGAGAACCATCTGACATCTTATTGTACCATGTGGTGCTGGAACCATTAGGGTGCAGGAGACTTTGCTACTGTTTCTGTCTCATCACATTCTGCTTAAACATCACCAAGATGAGTAGGGATCCATCCAAGCTGTGTTCTGTGTTCATTTGACACGTCTCCCTCGTTTTTTAAACATTTCCTTACTTTCTGGTGTGACAAGGTGTTCTACTTTCCCTACCCCAGTCTTGGAGTCATCTGTTTTTCAAAGGAACTCTGATCTTGGAGTGGAGAAAAGTACTTAGGAGCCAAGCACTGGGCACTAGGTGTGCTCATTGTTCTTGTGGTGTCCCTGCCCCAAGGCCCTCTCAGTGGACAGAGCTAGGAAATATATGTGTGTATGTACCTTTATAAATAATAATAGATAGACATACATATATGCGTGTACATATGTGTGCATACACCCAGACTGCCCCACGTAGCTTTCTCCTGCTTAGTTTCTGACTTCTCAGGCCAGATGGCCCTCCTGTATCGACACTCTGCTCATCCTGCTTGATCTGCCTTATTTCTCATTTCTTTAATTATCTCTTTGTTTCTAGGCTAGAGGTCATCACATATTTTTAATCTTTAAAAGTTTCAATTACTGTATTTTTATTTCTAATATTTCAGATAAGTTTTTAAAAATCACATGTATTCTTTTTTTTGTTTTTATGTGTTTTATAAATTTTTGTTGGCTTTAATAGGATCTTTATTTTTCCGAGCATCCTAAGAACGCTTATTTTTTGTGAAATAATTCCATACAGTTATTTCCACCTGCAATAAATTTCTGTTCATGTTTGTTGGCTAACTTTCTTAGTATTAGATTTCTTGTGTTTTAGAATTTTGGTTTGAGGATTTATTTTAAGTGGGAGCTTTTGCTGTTTTTTTTTTTTTCCCTTGGTGTCCAGTCTGTTTTGTTTTGTTGCTGTTCCATTTTTGCCTTTATATGTGGGCTACCAGGCTTTAAAACTGAGCTTTGATGATAAACTTGGTTCCTTGTCATGAAGCTCTGTCTCTTTGCTTCCATTTCCCTCAGCTTACCGCTTCTTATGAAGCTATAGTCCAATGTATTCGGTCAGTATTTTTTTATTTTTTGACTCCGTCAGTAATCAAGGGAACCTCAGCCTTATGGCTTCATGCAAAGAACCTGGCTCCATACCTACTTGCAGATGGAGCACCTTTAGTTCTTATTACCCTGTCTCACTTCTGGCAGCTCTGGGCTTCTGACTCCAGCAGGCCCATAGCTTCAACCTAGACTTTAGATTTTTTATAGACGTTTTGAGCCTACATATGTCTTAGGATTTTATCCCTTTCTGTTTTCATCTATTATTTGGAAGAGAGGCGAAACCACATCATGAAGCTATCTTGCCTGGGAAGCCTATTCTTATTTTTTAATGTATAATTCTCTGAACCATGAGCCTAGTGTAATGGGATTTCCCTATAACTTTTAGCCACATGGAACCTCTTAGTCATGCCTTTGACTTCTGGAAGGCAGGAATGTGCAGTCTTTCACTTAATATTCTTAGTGTTGGAGGGTCTTCCTGCTGCAGGATCAAAGTGTACTCTTAGAGGATTGACTACATTCAGAGTAGAGAAGATGGTGAAAATCATTTATCTTGCAGATTATTCCAGTCTATACTGAGTGCCCACAGATGGGCTTAGGAAATCTCTCTTCTCTAGTCCTTCCTTCCCTACTACTTCTTTCTCATGATAATCTCTGCATTTCCTAAGGTTTCCTCTTCCCAGCTTCTGTTTGTTCCTCTCAGTGGAGCTGGATGCTGGTGGAGCTGGTTGGCGGTGATTCTGTGTGTGCTTTGGGTCTTGCATGGAGACGGGAGGTCATAAAGAAAAGTGGCTGTTCCCAAATATTCTGAGAGTATAGCTCTGGTATGTTATTTTGTTAAATGTCTTGGCCTTTCCCCCCGGCATTTCAGAGACCCTCTTGATTATGCTTTGAGGCCAGGTTCCCCGGAAGGAGATGGTTTTGCTTCCAGTTCCAGAAAGGGGGTATGAACCATCCTTCCATACTTTCCTATGAACTCCATGAAATTCCACAGAATATATACCTTTTGGGAAACTGCTGCCCCCACTCTTAGTTTTTAGACTCACAAACTGAATCTAAAGTGTCCATTGAAACTTCTAACTCACCCTACAAAATAGAGTCAAAACAGGAAACTTCTTTTTTGTTGTTGTTAAACTTTCCAATTAACATAGCTTTATTTTTTTTTTAATATGAAATTTATTGTCAAATTGGTTTCCATACAACACCCAGTGCTCATCCCACCAGGTGCCCTCCTCAATCCCATTACCCACTTTCCCCTCCCCCCGACCCCCATCAACCCTTAGTTTGTTCTCAGTATTTAAGAGTCTTTTATGGTTTGCTTCCTTCCCTCTCTGTAACTTTTTTTCCCTTCTTCCCCTCCCCACTGGTCTTCTATTGAGTTTCTCAGGATCCACATATGAGTGAAAACATATGGTATTTGTCTTTCTCTGCCTGACTTATTTCACTTAGCATAACACTCTCCAGTTCCATCCACGTTGCTACAAATGGCCAGATTTCATTCTTTCTCATTGCCAAGTAGTATTCCATTGTATATATAAACCACATCTTCTTTATCCATTTGTCAGTTGATGGACATTTAGGCTCTTTCCATAATTTGGCTATTGTTGAAAGTGCTGCTATAAACATTGGGGTACAAGTGCCCCTATGCATCAACACTCCCTTGGGTAAATTCCTAGCAGTGTATCCCTTGGGTAAATTCCTAGCAGTGTTATTGCTGGGTCTTAGGATAGATCTATTTTTAATTTTTTGAGGAACCTCCAAAGTTTTCCAGAGCAGCTGCACCAGTTTTGCATTCCCACCAACAGTGCAAGAGGGTTCCCATTTCTCCACATCCTCTCCAGCATCTATAGTCTCCTGATTTGTTCTTTTTAGCCACTGTGACTGGCGTAAGGTGATATCTCAGTGTGGTTTTGATTTGTGTTTCCCTGATGAGGAGTGACGTTGACCATCTTTTCATGTGTCTGTTGGCCATCTGGATGTCTTCTTTAGAAAAGTGTCTATTCATGTTTTCTGCCCATTTCTTTACTGGATTATTTGTTTTTCGGGTAAACAGGAAACTTCTTGAGTACTTCTGAGTAATCGACTGATAGGCACAAATAGAATCTAATTAAAAGCATATATTAAAATATAAAAGGATTATGACAGTAGTAGAATCACCTGATCATTTCAAGATAGAAGACTTCAAGTTATGTAGGAGTCCATTTTATTTCTCCAATAATTTCAGGGCCTAATGTGGTAAATACATGAGGTTATTTTACTTTAATTGAAACACAGTTCACTTCAACTTTTGCAGTTCTCTTAAATAAAATTTGTTTGGTACTTCCAAAGGCTGGAAACTCTTTGTATTTCTTGCCCAGTCAGGTTTTCTGTCTGTCAGAGGATCAGTTTTCTCAAGCTGTCTTGGAGGTCAGACAATCTAATGTCTGAATTTTCTTCCAGTATTCAGATTTTATTCACTTTGCTTCTGATGGAGAGCTTCTCATTAGAGAAGAAAGTTTTCTCTTTATCTGCAGCAGATAAATGGCCTTTTTGACCCATGACACTGGTAACTGATCATCTGCTAGAAGGAACTGAGAAGGGAGGGCATCTAAGAGTAGGAGAGGGACCATACTCTGATGAGGAATTCGTGAATTCAAAGGCCTCGGTGACCTGTAAGACCCTGTCCCAGTTTGGGTGGTTCCTAAAAATAGACCATATTATAATGACACATGGATGTTTTATAGTCCCATTTTTCTAGGTATGACAATATTAATTGAACTGTCAGAATGCTGAGGACTGAGCTGCTGGGTCCAAATATTTGGAATTACAGCGAAAGAAATCCCCAAGGGGTCAAGGCAGCTGGACTCAATGTGGAATGCAAAACTCCTAGGGGTAGCTGCCTGCCTGCCTGCCTTTATCTGGTCAGAGATTCTAGGGAGCTGCTGGGCTCATTCATGCTTGAATGATTATATTAAGAAGCCTGGATCTTGCAGAGGTGTCTCAGGCAAACATGTTGTATGCACAGCTGGTTCTGTTACCTTAAAATACCAGTTAGCCTTGAATTAAGGCTTTGATGAAAGATGTCAGTGTTGATCTTGGGAAACTCTCTACACATTAATTCAAGAGGTATGTTAGCCAGAGTTTGGGGCATAGGTTGGAGATGTACTAAAAGAGGAAAGGGAAACAAGGCATTATTTTCCATGTTATCTGCCTCTGGATGGGGAAAGGTGTCAGACCTTGCCACCTTCTGAAATTGGGGGCGGGAGTGAAAACACAGATTACCATTGATTTCAAAATGTTTGGTTCATTCAGTAATGAATCCAGCATTCAGCATTTTCTCCATGGGCATGCAGCAGTGGCAACTCTATAAGATACAAGAAGGGAATTAATTAATTCTTGGTCTTGTAAATAGCAGCCTGGAATTCTAACTTCCCAGGATCCTCTGAAGAATAAATTCATTGAGTCCAGTTTTTGCAACTGTCATGAAACCACTTAAAAATTTTATGTTTGAAAACCTCACCCAAATTTGCTATTTAAAAATGTTCTGTGGTGTGGAATACATGTGCCATAAGGAAACAGTCCTGGAAACTTGTCATCCAAGGTAGGTGAGTTCTAGCCTCTGTCCAGTTGGTCTAGGAGAAGTACCATTGTATGGAAATTTTAAGTAATGTCTAACTGCCTGCTTCTATCCAGAAAGCTGTTGGGAGGGTGAATATATCCTTTCCCTATTTTCCATGCATTGTCTCTATCCCCCAAGTTGAGAGTTATCAGCCCCACATTGACCCTAGACCTGTCTATCTGTTCACTATTGTCTCCCTTCTAAATGAGATGATATATGTAAAATTGCTTTGTAAATTGTGAGCCCATTCTCAGTTACTCTTTTTGTTGCCTTCCTGTCTTTGATTACTTTGTTCTCTTAATTTGGAGTCACCTGCACCCCTCAGTGTTCATTCAGAATCTCCCCAGTTTTCTGAGGTTGGCACATAGCTACCTGTAGCTAACTAGATGCTCAGTAAATACCTAAGTAATAAAAGTTTGTCTCAAGACCCAGCTTTTTCATAAAACATCTCCAAGTCATCTCCTGGTAATGTGCCTATAAGGTGGCTTCCTAAGGTGAGTATGGGCACAGTCACCATCAGCAGGGCCACCATTATCTAGAACTCCCACCTGCTCTGTGCTCTCTGGAGCTCTTCCTTTGCCAGTTAAATTGTGTTCAGGGCAGGTGTAGAAAGCATGGCTATGTCTTCTTCTCTGTTCCTTTTTGCTTTAAGGGTCTGAAAACAGTTTTGCTTTTTTTCTTAATTTCTCAGTGAGAGTTCAGAGAAAACACAGCTGTATGTTCTTGACTAACATTTCTCAATCACCTTGTAATTTAGGTAAATCCACGCTCGGGACATTGTGCTGTATTCCATCCATTTATTCATTCCAGAAGCCATTTACTGGAACTTCGAGGTGTCTACCATTGAGCCAGATACTTAGAATACAGTGGTGATAAAGTAGATAGAGTCCTTGCTCTCAGGAAGTTAGAGATAGGGTATTGAGACTTTGTGTGTCTGCTGCTTTCATTTTTAGGTGTTTTCCTTAAAAGATTTCTCAGACTCTCAGCAAGTAGACTCTTGGCACGTCTGTTTCACTTTTCTCCCAAGTGAGGCCAGGCAGATTTAATGGGGCTACGTTTCACAGCTGTCTTGATTAGAGGACATGGTGGGCAATGAGGCAGGGAGGGAGTCTCCAGGGCTTTTGTTCACTCCCTTCAGAGATCATGTGTCTGGGGCTTACCTTTCCACACTAATTCCTGCCTTTCTGAATATTAGGACTGCCACCCTTGGCTTCAGGAGGTTTATAAAACTTACGAGCTATTGAATGGGCCTTGTCCATCTGGGACAGTTTAGATGGACCAGGAAGATTCTTGAGTGGTGTGTGGCTTTTGGAAGAAGTGCTCAGAGGCAGAAATGAGGACAGCTAAGATGTTCAGCACAAGTGATGAAGATGCCCATGGGAATGGTGACTGATAGTCTGCAGCTCTGGGCTCAGCCACCATATGGATCCTTGGTGCTGGTGAATAACCTTCTGTTGGGTAAAAGACTGGACCATTTTTCAAAGCTGACTCAGTTCCTTTTGGGGGTCCTTCCAGTTCTGGCCTTCTCAGCATAAATTCAGAGTTTTGTCCAGGTCAAACATCCCCCCCTTCCTAGGCTGGGCAGCTCTCCTCTGGTCTCAGTATATGCTCTCTGATTCTTCATCTGTTTTTTCCTCAATTTATTAATTTGAGTAATTTCTCAATGAGGGTGCTATTGGAATTGGAATAATTAATGCCCCCACCAATATTTCCAACTCAGCCTCACTTCTTACCATCATCATGCTTGAGGGGGAAGTGTCAGATTTGTCATAGATCAAAACTAGAAGCTTATAAACTCTAAGCTTTGCTTCCTTTATGGTTTAGCTTTTAATTCTCAAAAATCTTATTTGTTAAAAAAGCTTGTTCTTACAACACAAAACTTTTGGACTTTCCACATTCTTGTTTCTGTTATGAATTTTTAACATCTATGTTGAAACTTCAGAAATTGAACATGAAAAGTTAGGGGTTTTTCTTGTTGTTGTTTTTTTTTTTTTTTTTTTTTTAAAATATCTATAAATCTACCAGGGTCAGTGAATGGGCATGGGTTCTAGTGAGTGGTCCTGGTGTCTCCAAAGAAAATATTTGTTTAAAGTTTCCAAATTCATATAATCTATAGCATTGCAATTTGTCCTACCTCCTACTGTTTTAATCAAGAGAGAAACACAGCATGGCTCTTTTAAGATATCTAAAGCTAACATTGAAAAGCCATTGTTAGGAGAGAGGGACACTAATTTAGGAAAGAGATGACTATAGGCACCTTTAATTTGAGATCAACAAATCTGTAGCAGAAGGCAAGGACAACTTTGGAGCAAATTTGGAGCAGTTGAGTGTCCTAATTATTCAGAAAAAGCTAAATATATCATTAGAAAACTCTGTGAAGTAGATAAGTAAATCATGAAGGAAGATATGTGAATGGCCAGAATGCTTGCCTCGCTTTACTAGAGACTGAACAATCAGAATGGCAAAAAGTAAACAAAAGAGTCTATTAATACTAAGTCATCAGGGCGCTTGTGTGATTCAATTGGCTAAGCATCTGACTCTTGATTTCAGCTCAGGTCATGATCTCATGGCTCATGGGATTGAGCCCTGCATTGGGCTCTGTGCTGACAGCATGGAGCCTGCTTGGGATTCTCTCTCTTCCTCTCTCTCTGCACCCCCCCATCTCCCTTCCTCCCTCCTTCCTTCCTCTCTCTCTTTCTCTCTCTCTCTCAAAAATGAATAAATAATGGAGCGCCTGGGAGGCTCAGTCGGTAAAGCGGTCGACTTCGGCTCAGGTTATGATCTCGCAGTTTGTGGGTCCAAGCCCCACGTCGGGCTCTGTGCTGACAGCTCAGAGCCTGGAGCCTGCTTCAGATTCTGTGTCTCCCTCTCTCTGACCCTCCCCCGTTCATACTCTGTCTCTCTCTGTCTCAAAAATAAATAAATGTTAAAAAAATTTTAAAATAAAAAAAATGAATAAATAAACATCAAAAAAAATACTAAGAGTTGTCAAGGTGGGTGGTGGGCATTTGCTTACTTTGGTATTAGGATAGTAAACTTGGTGTTCCAGAACATTTTGGAGTACAGTTTGACAATAGGTATTGAAATCCTTAGACAATGTGTGCGCTCAAAAAGAGTATTTACTTATTAAATCAGTTTCACTCTGGTATGCACAAAGAATGTATATAACAGTATTCTTTATAATGGACAAAAACTAGAAAACCTGTAAATGTAAATTAGTGGAGGATTGGTTAAATTAATGGTCACTGTTGATCTTTACTGATCAGAAAATGTAACTATCATGTGTTCTTTAAGGAGGAAAAAAAAAAGACTATAAAGAAGCATGCATAGCCTTACCATTTGGTAAAAATTTTAAAATGATACATGCATATGTATGTATGGGAAAGGTTTAAAAGGGTATACAGTAAAATGCTATCTCTGGGTATGAGATTATAGGTGATTTTTGTTCTGTTATATTTGTGTTTATTTTCTGAATGCTTAAAGAGAATAATCAGAACAAAAAGAAGTATTCTTCTTAGGAGTGCAGTTTCAGTTATTGGGGTGTGTGTGTGTGTGTGTGTGTGTGTGTGTGTGTGTGTGTGTGTTTTCCATGATCAATAGCTGGAAAATGGCTGGAAGAGGTGAGACAGTGATACATGCAAAGGTCCTGGGACAGCCCTGGAAACCTAAGATAGTGACTTTCTTTCTGGTATTAAGAAAAAAGACAATTCAATAAACAGATACATGGAGATTTTATTTTAACTTTTGTTCTGCCCATTATAGGAAGGTATTTTCCATACTATACTGATGTTTTATTTTCCTTAAGAGAGTATGATGTATTTTGATGTCCTATGGAGGTAGTGGAGCATGTTTGTCTCTGTAGGGCTACTTACACTTTTTATCTTTCTAACAGCATCAAAATGGAAACTGTCCTCAAAGGTAGCAAAACTGCCTTATGTTCATTATCTTACAAGAGATCTGAAAAGGTGGAAGGGAGCATTTCCCTAAGATAAAATGGAAGAGAATGAACCCCACAATGGTTAATCTAGTGTGGTTTAGAAGTCTAGTTTGATGTTATCTATTTTTTTTTTAATATATGAAATTTATTGTCAGATTGGTTTCCATACAACACCCAGTGCTCATACCAACAGGTGCCCTCCTCAATGATGTTACCTATTTTTTAAATGACAGAAATAAGCACAGCGAACATGGCCTTACCTTGGTAGGTCCACAGTTAAGTCTGTGCTTGGATTTATCTACTTTCTATCTGCAGAGGAGCCAAACCTCACAGACTCAGCAACAGGTTGCTTGTATGTGAGAATGGTCAGAGATTGTAGGAGGGTTATCAGAATTATTATAAGTCTCAAAATAAAACCATGTCTTACAGACCAGTTTTATCATTTTTATGTGAGGAGGACTCTAAGGCTTGCATTGTTTCCTTCCTTTGGTGAATAGATAGCTTTGCCAGTTGCTTTTGTGAATGTATTTCTGAAAAGTACAAGAAAATGCTGTGTTTGGTTTAAGTAGCAAGCAGGTGAAACATTACTCCTGCAATTTCATTAAAGCATTTAAATTTATTTCCCAAACCCACGTTAATATCAAAGGGTAAAGTAAATCTCAGCACATAATTAGTGACTTTATATATATGATTTTAATTTGATCATTAAAACATGCATGTATAATGGTCTCTGAGCTCTGCAGCCCTATTTCTCTTCCTTGACCCTGCCAGCCCTTATTTCACTCCAACTCTGTGCAGTGACCTCCGCCCCTGCCAGCCTTTTTGTCTGGCCAGGCCCACATATGCGTAACTGAAATATCATGAATTCCAGATGAGTGGGATCCAAATTTGTGAGGTTATTCTATATGCTTATTAATTCCACTGCCCCACACAGGTGGAAATGTGGTTTTGAGAGATGTTGGATACTGAATTTTCCCCACGCATTGCAAGGATGGAAAAAACATGTGCTAAATAACTGAGCTGACCGGCTGCAAAACCCGGAGTACTCAATAGCTCTTAAATTTTTATAATGGCCTGCTTACCTTTGGTGGTCTCGTTACTAGGCTTCGGTAATTGTACTTTGGGACTCTGGCTAATGGTGGAAGCATGAGGTAACCTTGCTTTAAGATTTCTTAAATGAGTTAATACCTGGGAGGTGCCCTTGCCCTCTTTCACCCATTAAACAGCGTTTCTTTGTCTTTTAGCTTATATTAAATTCACTTAAGAGGACAAAAGAGGTTCTAGAGGGAATAAAAAAAAATGTACTGGACTGAGATTTTAAAATACACCTAGTAAACGTCAAATCCTGCATCCAAACTTCTGATAGGAATCTAGGTGGTAGTCTGCATTATTTGTTTGAAAGAACACCAGGTGCCATAGATGGGAACTGTGTGTGTAGATGGAAAATAAGTTGGAAAAACTGAGTCAGCATGATGGCAAATAGTAGGCCAAAGATGGCTTTCTTTTGAAATAGGTAATTGAAGCAAAGTGCTTTTAAAGTTTCACTCATCTAATTAAAAGTCCCAATTATTCATTTATGTGAAGCTGCCTTTCTTTCTACATTCATGGTTAAGGATATCAGTTCTGGGGTCAGGCTTGCTGTGCTCAGCTCGAGTGGAATGTGGGGTGAGTCGTTCACTTTGTAAGCCCTAGTTTCCTTATCTGGTTAGTGGGAATGGCAATAGTATCTGTTTCATAATGCTGTTAGGTGGGTTAAAAGAAAATTCTTACAAAATATTTAAATAGTATAATGCTGGAATCAATACATATTGTTAATTTATGGATGCTTTGCTGTCTATAGATGGTGTTATTTCTGCTCTAGACTTGAAGGATGTGATGTATTTTCACATAAAATAGATCATTTGATCCTTCCCACTGTCCTTTGGGATAGGCAGGACAGGGCAGGGATTTTTATTTTATTTATTTTTTTATATTACATTGTATTAGGGAAGGATAGGCTACAGTAATAGGCCACAAAGCTTTAGTAGCCCAGTGCAATCAGTGTTTTTTTTCCTTATGAAATAGTCCCAGTAGGGTATTTTGGTTAAAGGTCAAGTTTTCTTTCACAGGGTGATCCTGGGATATATTTTCCAGCTTTGCCATCTTCAGTGTGTGGTTATTTAGGTCTCCACCATTAACCACATCCAGTTGGTGGGAAGAGAAAAGGGGGCACACCAACTTTTTGGCCTGAAAATGGCACACGCCACTTTTGTTCATATTCTGTTGACTGGTCACATGGCCCTGCTTAACCACAGAGGAAATGGGGTTATGTACTCTAGCTGTGTGCCCAGGAAGAAGATGAAACAGATTTATGGCGAACAGCTGGCAGTCCCTGTCACACACCCAGTTAACCGGATGAAACTGAAATCCAGGGAAGCTGAAATGATTTGCCCACTGTGGCACAGATATTTGTAGCCATTGTCCAACATGTTGGGATCTAATGTGAATCCAGCTAAAGTAATAAGTGCGGGGCAATGAAGAGGGTATAGAAGGAAAGGAAGAGCTGAGGTAATAGAGGGTCAGGCTTATATTAGGCCTGGCAGTGCCCCACCAAGCACACTCCCTGGGGACTCTACTAGCAGCTTTGTTTAGTGTCCTAGGAGAGCTTTAACTTCTACTTTGCTTGAACTTCTTGCTGTTTCTTGTTCCCATTTGTAGATGCCTGGTGGGCCACTAGTCCTGGTAAGAGTTTCAAATTGCCACTGAGATAAAACAATAGCACCTCTTCAGCTGCTATTGTTGCAGTCACCCTGGCTGCAGACTCAAGGAGAAAAACCTTGAATCAATTTGTCTTGTGGAGGCTGAGGGGTTGGCTGCCTGCCCTTCACAACTTGTTAAAATGAACACTTAGACTCTGGGAGGGGGTGAAGTTAAATCTGTGGGGTGATTCTCACCCCATGATCCTCTCTGCTGATGTTTTTAGGTTCTACGATGTCAGTGTCACAGTGTTGGGAGTCGGGGGGAGCACTGAGCCTTCCATCTCTTTCTTTCCCACCTGAAATGCTTTTGAAAACACTTCAAGTTGGCTGGAATTTTGCCCAGAGACTTTTTCCTCTCCCAGCCGGACTCAAACACACTCCCAACGTTGTTCCTTTGGTACAAGAGTCTCAAAAGACCATAACTCCTCCCTTTCTCTGTGGGGTGATTAATACCCAGGTCACATATGCTTCAGACGCACTGTGGCAGGGGCTCCCCCTCTACCCTGGCCAATGGCCGATTGGACCAGCCAACAAGTTTTGTTTTACTTGACATGAAAGCTGGTTGAAGTTAAGCAGGAGACATGTTTTTGTTTCTTTAATAAATAAAAGTAAGGACTCTGTACATGAATAAAAGTAAAAGTCACTCCCCTGAGGTTTTTAGGCTTCCAAAAATAGTCCCAAGCTTAGCCAAGGCTAATGCAGCCAGAATTTCCATGGAAAGCTTCACTGGTGAGGAAAACGCAGTGCCAGTGGGTGTACAAACAGGCCGCCCATCCTCTTCTCCCCGCCCCTGCCACCCCTTCCTGTCTCAGTCACTGGGAGTTTAGAAAACAGGTTTTTGAAATTGTGTTAATTTTCTGGTTTGAGATAAAGACAAGGGCATCAGCAGCATTATTTATTTATCATGGAATCCAATTTGAGGGCCACAGGGATGTGGAGAAGTAGATGGTGAGGTGCATTTATACTGGGGAGTAGGGAGAAATTTGTCCCTTTCAGCCAGTGAGGACATACTTCTTAAAGAAGGGGCAAGAAAATTATACTAAGTAACTTGATGTTAAAAAAAAAAAAATCTGTTTTAAAGTAGCTTTCCCGACCTCTAATTGATTTTTCATAGCAGAGGTGAGCTGGTTAGTAGTAAGAAACTGTCTTCCTGTATTTTTACTGGAGACCCCTCTTAGGATTTGCCCCACAGCTTAGGGGCTGCTTACCCTGTCCACTTGCAGCCATGGCCAACTTGTTTCTCTTTGAGCAAATTAGTCCAAGATATTAACATTTGTCTACATAGCAAATTTTACTGAAGTTCATGGTTTTAGGAAGTATTAGAAATATGAGAAAAAAAGAACTGCACCAGCTAGGGTGGATTGCACTTCTCCCCACTGTTGGGCACCTTAGAAGTTGCTATGGCTTTGGAAACACACCTGGAAGTCTCCAGGAACACAGGTTTATATATTTTTATAAATCCCTTTTTGTTGGGAGAGGGAATAAGGTGAATAGTAATGTCTTTAGCTATTAAAAACTCAGCTCTGCTTGGGAAAGAGTGCATTAGTTTCTTTAAAACTGATTTTTAGAAACAAATCTGTTCTTCATCAAATCAAGGTGATTTTCAAAAATGGGATTATTCTCCAACAGATAACAAGCTGAATATATGAGGCAAATACTCTTCCTGGCTATTTCAAGACATAACTTGATTTCTTGTGTGCCCAATTTGGAAGGGTATATGAAGGATGGTTGTGTATGGATGTGTGTTGAGTATGGAAGGGTTTTATTATATACTTATCCTACCAGAAACTTGCCAAATATTCCTCAGTTTGAAAGACAGAAAAAACAAACTAGAATGGACAATGATTATAAGTATTATTTTAATTTATACTTTTCTGTGGGCCAAATAATTGTGACAGTGAAGGGGCTTTACGAGCAAGTTGCCCAATGTCATGTTCTGTCTGTGGTTGGGGGAGGGTATGTAGGGTCAGAAGGGACTGGGATGACGGAGTCATACTTTCCCCCAACATCTGAGGGATGTTGTCACACCCCTATGTTTATAGCAGCATTGTTTACAGTAGCCAAAATATGGAGGTGGCCCAAGTGTCCATCTATAATGAATGGATAAAGAAGATAAGGTATCATATAGTGAGTGGAATATTACTCAGCCATCAAAAAGAATGAAATCTTGCCATCTGCAATGATGTGGGTGGAGCTAAAGAGTATTCTAAGCGAAATAAGTCAGTGAAAGACAAATACCATATGATTTCCCTCATATGTGGAATTTAAGAAACAAAACAAAGGAAAAAAAGACAGAGACCAAGGAACAGACTCTTAACTATAGGGAACAAACTGATTGCTACCAGAGGGGAGGTAGGTGGGGGATGTGTTAAATAGATGATGGGGATTAAGGAGGGCACTTGTTGTAATGAGCACTGGGTGATGTATGGAATTGTTAAATCACTGTATTGCACACCTGAAACTAATAGAACACTGTTAATGAATTAAAATAAAAACTTAGGAAATGTTTGAAAAAAAAATGCACTCAGATAAAAAGAATCCAGTCAAAAGGGATTGTATGGGAAATCTTTTGGAAAGTGAATAGAATATTTACATGGAAATAAAAGGACTTGACATTTTCAAACAAAACTATAATCGCAGTAACTCAATTTTTTTTTTGTAGCTGAGAAAGAACTCATGAATTGCAAAGGCAAGTAATTCTACTTGGACCAGAAGTATGTTTTCCCTGTGCACAGAAACTCTGAGATTCTGTGAAAATGTCCATTTTTTATGGTTCTGGTGTTGGTTGCCTTTTTAAATTTTAGCTATACACACACTTAAAAGGGGAATCCTATTTTGTATGTTTTGATGCCCTTCAGATATTTGTTTTGTTGGAAGAATAGTAATGTCAATCAAGAAATGCTTTAATCTCATGAAGGAAACAATTCACTGTAAATGTTTAAGACCTCACATCCACCCATGAATTGATGTCTATGTAATGGGAAACATCTGGATAAAGGGTAAAAAAAAAGATCGGTTTATAAAGGAGATTGTGTATTTTACAGTGTATCAGGTTTTCAAAGGTTAGTATACTTCGGCAGTGCACCTGTTGTATAATGAAGTGTTTCCTTTCATATAAGGACATCCTGCTCTTTTAAGCTTTCAGTCATAGAAGCATAAGTTTCAGTAAACAAACCCATCTTTACCACGTGTGGTGTCTTTCACAATTCTACAAACTTCTAATTTTCATCCTACACTTTCAATCATTAGAAGATGCCTGCCTGTTTGACCTGTCCTCAAGGAATTTTCTTTCTCTTTTAGTGAAGTTTCTGTTGTCTTTAGGCAAATGAGCCTGCATCTCCAGTAATTAGAATCAGGGACTGTTACATGCCTTGTAGGATACCTAGACTTCACTCCTAATACATAGTTGAAGATATTGTGGACCAGAATGGTAAAGAGACTTCTCTCCTCTCCTTGCGAAGGTAGGCATCCTACTGTGTTGCCTAAATATTTCTCAAGGCCATCACCACCTCTTTTCTCCTCACAACCACTGCCCTGTCTCAGCCTTCATCACCTTTTCTTTGGGTCCTATCACCACAGCCTCTTGTCTGGCCTTTCCCAATCTTCCCCTGTCCACTTTACAGTCTTGCTACTAATGTTAGATTAATCATTCTAAAATATGAATATGGCGAATGCCACTTCTGTGCTAAGGCACCCATCACCTTTAGGATGAATTCCAAGTTTCTTAGCCCAGTGTACCAGCCACTCTGTGGCTCTCTCTAGCTACATCTCTCTAGCCTCATTTCCCATCCTTTCCATTTCATTCTTTATGCTTTCTTGATACTGAACTGCTTGCAGTGCCCCCACTACACATCCACAGCCACCAAACTGTCCCTCACCTGTGAGGGTGTGCTTATGTTATTCTTTCATCAGTTAGATGTTTTGGCTGCAAAAAATGAAGCCAACCCCAGTTGACTTAGGCAGAAAAGAAGTTTATTAAACTGTCATTGGGTAGCTCACAGAATTACCACAAAGGCTGAAGAACTGGGTCAGAGGCTACCCAACTGAAACTGTAGCTCAGATGGTGCTCTGGAGCGGGTCTGTTGAGATTGCATTGCCGGGGCCCCCACACCACAGCCTGCTCTGCCTGCATCTTGACCCTGGGGACTGCCCTGGCTCCTTCAGCACCACTGTCTGTGAAAGCTAGACCTTGAATGGCTTTTTACAGTACCAGAAATGTTTTTCTTTTTTTTTTGTGGTCTGTGTTTCTTGTGCCATTAGCTCTCAATTGAATATTTTTGGCATATGGACGTACTTGTCGAACAAAGGCTAAGTCAGATGTCTGTCCCTAATTGCATAGGATGGGGGAAAGATAATTCACCTTCTATGCAGGGAAACCCACAAAACTTAAAAAAATTCCCCAAAGGAATTTCAGATGCTGAGCTGAAGAGTAACAACTGTCCACTATGATTCTTCAGCCTTTGTGACAGTTCTGTGAGCTGCCCAGCATTCTCTCGTGACTTATTTTAATATACTCTTCCGCTTTTATTCACCTAATTAATTCTTGCTCATCGTTTCTTTGTTTTTTGTTTTTTGTTTTTTTTTTTAGTTTTTAAGGCTTTATTATACATTGTCGCTCTCCCTCTTCTCAGTCCAATATTAAACCATGGAATCATGAGTCATAGCAATTCTGGTGCTAATTTTATTTTCAAACTTGCTTTAGTCTAAAGTAGGCCCTTGGGCAGTTTAAGCTCCTGATGTACTTCAGGGTTTCTTTCTTTCTTTTTTTTAAATTTAAATTTTAATTAGCCAAGATATAGTACAATATTGGTTCCAGGAGTAGAATTCGGTGATTCATCACTTAAAACACCCAGTGCTTATCACAAGTGCCCTCCTTAGTATTCATCTAGCCCATCTCCCACTCACCTGCCTCCGTCAACCCATAGCTTGTTCTCTGTTATTAAGAGTCTCTTGTGGTTTCCTTCTCTTCCCCCCACGCTTAATTTCTTTCATAAGTACTCTATAGTTTTCAGAGTGCAGATATTTTACCTCTTTAGTTTTATTCCTAGGTATCTTATTGTTTTGGGTGCAGTTTCAAATGGGATTTCTTTCTTTCTTTCTTTCTTTCTTTCTTTCTTTCTTTCTTTCTTTCTTCCTTTCTTTCTTTCTTTCTTTCTTTCATTCTTTCTGCTGCTTCATTATTGGACTCGTGTTTTTTTTTTAATTCTTGTTTAATGTTTTTAATTTATTTTTGAGAGCGTGAGAAGGAGAGGGGCAGAGAGGAGAGAGACACAGAATCTGAAGCAGGCTTCAGGTTCTGAGCTGTCAGCACAGAGCTTGGCGCGGGGCTCGAACCCACGAATGGTGAGATCATGACCTGAGCCGAAGTCGGATGCTTAACTGAGTCACCCAGGCACCCCTATTGGACTCATGTTTTGATACAAGCACAAGTGTCTTTGTCTCAAGGAAGTCTTCCTTGCACCCAGGTTGGGATCTGTCTCTCCCATAGTCCTTTGGGGCATATTTATGCTTTATCACTTATGATCCTTTATTGTATTTCTGTTTCAGTGTTTATTCCTGTTAGGTGTTGTGTTCCTGCTTAGGTATCCACCTCTTATTTTTAAACTCTCCACAGGTAGGTACTATCCTTAGGTAATCTTTGAACACTCAGTGCCTCCTGCAGTGTTTGGCTAATTGACTTGCCTGATGAAGTCCTTCATTAATTTGTTCACTGTTGGTTGAGCATAGAACTAAATTGCCAAAGGTTACATAGGTGGCAGAAGTGTTACATAGATGGCAGAAGGTTACATAGGTGGCAGAAGTGGGAGTAAAACCCATGTTTCTCTCTCTCTTTTTTTTAAATGTTTATTTTTGAGAGGGAGAGACAGAATGTGAGTGGGGGAGGGGCAGAGAGAGAGAGAGAGAGAGGGAAATGAGAGGGAGGGAGGGAGGGAGAGAGGGAGGCACAATCTGAAACAGGCTCCAGGCTCTGAGCTGTCAGCACAGAGCCCAACGTGGGGCTTGAACTCAAGAACAGCAAGATCATGACTTGAGCCGAAGTCAGATGCTTAACCAACTGAGCCACCCAGGCACCCCAAAACCCAAGTCACTAGACTTCATTATTTCTGAAAGAAACAGGGACAGCCCTCCTTTCTCCTTCTTTCACCCCTAATCCTTATTAATTTCTTTCATGGTTTAGATTCTTCCAGTCTTCTTCATTCTGAGCAGATTCTTTTCCAACTATTGCTATGGCTTAAGGAACTCAGAGCTGTTGATTGGTAAACTGTGGTCCTGTCCTGGATATTGAATAGGCAAATGCAGAGAACTTTTGGGACAATATGTGTAGCCACAATCTAACCTTGAATCATTATGTCACAAATTGAATTAGGCTTCCTTAAAGCAGAAGTTCTAACAGATCAGTACTTGGGTGCATGGGCCCTCTGGCTAAGAAGTGCATACATTTTTAAGAAGAACATAAGCACATCTCACTTCGATCATACAGCAGCTTGCAGAGATGGATTTATACTACAGCAGACAGTCGTCTCTGGGTAGAAATGTGGGCCAGGGGCCAGGAGACCCCAATTCAATTTCCAGTTAAGTCATCTCTGTTTATTTCTCACAAAATACATATTTAAAAAAAATGAAATTAAAATGTCATGCTTAAAACACTCTATAGTAAACAGAGGTCTTAAAAGAAGAGCTGTTTCCAGCACTACTTTTTGTTAAAGCTGTATCCAATTTAAAGTTTATTTTATACCCGAGATACAGAATGGTGTGTGGAGTGCTACAAGAAGTCACTGCACATCTGGGCAGGACTGATCAGTCATTTTGGCAGGCTTTTTTCTGGACAGACTACCCACAAGCTTGGGGAGGCTTTGGGCATTGATGGATGCATGAGAACCTGCACATGGGACATTGGAAACTAGATGTGTGCATCTATAACCCACCTCTCTCTGCCACATTTCACAAATCCAGTTGATTTTACCTTTTAAGTATCTTTCTCTTCACCTTTCCCTCTCCATGTGCCTCACCCCCGCCAGCCCCATCACCTTCTGATTAGTTGCTGTGCATCTGCTGTTTTGCTGTTTCCCCCCTCCAGTCTGGATCATTTCACTCTCACCACCATTTCTGCTTCAGTTCAATCAGTGCCTCCTATTGCTCTTAGGATAAGGCTGAAAATCCTTGGTTTGGCCCCATCTTGGTCTCCAGCCTGGCCTGGCATCCACCCTGTACGTCTGCTCTTCATTGGGCAGTCATACTGGGCTGTCAGTCCCAGGAGTTTGTGCCAGGCCCTTCCTGCCCCAAGGAAACTTCATGATGTTGTTTCTTTTTTTTCTTTTTAATTACAAAAAATTTTTTTTTAATGTTTGAGAGAGAGCGAGTGCATGTGCACTTGAGTGAGTGCATGAGTGGGGGAGGGGCAGAGAGAGATAGAGACTTAGAACCAAAGGCGGCTCCAGGCTCTGCACTGTCAGCACAGATCCTGAAGTGGGGCTAAAGCTCATGACCTGAGCCGAAGTTGGATGCTTAACCAACTGAGCCACCCCGGGGCTCCTGATGTTTCTTCTGCTTGGGAACCTCTCCATGACTCCCTCTGACTCTCTCTCTACCCCCATTCTCTTGACCTTAGTTGATGTCTACTCCTTCTTCCAATTTTAGTTCAGAAGTCACTTCTGTAGGAAACTCTTCCCGCCTACCCACTGTGAGACCTCCTTGCTTATACTCTTACAATACCGCAAGATCAATTCTTCTTTCCCTTTCCAGCATTTAACGTCATTTGAACTTGGACATTGATTTCTGTGATTATTTGAATCTTTTGTTGTCTCCCCTAACACTATTGAAAACTTTTATCCAACACTTACTGTATATAAATGGTCTCTGACTTATGATGGTTTGACTTACAATTTTTTTACTTTGATGGTGCAAAAGTGATACCTGTTCAGTAGAAACCAAACTTTGAATTCTGAATCTGGATCTTTCCCCAGGCTAGTGTAAGCAGTGTAGTCCTCTGTCCTGATGTTGGGCAGGGGCAGCTACAGCCCCCAGTCAGCCATGTGACTACAAGGGTAACTGACCCATACACTCACAATGATGCTGCACCCATACAACCATTCTGGTTTTTTGTTTGTTTGTTTGTTTGTTTTGTTTTCAGTACAGCGTTCAGTAAATTACATGAGATATTCAACATTTTATTATGAAATTGGATTTCTTTTGGATGGTTTTGCCTAACCATGGGCTAATGGAAGTGTTCTGAGCACATTTAAGGTAGCCTGGGCTAAGTTGTGGTGTTCAGTAGGTTAGGTGTATAAAATGCATTTGCAACTTACTTTCAACTTACAGTGAGTTTATCAGGACATAGGCTCATTGCATTTTGTTTTATTTTTTAAAAAATTTACATCCAAGTTAGTGTATAGTGCAACAATGATTTCAGGAGTAGATTCCTTAATGCCCCTTACCCATTTAGCCCATCCCCCCTCCCACAACCCCTCCAGTACCCTCTGTTCTGCATATTTAAGAGTCTCCTATGTTTTGTCCCTCTCCTTTTTTTTTTTTTTTTTTTATATTATTTTTGCTTCCCTTCCCTTGTGTTCATCGGTTCTGGGTCTTAAAGTCCTCATATGAGTGAAGTCCTAGGATATTTGTCTTTCTCTGACTGATTTCATTTAGCATAATACCCTCTAGTTCTATCCACATAATTACAAATGAGGAAATATCCTCATTGTAAATCAAGGATGATCTGTATTTGGCAGTTTCTAAGTCCTATCAGTGCATTGACTTATTAAGTCCTCACAGTAACTGAGGAATTTACTGTCCTTCCCGAGGCCTTTAGTAACTTGCTCATAGCCACACAGCTAGTAGGCAGAGTTTGGATTTTAACCCAGGCCTGTTGACTGCAATGTGTACAGATTTAACCAAGACATTGCATTTGCCTACCTGGTAGACCAAGATTTCTGAATCTTTGCTTCATTCTTGCTCCTTTAAAGAGCCTTTTAAGATATGTTTTACTAATCCTCCCCCTGGAAAAATTTAATACTACAGATATACTGTTATGGGCAGAATAGTGGCTCCCTTCCTCCACCCTCCCCACACCAAGACATCCATATCCTAAACCCTGGAAACTGTAAGTCCCATTACATGGAAAGGTGGAATTAAGGCTATAGATGGATTAAACTTTGTTAATTAGCTGACCTTGAGATGGGAAGACTCTCCTGGATTATCCTGGTGGGCCCAAAGTAATCACAAATGTTCCTATAAGTGAAAGAGGGAGACAGGAAGTCAGTGTGAGGGAGATGGCAGTTAGGAAAGACTGGACCGTCATGGCTGGCTTTGAAGTTGGAGGAGGACCAAGAGCCAGGGAATGTGGGCAACCTCTAGACACTGGAAAAAGCAAGGAAACTAGTTCTTTCGCAAAGCCTGCAGAACAAATGCAGCCTTGCCAACATCTTGATTTGAGTCCAGTGAAACCCATTGTAGACTTCTGACTTCCAGAACTGGAAGATAATAAATTTGTGTTACCACAAATCTAGTAGTTTAAGGTAATTTGTTGTAGCAACAATAGGAAAATGATCCAACTATATGTGTACTTAGGGGTGTGTGTGTGTGTGTGTGTGTGTGTGTGTGTGTGTGTATAGTATGTGCTATATATGTATCCATGTTTTACACGTAAAATGAGTAAGATTTTGTCACTACATAGGAACCAGTTTGTCCCCTTTGTGGGCAATATTGCCTCTGTTGAGAACAATGTACTAGACCACAAGAACAAGAATCATCTCTGGCTTTGATCACTATTCTGACTCCTGGTCTAGCATAATGTCTAGCACATTGTAGGCAGTCAATAAGTATTTGTTGATTGAATGAATAAATGGATGAGTGACTATGAATGACTTGAATTAAAGATCATAATCCTGCTTATGCAAAATAAGGACTAATAGACTGATTCCATGTTGGAAGTGGGAGAAGCAGCATTTTTAAATAACTGTGAGACTGTAGTGCTGGGAATGTCATGCTTATCACCCCCGAGTTGTCCATGTCTGAGGGCACCTGTAGCATTTGGTTAAAGTGATCGAGGAAATGGGCTGGAGTATGTACTCTGTGGCAAGCAGTGAGCACAGTGGTAGGCAAATGGCCTTGGTTTGCAAAGCTCTGGGATTTGATATTAAACATGCCATTCTAAGTTTTATATGGATCCAAGAGCTTCAGGGACAGATGCTGTTTTTCTGCTAGTTCTCCCTCTTTTCCCTTACATGTCAGGTGTATGTTTGGAAGGAATTCAAGGCTCCATTATCAGTGACCCAGCTTGTGCAGGAGAACCCACATTCCCATGTGGTTTTCTGGACCTCTCTGGCTCTGGGGGAGGTGCAGACTCTTCTCGGGGCCTGCTGTGTGTGTATATTGCAGTGATGATGGGAGCACTAAACTACCTTGTATGACAGGCCATCCTGGCTTTGGTTCTGCTCCTGGTGCTGGCAAGTTAAGCACATTCCTTTCTAACTCTCCTAGAGATGCTGTGTGGGACAGCCAGGCAGAACCACCCCATTGGGGTGAATCCAGGGGGATGAAGTGAAGAATGTGCCAAGCTCTGCACTTCCATGCCAACTGGGAATGGCCAAAGTCCGGAAGATTGCTGGAAGAGGAGCTGGGGGTCTTTGGGGAGGTGGCCAAGATGGGGGTAGGGCACTTCACAGGAGGCCTCTGGGGGAGTTATTTCTCAGGCACATGTGAAGGATGGCCTCAGAGCTGTACTTGGCAGAGTCTGTCTCTTCTTACCACATGGCAGTGCTGGTCTCCAGGGCCCATGCATAGCTAACAAGGAACACTTGTCTGGCATTCACGTTTACAAATAACTTTCCTGTGTAAGATCTCAGGATGGTGGGTCTTGAGAGGGTCTGGTCCAACCTCTTGGTGTCTATTTTGTTTCCATGTTTTAGCCGTCATTGATTGCAGTGCCTACTATGTGCAGTGATAACAGCAAACACAAATATTTGGATTGCATTTTTTCATTCAGCATGTTTTTTAACTTCCATTAGCTCGATAGAAATTGTGAGATTGAATCTTATGCCCTCATTTTTCAGATGAGAAAACTTAGCAAAGCAAATTAACATGCACTGTTCATTGGGCTATGGAAAATCACTGTTCATATCTACCAAAGTATGTGCACTACTATAAGTGCTCATATTCACTTAATTATTACTAATTATTACTTAATTATTACTATGCAAAAATTGAGAAGCAAGATGACAAACAACTTGCCCAAGCTCATGTAGCTGTTAAGAACAGGTAGGGTGAAATTCTGTCTCTTTTTCCTTCTCCTCCTGCCCCTTTCCCCTGCATGCTCTCACTCCCTGTAGTTCATGCTTGCTGTTAAAAAAAAAAAAAAAAAAGATGGAACTTCCACAGCCTGGGTTTCTCAGTGACTTATTCCTGCTTGTAGTCTGGTTGGGGAGAAAGGTATGTGCCAGGTGAAAGCCATGGGGGTCAGTGGGGGCTTTGGGGGACCTTGAGGAATGGCCCAGGAAACTTAGATCTGATGGTCCCTTCCCTGCTGGTCTTGCCCATGCTGGCCTCCAGTCCCAAATTGTCTCTTAGATGGAGTAGCCCTTTCAGTTTTCCTGAATTAGTCTTTTTGATCTCGTATTTGAGGGTCTGGAGTCTCCCTCTGGAAGATTTCTCCTAGGAAATTCCTCCCATATGCAGCAGATTAACAAACATAGCAAACTATTCAGAAGTATCCTAAACTGCACTATACTAAGTGCCTGAAATGGAGAACCTTTGGGCTCTGGCTTTTCCTGGCTGATTTCTCATCAACTTGGAAGGATCATCTGTTGCTGCCTCCGCTGGGTGCTGCCTTTTCTAATCTTGAACTGAACTCAGCACTCAATGGCTATTTTCTCCCAGCCACTAGCCCTGTTCAGCCTTAATTACAACCTCCCCATGGGCATTATTTTCTAGACTTATGTTGCCTATATTTTGCAAACCCCAAATTGGAATTTGTAGGTGCAGCATTTATTTGTATACTTCTGGAAGTAATGCTTTAAAATATTTGAAATTAGAAGTGTCATTTAGTTTTTTGAACATTTGGTTGCCATCACCATCATACCACCACTATAATTTTACCAGAATCCTTACAGGCTGACTGCTGTGACCATCCATGTCTCTCTTCCTGCTAGCCATGACAGAATCTCTATTTCCTACATTGGGCTTCTCTGTCTCTGTCTCTGTCTCTGTCTCCCTCTCTTTCTTGCCTACCCCTTTTCACAGCCTGAAAAGGTGATACTCTGCATGCATAATTGTATCACTAAGTAATATAAAATCATTTTAACTTTTAACCTTGATGTAGTTTTTAGTACCTGAATTGGAATTGTTTTCATGTCCGTTTCTTTCACAGAGGATAAACTTCTCCAGATCAGGGATCCTCCCTCATTCATCTTTGCATTCCCAGTTCAAGCATGGTGCTGAGAACACACTCTGTGTCCAAAAATGGTGTGGAAAAAATCAAATTAATGTGTTTGATGTGTTTCATAAATGATTCATTATTATCACCCACTGAGTCACAGCTATGTATTTATGTCTCTACCAAGTGTTAGCCTTTTAGCTTGGGCCATTTAGTACTAACTGTAGATTAATATTTTTTTTCTGTAGCAGTACTTTCTCCAAGCATGTGGTAGTAAAACTACTTAGCATTTTCAAGGAGTCTGCATTCACTTACATTGATAATAATTCTAACAAAAACCCATTCATTTAATACTATGTCCGGCACTGTCCTAGGACCTAGCAGAGATTCTTATAACATTATATCCATTTTGCCAAGAACTAAAGTAATTTGCCCAAGGTGATGTTGCTACATGATCAAACTGGGATTGATTCCTGTAGAATGAGCCAGAGGCCAAGTGTTTAGACACTCTGTTGTATTTCCTTTTGAGTAACCTAATTAGAATCTACTGAGATCCTGTGTGATAGATGCTTTCTACTTTCATTTTCTTATCTGACCCTGACAATAAGACTAGGAGGTAAGTGTAATTATTAGTTTTATTTTTTTCAATGTGGAAACAAACACTACTAGTAAGGGGAAGAGTCTGAATTTAGAAGCATTCAGATGCCCTGTTCTTTCCCTCATATCACAGCTGGATGCAAATCAATGAATTAATGTGAAATTCCTGGGGCCTAGTTTGCAAATCTAAGTCCTAAGAGAAGGGGCTTTAGAGTTTGGCAGACTTTGATTCCAGTCCTGCTTCTGCCACTTTCTACTTCTCAGGCACTGTTCAAGCCAAAGTAACCTCTTGGTGTCTCAGTTTCCTTATGGAAATGGATTTTATGTGTGAAAATTAAATGAGGTTATATACAAGGAGAGTGCCTAGTACGTGGTAGAGCTCTGTGCATATTAACTTCTATTCACAAGGCTGGCAGATGGCCACACACAAGATTCAGTGGCAGAAGGAGGATTTGAATATGCAACCTTGCTTGACTCCATCAGACCCCTCTACTTATCTGGTTCCCCATGGGCACTCCCTGCAACGTCCTATCATCGCCTTATTTAATGATTTAATGGGGAGATGAATGCCTCTTGCAGAATGAGCAAGTTTTACTGATGGCTCCTTAATTGATTTCAAAAACAAGAAAATAATTATTCTAGAACTAAATCGTTTTGGGTGTAACATCACCAGGTCAAAGGAGAAACAAAAGAATTAGGTCTGTGGAAATCTGTAGTCTGAATGCCTATCATCAGTTTAACCGTATGCAGTTTTTCTGGAGATAGCTGCTTAGAGCACTCTTCGATTCTAAGGCCTAAAACCCAGAAAGGGCAGATAATTCCTAGGACAAAACAAAACAAAATTAAATACAGGGAAGAAATAAAAAGAAATACCCATACCAACAAGATGAATTTGTCCCATTTAAAGGCCATAGCAATGCTTGGATTATACATAATTCTTAAAAAAAAATTTTTTTTATGTTTATTTTTGAGAGAGACAGAGTGTGAGTAGAGGAGGGGCAGAGAGAGAGAGGGAGACACAGAATCTGAAGCAGGCTCCCAGCTCTACACTGACAGGCTGACAGCAGTGAGCCTGATGTGGGGCTTGAACCCATGATTGGTGAGATCATGGCCTGAGCCGAAGTCAGACACTAAACTGACTGAGCCACCCAAGTGCCCCCTACATAATTCTTTCTAATCCGTGAATTCAAATGCCTAAAATTCAGTAGTTTGTAGCTAGTTCTCATCTTCTATAGAAGCAAGGTGTAGGTAGGATCAGCCTGCAAGATGAACTTGGATATATGGGGGGAGGAAGAGGTAGTGGTCTGGAAACTCTTCTCAGGGGCATTACTTCCCTGCTCCTCCAGGTGGCCCCAGGTATCGACCCTCCACTCTCCTCCCCACTCTCCTCCCCACTAGCTGCTGTTCTTTTGCAAATTCATGATGTTCTTCTCCAAGTTAGGGGACAAGAATTTTATTTTCCAAAATGGACTACGAAACTAGGATACAATTACTCATATGGTTTAATTTAAAATGCAAAAATCTTTGAAAAATAGGTATTTCCAAAATAAGTGTTTTGGTCTGGAGCTCTGGTTCTCATTAACTTGGCTGAAGCCCTTGATGATATGTTGGAACTGCTTAAACACCGGCTCACATGCCTGCTCTCAGGTGTTCATAAACCCCTTACCTTCCCAGGGGATCCTGGCCAGCAGCATCCTGACAGGCCTGAGCCAAAGCCTTGTGTTCCCCTCATTCCATCCGTGACTTTTGTGAAAGGGAGCTGAGTGGTTTAATGTGATGTTTTGTTAATCTCTGCTCATTTTGCTGAAGTGTATGGGGCAGGAATGACTGTACTTGGGGTCTGGTTCTGCCTCAAACAGTGCGTGCATGGTCTCTTGCCTTCTTGGCCAGGGATTTACCTTGACTGGGGTTCATTGCATGTGAATCTGTAAGGAAAAACTTTGGCTGAGGCTGAAGAGTCTTTCCAGCCTGATGGGAGTGTATTAAATATTACTAGAACAAGCCAAATATAATCTCTATACCTACTGTTAAACCTTCAAGGCATGGTAGAAAAAAGACATTCCATAGGCATATACAGTTACATGTTTACTTTAAGACATGCCTTTAATCTATGATGTTCAAGTACATTAAAAGCATGAACTGCTGGTTCTCAGGAATGACCTTCTTTAGGGAGGAAGGCAAGGAACCTGGTAATCCTTTTTCTTTAGGTCCATGAAAGGGATAGCAGAGCTCTAAGACTGCAAGCACCCACATTTTGGGGTGTTAAGGCCTGGAAGACACTTGTGAGATACAAGATCCTTCTCTTCCTTTAGCACATGGGGAGAGGTCTTGTGCTATAAACATAAAGCCGTAAGTCCCCTCACCATCCCCAGAAGCTGTGATACCATAAGCAAGATGGATTTGCAAAGTCTTCTTGACCCCTTATCCACTTTGGTCAGACTTCTCTTCAGAAGTCTTCAGAAGAGCCTCTCATCAGTTTTCCATTTGGGAAGTAGAAAAAGATGTAGTCTTTTAAACTCATTATCCTGATACTTCCTGGGACTCAGCATCCAGTATCATTATCCTGATACTTCCTGTGACTCAGCATTCATAAGTGCCGTCAGTTCAACCATGCTCATATCCTTGACATCTTGTTCCTTTCCCTTAATGCTAAGCCTCTATTCAGAGTCCTTTTCTCTGCATACTGTCCAGAGCTTTCTTCTCCATCTTCCTTATTCTCCTGTCCCCTTTCCCAGCATGTTCCATTTTGCCCTCTTGGGCACTTGGACCTTTATTCTTCTCAGTGAATGTCCCTTTCGCCATCTGCTCAGCAGAAACTTGTCATAGATCCGCCCTTAGCGTTTATTTGCTATAAAGTCTGCAATTCTGAAAAAAAGAAATGCTGACCTGAAAGCTCTTTGTATCTTGTGACAAAGATAGACCTGAATTGATGTGAAGCTATTTGTCCTACTTGCTGTTAATATTCATACACTTGTCTGAAGAAATATCAGGGTATTTGGTTATGAAGTGTTATGTATTAACTCTATATGTTCCATTACCAAGTTTATAAAATCTGGAAAATTCTGAATACAGAAACACCTCTATCCCCAATGGTTTTGGATAAGGGATTGTAGACCTGTACTTTTTTTTTTCTTTCTTTTAATGTTTATTTTTGAGAGAGACAGAGATAGAATGTGAGCAGCGGTGAAACAGAGAGAGGGAGACACAGAATCCGAAGCAGGCTCCAGGCTCCAAGCTGTCAGCACAGAGCCCCACTCGGGGCTCGAACTCATGAACCACGAGATCATGACCTGAGCCGAAGTTGGGTGCTCAACCAACTGAACCACCCTGGCACCCCATGTAGACCTGTACTTCTAAACCATTGCTTTTACCTTTTGGTAAAGTCCTTTCCTCCATTTAGGATTGTGCTTTCTGGTTATGCCCCCATGTTCCTCTGTCCATATTGACATCATCTGCTTGTCTTCTGGTCATTTCCCTCTGTGAGGCAGGTTACACATCTGCATGTTTTCTTTTCCTCTCATCTCTCCACTAAATTCACTCTGACTAAACCCACTATTTGCCGACTCCAGGGGACCTTTTTCATTCTTCATTTTGCTTGCTCTCTCACTAGTAATTGTTCCTTTCTCCTTTCTTGATACCATCTCCTTTCTTTTCTTCTTTAGCACCATCCTTCTTGGTCCTCCTCTCCTTCTCCAGCTAGTATCACTTATTAGTGGCTTCCTGGCACATTACCCTCTGCCACATATCCTCTCAGAGGTCTTTGCAGGCAAGTAGGCTGGGTCAGTCCAGGTGATTCCATAGGTTTCTCCTTCCCATAAACTCTGCCTTCTTTGTTGGTGTGCATTAATTCATCAAGAAAAGGATGACTGTTCTCCTAGGCTTCTGTCCCTGGTCATTATCCCTCCTCATTTTTTAGTTCTCCAAAAACGATTTCATGCACCCTTGTAACTTTACCTTAAGACTTAAACCTCCCCCTGAACTTTAGAGCAGGGAATACAACTTCCTACTGAATATTGCCTTCTCTACTGGATCCCCACACTTAACATGTCCACAGAAAACCTCCCTTATCTTTTTTTTAAAGTTTGTTTATTTGAGAGAGAGAGTATGAGTGGGAGGAGGGGCAGAGAGACAGGAGACAGAATCCCAGGCAGGCTCCACTCTATCAGCCCAATCTCATGAACCTTGAGATCATGACCTGAGCCAAAATCAAGAGTCATCTGACTCTTAACTGAGCCACCCAGGTGCCCCACCTCCCTTATCTTTATGATTGCTTCTACTACTCAGAAATTAGGAACTTGGGTCATTCTCATGGATCATCTTCCACGTCCTTTTGACATGATCTTTGATTGCATCTTTTGTCTTTTGGAATGATAAGATAGTCTAGGCTCATCTTTCCTAATTCCTGCCCCAGACCTGGGGTCATCCATTTCTGCAGAGATTCTTGGAGCCTGCTAGTGGAAAATGACATTTAGAACCCAATCTGGGTGCAGAGATGCTGATTTCTGAGGTTAGTCCTAGTTTCTAGGCTTTTTCAGTAGACAAAGCTATGAGAAGATACTGGTTTTTTATTTTTTTAATTTAATTCCAGTACTGTTAACATACAGTGTTATATTAATTTCATGATACAATGTAGTGATTCAACAATTCTGTAAATTCTCAGTGCTCATGATAAGAGTACTCTTAATCCCCTTCACCTGTTTAATCCACCTTCCCTTTTGTAACCATCAGTTTGTTCTCTGTAGTTGACAGTCTGTTTTGTGGTTCGTTGCTTTTTTTTGTTGTTCATTTGTTTTTCTTACTTTCCACGTGAGTGAAATTATATAGTATTGGTTTTTCTCTCACTTACTTCACTTGTGATCATATCCTCTAGATCTATCCATGTTGTTGCAAATGGCAAGACTTCATTCTTTTTAATGGCTGAATGATATTCCATTGTCTATATATACACATCTTCTGTGTTCATTCCTCTATTGATGGACAGATGGGTTGCTTACATAATTTGGCTATTGTAAGCCATTCTTCAATAAACACAAGAGTGTTTATATCTTTTAGAACTGATGTTTTCATATTCTTTGGGTAAATACCCAGTAGAATTACTGGATCATATGGTAATTCTATAATTTTTTACAGAACCTCCATACTGTTTTCCACAGTGGCTGTACCAGTTTGAATTTCTAAAAATACTGCACAAGCGTTCCTTTTTCTTCACGCCCTTGCCAACATTTGTTGTTTCTTGTGTTTTTGTTTAGCCTTTATGACAGATATAAGGGGATATCTTATTGTGGTTTTGATTTATATTTTCCTGATGATGAGTAATGTTGGGCATTTTTTTTCATGTTTATGTTGGCCACCTATGTGTCATCTTTGGAGAAATGTCTGTTCATGTCTTCTGCCCATTTTTTAATTGGATGATTGTTGTTGTTGTTGTTGTTGTTGTTGTTGTTGTTGTTAGTAGCTGTGGAGTTGTATACGTACTTTATGAATTTTGGATCCTAACCCTTTATCAGATATGTCATTTGCAAATATCTTGTACCATTCAGTAAGTTGTGTTTTGGTTTTGTTGATTGTCTTTTGCTGTGCAAAAACCTTTTCTTTTGATCTAGTCCCAATCATTTATTTCCACTTTTGTTTCCCTTGCCTCAGAAGACAAATCTAGAAAAATATTGCTATGACTGATGTTAGAGAAACTATTGTTTTCTAGGAATTTTGTGGTTCTAGGTGTCACATTTAGCTCTTTAATCCATTTTGAGTTTATTTTTGTATATAGGATAAGAAAGTGATCCAGTTTCATCCTTTTACATGTGGCTGTCCAGTTTTCCCAGCACCATTTGTTAAAGAGACTGTCTTTTTCCCATTGCATGTTCTTACCTCCTTTGTCAAAGATTAACTGGCCATAAAATTGGGTGTGTGTGTGTTTTATTTTTCCTGGGCTTTCTATTTTGTTCCATTGATTTATGTGTCTATGTTTGTGCCAGTACCATACCGATGTGATTACTGCAGCTTTGTAGTATATCTTGAAATCTGGGATTGTGATACCTTTAGGACTGTTTGTTCTACTTCTGTGAAAAATGCTGTTGGTGTTTTGATAGGGATTGCATTAAATCTATAGATTTACTTGGGTAGTATAGACATTTTAACAATATTCTCCCAATCCATGAGCATGGAATATCTTTCCATTTTATTTGTGTCATCTTCAATTTTCTTCATCAGTGTTTTCAGAGTACAGGTTTTTCACTTGGTTAAGTTTATTTCTAGATATTTTATTATTTTTGGTGTAATTGTAAATGGGATTATATCCTTAATTTCTCTTTCTGCTACTTTATTGTGTAGAAATGCAATGGATTTCTGTGTTTTCATTTTGTATCCTATGACCTTATTGAATTTATTTATCAGTTCTAGTAGGTTTTTGGTGGAGTTTTTAGGATTTTCTATATGTGGTACCAGATCATCTGCAAATAGTGAAAGTTTTACTTCTTTCTGAACAATTTGGATGCCTTTTATTTCTTGTTTGACTGTGGTGGCTAGGATTTCCAGTATCATGTTGAATAACAGTGGTGAGAGTAGACAGCCTTGTTTTGTTCCTGATTTTAGGGGAAAAGCTCTCAGTTTTTCCTCATTGAGTATGATGTTAGCTGTGGGTTTTTCACATATGGCCTTTATTATGTGGACATATAAAGGCCTCTGGCACCACTTTGGATAGGCTCCAACCAAGGGCTTATTGTAGGGGTAGGTCTGCAGGAGAAAGCAGGTGTGGGGTACATGATACTTGCAAGCTCCCCGTTGGTCTGATAAGGGTAGGGGACCTGTAGCTGCCTGGGGAAACTCCTACTAAGGCTGGTGGGGTTTGATGGGGTGGATCCACAGAAGCACTTGGTGGTGGGGTGTGCTGTTAGCAAGTTAGGTGGAGGGTGTTCATCTTGTACTGGTTCCCACAAGTGTCTGTGTATTTAGGCTGGAGGGAGGGGGAGAGAAATGGTGCCTGTGAGCTCTTTTGTTCTTGAAGTCTCCCAAAGATCCCTGCCCTTCCAGCACATGCTCGGAGATTAGTAATAAATCTCCTTCCCATATAACTCAGGTGTTTTTCAAACTTTTGTGCTGTATCTCAATGGAGGTGTTAGCTGTGCTGTCTTTTTAAGGTGGGGACTTCACTTTCCCAGCAATCCCATATCCAAGCCCACTTATTTTTAAAGTTCCAGGTATTAAGCCACACTGATTGTTAGGCCTGTCTGTTTTTCAAAGTCAAATGTTATGGGGATTCATCTTACCCATTTGGGTCCCCTGTTCCCCGGAGTGCCTGGTGTGGGTGTATGGTCCTCTTCCTTCTCTGTGTCTGAAGTGTCCCTCCCTCCCACAGACAGTCCTGAGGGTCTATTTAGCTCCTCATAGTGTCTCAGTCCTGTATATTCCCTTTGATGTCACCTCCTCTCTACATTATCTGTGGAGAGTCTGTTATGCCAGTCTTCAGGTGTATTTTCTGGGTTATGTACACAGATGTGGATGTTATCTAGTTGTATCCATGGGATGAGGTAAACTTAGGATTTCCTACTTGATCATATTTCCCAGAAGTTGTCAAGGCATGTAATATTTTGAAGACAAAATATGTTATGAGTTTGTACTGATACATCCAGTTCAAATTCAGGACTGCCAATTTTTCACTTAACCTCATTAGTCTTACATTGTATCTGCTTCCTCTATGCTGAATATTATGGTTCTCAATTATAACATCATGCTTGCTTAATTGCTTTGTCCCACAATAGACAACTAGAATAAAACAAACGATAACATAAAAGTTATAATTACTTAATTCAGTTTAAGTTGTTATCATTTGCATTTCTTTTTGTCCTTAGAGCATATCCTATTAGGTATGTATAGTCAAATTTTTCTAACTAAACTAACTTGGAATAATTCCTTTCCATGTGGTTAATGCCACCAACTACATATGTAGTTAAATTCACTTGTTTTTTTTGCCTTTGATTTTCAAGACTTGCTTTAAGAAGTTTTAATTTTATTTTTCATTTGCATAATATATGTTTACAGTTCAAAAGACACGTCTACAAATAAGAAATACTTAATGAAGTCTAATTTATTTTTTGTTCCCTCCACCCTACTCCAGGACCAAACAAATTCTTACATTAATAAATGAAATTGTTCAATTAGTTTCATTAATAAATAGAACTATTAGGCATTTCCTTTGGCCTAGGGATACCATGAGAAATTATGGAGACATTAAGGGGATTATGAATCCACGTTTAAGAGTCTGTGTAGTTTATGGAGTATATTTATATAGGTATACTATACATTAGTATATGTAGTATGTGGAGTATATTCTTTTTAGAGCTGTCTTGTACCCCTATAGGTGGATACACTGTAGTTAATTCTACCAGCCCCCTGTTGATAAACCTTTGGGTTGTTGTAGATTTTGGCTCAAATAGTGCTGAAATGAGTAGCCTGTGGGTGTGTTTTTTTTGTATCTTCACCAGTCTTTCTGTGGGAGAGATTCTTATAAGTGGGATGGCTGGGTCAAAGGGCAAACACATATGACATTTTACTAGATATTGCCAAATTCCCCTTCTTAGAGGTTATACCATTGTGCATTCCCATATTCAAATTATGAGAGTGTCTGTTCCCTTAAAGTCTTACCAGCCAAGTAGGATGTCAAAGTTTTGGTGTTTTGCCAGTAAAACCGGTGAGAAATTGTATGTAACTGTAGTTTTAATTTGCATTTCTCTTATTATAAAAGAGGTTAAGCATGTTTTCATATAATTGAGAGTAATTTGAATTTATCTTTCTGTGAACTGTCCATTTGTATCTTGAGTGAAATTTTCTAAACAAAATTTTTCTTCTCCATTTTTAGAGGCTCTTTATATATAAATTACAAATATTTTTCCTAGTTTGTCATTTGTCTTTTTAAAAAACATTAATATATATTTCCAAAAAGCCCTATAGATTGTCATTTGTCTTTTTAGTTGCCTATTATAGTGGTGTATTTTTTCTTTGCTATCCAAATTCTTACACTTTTATGTTGTTTTTGTTTTTGGTGAAGCTTCTGAATGTTGAACCACATGATTAGGAAAATTTATCTTACTCTCTGAAATCGTGTTTTCTTCTAATGCATTTCTGATATTACCGTACCTCTCTATGTGTGGAAAGTCGGGAAGATAGTCAAAGAAAAATCATGTAAAATTTTGGAGGGCCAACACACACTTTTATTACCTTGACATGTCAGGACCTAGAATGGCTTTCTGTATTTTCCTTTGGACATGTAGTCAGTCATCTTTTGTATTTAGCTTCAAGTTCTAACTCTGAAAAGTGCCCATTTTTACCTGGAAAACTGACTTTAAAATATATTCACTAGAGGAAATTGCTTTTGTCTTATCCAGTGAAAGATAGGGAAGTGAACTGACTGGCAGAGCAAAGAAAGCATACAAGTAAAGGAGCGGTGAAATTCTACAAGCTGATTTGAGTAGATTTTTTGGTATTAAAAAAAAAATTGTGTGTACACATGTGTGATGATCCATAGCAGTACCTTGTGTCACTTTTTTTTCAAGGTGATATTGATTTATGACCACTCAAATACTGTGCTCCAGAGAAGGAAGAGAAAGTTTTACAGAAGGTTGAGGTTATGTTTTTACTATAATTTTAGAAAACATTAACTTTGACCTAAGTAAGCAAAATATTATTCCAACAAAAAATTCCATTCTTCTCATTTGTAGACTTGTATTATAAGAAAAATTATATTTTCTTGTATTTCAAATTTTGTTAAATGTTGTTAAAAAGTTTGTGGACATTTGTTTTCTATTTTGTCATATAGGTTATCTACACAGAATCCTTGATTTTACTTCTTGGCATGCAAAGCTTAAAATAAATTTTACCTGGGACCATATAGAAAACGTTTGCCAACTCCTGCATTAAATAAACAGTCACATTTGAGATGGATCTTGAAGGAGGAAGTTCAAAGTGTTATGGGAGAGTACAGCAAGGGGTTTTAACTTGTTCATGGCATAGATTCCAGCACTTTAGGGTGCGGAAGAATCCTTACCCCCTCCCCCCTCCCCCCAACAGTAGTCTTACTCAGCAGCTGTGAAGTCAAAACAAGGCTTTCTGCATTTTAAACAAGAATCCACAGGATTCTGTTGGGAGTTTGACTAACCAGGAGAAACCTGCAGTGGGGTGGAACAAAGGCCTCTCCAGGGAAGTAAAACCCAGCTGAGACTTGGATACTGAAGGGAGCAAAAATGGGTGATTTGGAGAAGAGTTTTCTGAGAAGGGACCTTGAACCAAAGCAGGGAGTGCCTGAGGAAGTGGACAAAGCCTGAGGCTTCTGGTGCAGAGAGAAGTGCAGGGAGCAGGACACAGAACAGATGGGGGAGGGAGACAAATTCCCCTCTAGAAGGACTATAAGCTGTGTTGCAGTTTGGACTTGATCCTAGGGGCAATGAGAAACCATTGAATATGTTTTAAAAATCATTTGGTATCTTTATATATTTATGTACACATATGTGTGATTTTTATGTGAGTGGCTATGAATATATGCCTTTTCTTTTTTTTTTTTTTTTTTAAGTATAGTCTTTTTTTCTTTTCCTTTTTGGCTTGGTCTTTCTTCTGTCTTCCCAAGTCTCCTCGAGGAGCTTTTTGTTATGGACTGAATTGTGTCCCCCTCAAGTTCAGATGTTAAAGCCCCAATCCCCAGTACCTTGGAATAGGACTGTATTTGGAGCCGCGGCCTTTAAAGAGATAATTAAGGTTAAATTATCATAATGGTAGGGCCCTGATCTAGTAGGAATTGTGTCCTTATTGGAAGGGGTGACACACCAGGGATACGCACACAGAAGAAAAGCCATGTGAGGACACCGTGAGAAGGAGGCCTTCTAGAAGCCAAGGAGAGGCTGCAGGAGAAACAGACCCTGCTGACACCTTGCTCTTGGACTCCTAGCCTCCAGAACTGTGGGAAGATAAGTTTCTGTTATTTAACCGTTATTTAAACCCCCCCCCCCCCCCCACCGCCTCAGTCTGTGGTACTTTGTTGTGGCAGTCTGTATCCTGGATCATTTCATCCATAATTTTCTCTTTCCTCACACAATCTTGTACAGATAGTAATATGTGTATATCTATACCACCTATTTCACTTAAAATGCTGTTAGTGTAAGACCCACAATTACTTTGTTATGTATAGAAACCAATGCTGTCGGTTAAACCATGCCACAATGCTTTCTTAACCCTTGTAGTTTTTATTTTAAACTTACTGAATTAGTTCTTTTAGCTCTCTTTAGATGTCACTCTTTTGCACGCATGAGAAGAAAACTGTAAGTGGAATAAATGGGGTAAGATATTCCTGGAATTTCATGTTAAAATTTGGCTCTTTGGAATTCCTTCTCATTTCCTAGACATCGTGGTCCGTGCTGTTCCACGCACTGCCATTGTCTGTGCCAAGAGCCTTTAGTGACGCAGCATGGCCTGCAGCAGTGCAGTTGTTTTGGGGGCTGTTCCTTGAACCCCCAGCACCCACTGCATGTGGGCAGACATGTTTTGATGCCCATGTGAGGGCAAGGAGGATGCTGTAACGACTACTGTATGGCATTTGGTGACTAGAAGGTACAAACTCCTCTCAGAGACGTTACAGTGTGGGGAAAGAAATAGGTATCTCAAAATAAAGGAAATCCGAACATCTACTTTATACACATATACACACAGTTTTGGGTGGTGTGGATTTTTTTTTTTTTTTTTATCGAGATGGCACTATCTTCATGTTTTCCTACATTTTGCTTTTCTCAATACTGTAGAACTCCCTCCAAGTCACCTGGCATAGCTCTTTTTCATTTTTTTTAGGTAGCCATATACTGTTTTATTGTGTAGATGTATCACAATGTGTTTAGCTAGTTTCCCATTTATGAACATTCATTTTGTTTATGGAGCTTTTTGCAACTGTAACTGATGCTGCAGTAAGTATACTTGTGCATCTGTCCTTAGGTATTAGTGCTTTTATTTCCCAGGACTAGAATTACTGAGTCAAAGGATACTGTTTATTTTAACATATGTTGTAAGATTGCTTTCCACGAACTTATTTTGGAAAGATTGACATGTAATGGTAATAGGTCTTACCATCCAAGGGAGTGGTTATCTTGTTTGTTTTAATAATATTTCTAGTTTTCTTCATATAGTTCTTACATACTTTTTGTTAAATTTATTTGTGTTTCATAGCTTTTGTTCTTAAATCTTTCCCCCATTTAATTCCTAAGAGCTTATTCTAGAATAAAGGTATTGATTTTTAAGTCCCTTCTTTCTCAGCCCTTTGAGGCTGTCAGCAAATTACATTCCTCGTGGAGGTTTTCTCGTAAAGATGTAAGACCTCCATGACTGCCACAGTCTATTAATTCAGCTTTTTTTCTGTAGAAAACTTTTACGCTTAACTTCTGTCTTTTTTCTACCCCTTTGAGAGTACTTTTGCTTTTCTCCTCTTTCCACCCTCTACCTTCAACTTCTACGTTTTGTTGAGATAGTGCTTCTTAAGTATCTCTTCTATTTCAATGATCCTTATTTATAACAAATTGTACAGTATATATTAGACAAAGAAGTATGCATTTTCATTAAGATACAAGTTTATACACATGCACACACATCAGGGATCATTGTTTAATAATTAAAAAAAAATTTAAATGTTTATTTATTTTAAAAGAGACAGCACAAGCAGTAGAAGGGCAGAGAGAATCCCAAGTAGGCTCTGCACTGGTGAACTGTGAGATCATAATCTGAACTGAAATCAAGATCTGGGTGCTTAACCAACTGAGTCACCCCAGTGCCCCAATAGCTTTTGTTTTTATCTTCTCCCATCTTAAAGTATTTGATTAATTTATTAGAGTGTTAATTTTTTTCTCATATGGGGAACTTGAGTAATATATCTTTTTGGGTCTTTTCCTGTTTTTAGTATTTTTCAACCATCTGAGAAGGGAATGTATCTTGACTGGGTGTGAAATTCTTCATTCTTAGTCCTTCCATTCAGTTGTCTGTAGATCCTTTTCTCTAACTTCTAGCTTCCTAGGTTCTGGGTGAGAAGTTAGATTTTTTTTCCTCCTGGTAGCAGGTAGGTTGGTTTTAAATGGTTTTCATGCTTGAGATTTTTACTTTCTCCTTAAAGTTCAAGAATTTTGGCCTGCTTATCCATGATTCTTCTTGCCAGTCCAGCCTTGAAACTCCATATATACTCTTCTAATCTGAGGAATTGGATCTTTCTACAGTTTAGGGAAATCTTTTCCTATTCTTTATTGAATGATTGCCTTTCCTCCATCAGTTCCTTTTCCTCGTATAGAAACACATATTAACTTCGTATTAACTCTGGCTGATGTTTCCAGTTTCTCTTTTTTTTATTGGATACTTTAATTACTTTACATTTTTGTTCAGTATTTCTAAGTGTTTGTTGCATTTAGTTTCAGAGCACCGATTAGAGTCTTAATGCTCATCTTCTCCTTTAATTCAACTAATAAAATTTTCCAATGAGGGATCTTATACTTATGTTAGTAAAGTCTCTTTAAACTTCTTTAATTTTATTTTCCATTCAAGTTTTCATCTGTTTTCTCTAGCAGTTCTATTTCACTGAGAATTCATTTTGATTACCTGATCTTTCTCTCTGGTTGCTAGGGCCTCTCAGATGGGTTTTAAGTTTTCTCTATCCGCTCTTTAGGACTCAGGCCTGGTTGTTGAGGTGTCCTGTATGGTGGGAATCCTATAGGAGGTGAAAAGCCAATGAATTTATGGTCCTATAAGTTGTAGTATAAAGGCAGATGTCAGCATTCTGATGAGAGACCTGAAAGAAATTCCTGTGGTCTCCCTTTACTCAGCTCAGGAGAAGGGAAGGTTTATATACCTTTTTTCCTTATCTTGACCTTGGAAAGGTCTGAAAGACTTAGCACAAGCACATGAAGTCACCTTTGAGGAAATGCCGGATGTATTTGGACTCCACAAATCCCTGACTGAAAAGCTCTTCCTCTATACCCATAGGTTCAAGCCACCAACCCTGTTCTGCTGTGGACTGTCCAATCAAATAGGAAGGGAATCCTACAGCAGCTCTGTCTGAAGGGACTTTTTGGGGTTCAAGCTCTCACAAGTCTCAGCACCTGCCTGCTGCTGGAGAAGCAAGTAGTTCTGGGAATGCTGAGATGGATATTTTACTCAGGTTACCATGTTTCCAGAGCCCTCAATATCTTTCTCTTATTAGACTATTTTAAGCATAGGAGTGACATGGCCAGATTTATACTTGAACAAGATCGTAACACTGGAGGCAGGGAATCTAGTTAAGAGGTTTTTGCAGGGCGCCAGGAGATAAATGAAGGTGATTTGGACTATGGCGATGGTAGAGCAGATGAAAAGAAGTGGACAGACTTGAGACTTATTGAGAAGTCTTATTTGAGACTATAGAACAGATTGAGGAATTGGAGATGGTGGTTAAGGAAGAGGCTGGAGTCAATAGCTAACATGCTAACTTAATGAAGTAGGATTCAGAAGACAAATTCAATCTTAGATGTGCAGAGGAGACCCTTCATGAACCTAGGCAAGAGAAGTATAAAGGTTTAGGCAAAGAAGTTTATGCTCATTCTTACAGGAGCTGAATAAAAAATGTGTCAGAAGAAATAACATTCATTCATTTTCAAGATGTTTAAATTTTTTTTTTAATGTTTATTTATTTTTGAGACACAGACAGAGCATGAACGGGGGAGGGTCAGAGAGAGAGGGAGACACAGAATCTGAAACAGGCTTCAGGCTCTGAGCTGTCAGCACAGAGCCTGACGCGGGGCTCGAACTCATGGACCGCCGAGATCATGACCTGAGCCGAAGTCGGACGCTTAACCGACTGAGCCACCCAGGTGCCCCTCAAGATGTTTATATAGCGTCTAAATGTTCTAGTCACTGTGCTATGAGCTGAAGATATATTGATGAGTAAGGCATTGTACCTGCCAACAGGAGGCAATTATGTTTGTCAGACAGATGATCTGAGGTTGATTACCCTATCACAATTACTTGTCTGTGTAATGAGAAAGAGGAAGGGCTCAAAACCTTTTATAATAGGATAGTACACTGGAATGGGGAGAGGGAGCCTCTCAGATACTACTTTTGGTTTCCCCCTTTTTTAGCGAGAGCAACTCCAGCTGCTTCACAGTATAGGAGGAGGTATCACTATAGAATCTCTAAGTGTCCATTCTGACAGAAAGGTAAATGACCTTGAAATCCTCGAGAAGGGCTGGGGTAAGGCACGTGGGTGTCATTTGAGGGGAGGTGACTGGGTCAGATCCACTAGATGATCCATGCCAGAGCCACTCCTAGGATTTTAAACTGAGAGTTACAGAATATATGACCCAGGTCTAGCAGAGTGAGAACCTGGGGTCTGAGTGTGACAAGGGTGGTTGTCTTTCCTCATTTTCTGGTGAGCAAGGGCTTTTCTCCAGCCCCTGTTGTGGCTGCAGTGACAGAAGTTCTAGCCTTGCCCACTGCTCTTCATACATGTCCTTCAGGAGGAGTGCCACAGCATGGGCAGGACTCCTCCCAGCGTTGAGTGGAGCCATACCTCCTGCCCCAGAGACTCAGCTGCCCTGGTACTCCTGAGCTACATTTTGCCTGGTGAGGGATGCCCAACACAGCTAAATCCATGTGAGTTGTGATGAAGGAATCTAATGATAGTTAACTCGAGATTCCCTGGCCTGTTTGGATGAAAATCTCCTTCACTGAGGATGTGGGAAATGAAAGGGCTTTAACCCACAGAATGAGAGCCAGCTTGACTGGGAGCCCACACTCAGATTGCACATGGATGACCTAGTCGGACACCCACAGCCATTTCTTGATTTGAGAATTGTATGCAGTTTTTAACATCTGGACACAACTTGCCAAAGCTAGCTTTACCTAGTCACAAGTAACCCAAGGCCTAGTCAGTTCCTTAAGACAGGACTGAGTCACTTGGAGTACTGGCTGGGAGACCCCTTGTACGTGGTAGGGGTCTGAGGGCCATGGACTCAATTATGGATCATTGGGTTTTACTGGCACATCTGAGACTTGAACATGTATACTCAGCATAGAAAATGTATAGAGTAGCCCTGTGGTGACTCTTGGCAGTGAAGGCACAGATTTCTGTATTCTGCGGTCCTTCCAGGCAACTGTTAATTTGAATTAGAAAAGAAAGATCATGGTCATTGCATTTGGAAACCTCACCCTGTCACAATATTGGAGAGCACTTTTAGTCATTTCTCAGGAGGAAATATTCCTGAGAATCCACCTACTGGCTCTGGGAAGATGTAGCAATTTTCTGTCTGTGAGTTGTGATTTTTAATGAACAAATAAGCCAGCATGAAAGTCTTAAAACCAGCTGTGGATGGGAAGAGGGATAGTGGAGAATTTACCAGCAACATGGGAACTTACTCTTCTGCCAACATTCAGTATTTATTTTTCTGTTCTTTAATTCCCATTTCTTCCCTCTCCTCCACCATGTCCCTCTGGTGAACTGTAGGGACAAAAGCTGAAGACAGGGCCTCAAAAGATGTAAGAAGGCAGTAACCAGGAAAGTGGGAAAAGGTGGCCCAGGGGAGAAGAGAGATGCATCTCTCTGAGGGGTAAGGGAATGTCCCAGGGGCAGCTATGGCAGAGGCACTCACCATCTGAGAACTCCCCACTTCCCCTCCCTTCCCACCTGGGACTTTTTTACACTTCCAAGACAGGAATTTTGGTATAGCTATGCTGCTATTGGGGATTTGGGGACATTCCAAATTTTAAAAGGTAACTTATAGAAATACATTTTTGTTCTGTAAACATTGATAAGTTGGTAAATATCTTGGTATTATTCTGATTAATTGCTCACAGATTTAGTGTGCAAGGTATTACTTTTTCTTTACGGTTCATATCCCATAGCGCGGATCCTAAACTGGAGTCCTGGAGACAGGGTACATACTTAGCCTACTTTGTCTTGCATCTGTGTGGCATCTCTTTCATATTTATGAGGTATTTTTCTTCTGTCCTCCACAGGTGGGTAGGACTGATTGGGCTTGGCTCCCTCCATGGTCTGGCTAAGTCCTCTCTCTCTCTGTGTCTGTGCTTCAGCTGGTAGGATAGGCATATCTGCTTTATAGACAAAGTTATTTTAGGTCTGTGAGAAAGGAAGGAGGCGGCCCTTTTTGGTGTTCAAGTATAGATTCCAGCTCAGCTTGGCAGAGAACCCGGCGCTAAGAATCGTGGGCTTGCCCTGCTACTATTAAAGAGCTGTTCCATTTCTCTCCATGACTTTGGTCCTTCCGTGTTTGTTCCCTGGATGTCCGGAACTCCAAACATCGTCTGTGATTCTTTTCCTTGTTCTTCCTCTCTGTCTCTCAGCCTCTCCCATATTTCTTGTTGTGTTCTTTCATCCTTCTACAAATTATGTGCCAGTAGCTATTCTAAAATTCTATATTAACTCATTGTATTCTCACAGTAGCCTTATAAGGTAGAGACTTATGTTGTCACCCATTATACAGGTGAGGAAACTGAGGCACATAGATGATCAACACAGAGCAGAGCTTTTGAAGTCAGTCAGTTTAACACCAGAGTCTACACACATAACACCTCTTCCATATTCTGTAGCAACTCCAGGTGTGGTGGCCCAGGTTGAGAAGAGATTTGTCATAGACCAGTATTGATGCTTGTGTTGAGATGTAGCCAAGATCAGCCACCACCAACATGCTTCAAGAGTGCTAGGGGGAGGATTGCCCTTCCAAAACACCACGAGAACTAGAAGAGCAAACTCCTATACCCTCTCCTAAGACTTTAAACTTGTGGACCAAATCCAGGAGATTTATTTTCGTGGGTGGAACATTAACACCAAAACATGAGAAAACAATAAATAGTCCTAGATCAGTTTCCTCAGATGTGTTCTAAGGAACCCTAGTTCTGCAAGCTATTAGTGGATATACAAAGAGTTTCATGGTCAAGTACATTTGGGAAATTATGCTTTAAATAGATATAAATAAGTTTCTTTATTGGAGGACTTTTCAGAGTCTCTGACATGCTAATAATGTAGTGAATCTCCAAGAGGGAGATAGGAGATGCAGTTTTTCCGTAAACTGATTTCCCTAAATCATCCATCTCCTTCCTGCCCCAGTATGCACCTTTATTTGCTCAGTTCATCTCCCAGGAAGAAAGCAACTCTAGATTTAGAGTAGAATGCTAAAGAGGCTGTCAAATTCCCCAAGAGAAGGAACATTTTCCTTTTCTGTTGTATAAATAGGCTTACCCCTTACCCTAAGGGATGATAGTATTAACAACATCTTCAGTCAGTGTGTCAGGGCTAACATGGCAAACGTCCTGAAGTGTGTTCATCAAGTTGAGAAACCACCTGTTTTCTCCTCCCTTTGCAAGGTGCTCTTAACTATTCATGGTGAAGCTCTTTTATTTTTTGTAGTTCCTTTCACACAGTTTTTTCAACATTACCTCACTTTAACCTATTAAGTAATTTATTTTTAGCCTCAAATCCAATTAATTCAAAGGTGTTAGGGGAATCAGATCCAAATATTTGTCTATTTAACCCTTTCTCAGAGGAAATACTGAGATTTCCCTATTCTGTACCACATAATTGCTGCTCTGTAACCATGGCTAATTAAGGAGGAAGGGACATAAAATTTATGTGACAGGGTTGTGGTACCACAGAGGTCACAAGATATTTTAGGGAAGACTAAAAGTTGGAGAGGTAAAGATAACAATAAAAAATGTGTTTCTAATTTAATACGTTCACAATAGTTTACACATGAGGCTGCCACTAGAACATGTTGGAAACAGAATAAGTAAAATGAAAGCTTGAAAAACAATCTCATTTTGTGGATTGAAACATTTTAGGGGAAATATTTGCTTTAAATTAATTCCAAGGCCCCACAACGAAATATGGATCTTTTCTCCATTTCTCTGTGGTGGGGGCTATATGGAGGAGGAGAAAACAGATATCAAAAGAGCTTTGAAGTGTTTAGATTCAAACCAACCCTCTGTGGAAAGGCTGGGGGGAGAGGGGTGTGAAAAAGTTCGCCATTTGGCAAATTCTCAAAATAGTTTTTCTTTCATCTTTTTTCCTCCCAGTTTTCTCCCTTAGGTTCTTAATTCTAAGATGGGAATGATAAAGGGGCCCAGCAGTGCTTGCTCTTGGAACCACATTCTAAAAAGGGAGTGCTCAGAATCTTTTAAGGAAACCTGATCAATCAGATAAATTGTAGTGACTCAGGCGTGAGGAGAGGGTTGGGGGAGTCATCTCATGCCTGCCACCAGACACCAGAGCAGGTACTACTTCTGCATTAAGGGCAAAGATGAAAACACTTTGGCAGGAAGATTGGTTATAAAGGGTTTGCCCTGGCACCAGGAAAACATTCCTTCCTTTTCCTTCCTTTCTTTCATCCTTCTGTCCTTTTTCTTTCTCACTTTCTTCATCTTTTTCCTGGGACAAGAAAAGCAATCTACAATTCTTCATCCAAAACCCCGAGGAAAGGCCCATTTCTGAATTCAGAATATTGCAGATTTTACAAAGACAATTTAATGTATATACTGTATAATATGCATGCCCTTTGCAAGATCTGAGGAAGCACTCTGATTACTTGCAGTTTAATGCATACATATTATCACTCAATAGGATAAATATAGACTATGAATAGCTTTGAGTTAGCCTAGGTCAGATGTTGCACTTAAAACTTTGACTTTCTGAGCTTTTGGATTTTGGCATCTTGGATAAGGGCATGTGAGCTTTTAAAATTCAACTTTGTTGATGTGTAATGTACATACAAGTAGAAAACATCCATTTTACAGCACAGTTTGATGAGTTCTGACAAATGTGCTCGCTCACAATCAAGGTATAGAGCCTTTCTTTCATCCCCAAGATTTTCCTCACGCCCTCCTATTCCAGGTCCCAGGTAACTGACCCACTTTCTATCATCATAGACTAGATTAATCTCTCCTAGAATTTTTTTATGAATGAAATCATACAGTATTGTTTTTATGTCTGGCTTTTTTTGGGTCACTTTAATGTTTTGGTGATTCATCCATTCATCCATTTTGGGTGTATGTGTCAATAGTTCCTTTTTGTTGCCGAATGGTATTTCATTGTATTGATGGACCACAACCTGCTTATCTGCTTAGCCTTTGATGGACATTTGCATTAGAAACCATGCAAAGCTGTGGTTATTATGAATAAAATCTCTAAAACCATTTGTACACAAATACAAAAAAATTCTTTGGATAAATACTTAAGGGTAGCATTGCTAGATCAGATAAGTGTATGCTTTACTTTAGAAGAAGCTCCAAATTGTGTTCCAGTGGCTCCATCCTTTTGCATTCCTGACAGCAGTGAATGAGAGTTTCAGCTGCTCCACATTCTTGGTAATGTCCCTCTTCTAGAATTTTAGCTGTTCTGGTGGTATAACGGTGTCTTATTGTTTGCATTTCCCTTTAGTTTGCATTTCCCTAATGCAAACTTTAGTTTGCATTTCCCTAATGACTACGGATGCCGAACTTTCTTCTATGTGCTTGTTCCATCTTCATATTTTGTTTTGTAAAGTATTCAAATTTATTTTGCCCATTTTTTTATTGGGTTTTCTTTATTACTTAGTTGAAAGAATTTTATTTTTTAAAATGTATTCTGGGGGCGCCTGGGTGGCGCAGTCGGTTAAGCGTCCGACTTCAGCCAGGTCACGATCTCGCGGTCCGTGAGTTCGAGCCCCGCGTCGGGCTCTGGGCTGATGGCTCAGAGCCTGGAGCCTGCTTCCAATTCTGTGTCTCCCTCTCTCTCTGCCCCTCCCCCGTTCATGCTCTGTCTCTCTCCGTCTCAAAAATAAATACACGTTAAAAAAAAAATAAAGCTCATGTTTTTTGTATTAAGTGAAGGGATCTTTGCTTACCACCTGTCATGTTACTGTTGAACGTTGTCTGTTTATAAACAAGAAAGGGTCAAATTGAAGCAAAAGCACTAAAAATGATCTTAGGACATGCATGGCTGCTATATGCCTGGCTGTGTGCTAAGGTCTTTCTCAGGTGTCATTCACCTTCATGGCAATCCTTTGGAATATTAGAGGGTATATGTTGGAGGCTCAAGAGAAGTTAAATGGGTCAAAGTTACACAGCTGCTTTGTAGAAGAGATAGGATTTGAAATTAAGTCTCCTGAATAACGACAGCAGCTTCCACTTATTGAATGCTTAACCCATGCCATTCACTCTGCACTAAGCGCTTTATGTGGAGTAAATGGAACTAGTCATCATACCAACCTATGAAATAAGCAATAACATTTGATGGATGAGGAAGCTGAGATTCAGAGAAAGTAACCTAAACAATAGCACACATATCTTAAGCTGGATTTTCTCTGCTTTATTCTAGTCCCTTTTAGGATTCATATTTTATGAAAAATGTGTCGAGTTTCATATGTTGGATGTGTAAGTGGTGATGCTTCTGGGAAGCTTGGCTCTTCACTGGCCTTGCTAGACAATAGTAGCTTCTGTAGAAGATGATTTAGGAAAGGACTGTGATCATCCTTTTTATTTCATTCCTCCAGTTCTGTATGACTATTTGCAAAGCGGTAGGTTTGGAACTTAATGCTAGGGAATCCACCTAGATACTCACAATGTTTTTGCACCCATCTAATCAAGTTTTCATGAAAATGTGACATCTTTGTTTTGCTTCTTTGTATTCATATTGTATCCTTAATCCAATGGTTTGACTTCTGATTCCCTAAGGGGTGGGTGCTTTTGGTTTGAAAGGATAATTCTTACATTGTCTATAGAAGTTTGCATTTTACAGTAAACTTTAAAAGAAGCTGCAAATATGGCCTAATGTAAACCTCACTTCACATTTTCTGCTTGTGTCCTTTCTCTTTATAGTGATGTCTCTTATTCTTTTTCTGTCTTATTGTAAAGCCAGGTGGTAACTTTTTCTTAGCACACCATCACCTCCAAAGTCACCATAGAAGTCTCCTTTGAGCTTATTCATTCTCATCCTTTCTCTTTCTCACACAGAGACACAACACACAGAATAATACACACACCTAGGGTAAGTAAAATTGTACAAAGGAGTCTGTTGTCCTATGTTGTTAGACCTCCAAGAGAACATTCTAGAAGTTACTTTTCTTCCTCATCTGAACATATAAAAACTCTAGGCTGTCCTAGGAGAACAGGTGGTTACTCAATTGAAAGTTGGGTCACCTTTAGGAAAAGTCCAAAATTTTTCACGGGTACAGGTGGGCCAGAATATTTGCAATCCAAACTCTTTAGGTCATAAGGTCACCAAATCTCTCTCCTAAGTAAATGATTTGGAATGCTTGAACTCTGTTGGCCTTTAAAATTGGTCTTCTTTTGCTTCATTCTGAAGAAGAACTCTCAACATTCTGTGTAAGAGAGGCTGTCTCCATAAGGCCTGCACTCTTGTCAGACTGAGAAGACCATGTCTAAGTAATGGGGTGGGATGATGAGGGACTGTGGGCCTGGGCATTCCTTAGTTTAAGAACTAAGGCAGCAGCCTTCAAACTTGTGTGTATACCTAGGGGTATATGTTGACTTTCCAAAGGGTATATGTGTGCACACAGTTTTAAGGAGGTCAATTTTGAATCCTTACAATGCTTTTTTTTTTTTTTTTAAGTCCCTGAGAACTAACCTGCACTCAGATTTATCTCTCAGTAGAATCTTATTGTGGTGGATTGTACCAGGGTATAAGACTCTCTGTGGCCAAAGCAATAATTAGAAAATTTTATTTTGGAGGAGACTCCTTTAAAGGTTAATCAAATTCTCTCAGTTTGGTGGGGCTTTTTGTCTTGCTGTTTTATACATATTTCTGTTTAGGGTAGAGCTGGATCTGTATTGGGGTGTTCTGAATTCAGAACACTCAAAATGCTGTAGATTAGTAACTCTGAATCTTCTAAAGGTATATTTAAACTTTTAAATGGGATGTTTTCTGGGACTGTTAAATTTTTCAAGATATGTTTGCTAACACCCACAGATAAGTTATGCATGACTTCTTTTGGATTTGGCACGTTATTGCATAATGTAATAAAAGCCTATTTTATCACATAGTGTAAGGAACTATTTACTCTGATATCAAACATTCAATCTTTATCATATTTCAGCTTATAACATATTTAAGATTTTCTACTTATTATTACAAATACATTTTCAAATGTATGATGAAAATTTTAGATTTCAATAACACCCCATGTGAAGGGATGCTTAGTTTTTTGAAGTTATTTTATGAGATGTGAGCAAGAAAACCTAAAGACTGCTGACATGAGAGACTAAGCTAGAATGACTAGCACTGCCTGACCTCAGCAAAGGATTCTTGGTGGAAGTGACTCACCTGACCATCTGCCATGTGTTTATATATGGACAGGAGACTCATCTCATGATCTACCATGTACTTGTATAAGGACACGTCCAAATCCAACAAGGGCAGGCCTGCTGCTTGTAGTGAGTGGCGTATGTGGACAGATGAATGAGAAACAAAGGAAAGCTTAACTGTTATTTTGTTTTTGTCTATTCCATGGAGTGGAATGATCTTTGGGTAGAAAAAATATTAAGAGGAAACTGAAGTCCAAGTAGAGGAAGGCAAGGCTTGTATGTTCTAAATTAGTTCAGGAATTTCAGCCAGTGTGTCTCAGAATCCCTCAAAAACAAGGGAGTGATATTGCTGAGCAAATTGCTGTTAGGGCTATTTAAGGAATGGATATAAGTGAGCTGAAATCTGATTTTTAAATATTGGATTTTTAGCCCGAGGAAATGGAAGAATGGGGTTTTCATTTCTTGAAGAATGTGTTTTCATGTCTTGAGTTGGGAAGGCTGCAGGAAGAACTAGTTTATGGTAATAGCGGTAGTAGGATAGTTATCAGTAACTCTGTATTTGACACATTAAATTTGGAAATCTTATTAGACATTCAAATGGAAATGTCAAGTGGACAGATATTCAGACCCAGTGTTCAGGGGGAGAGTTGGGCTGCAGGCAATAGCATGCTGATGCTACCTAAGCCATGAGTCTGGAGGAGATCATCTATGAGTAGATGTGGTTAGAAAAGAGATGAGATCCAAGGACTGAGTTATGGGATACTTGAAAATCAGATGTCAAGGAAATGAAGAGGAACTGGGGAAGGAGTAGCCAGAAGTGTGAGAGGTAAACCCAAATGGTTATGGTTTCCTGGAAACCAAATGAAGAAAGTGTTCGAAGGAGTGGAAATCAGAGAAAGGCAATAAACAGAGTTACCTTGACTTGAATAAAACATGCGGGAAAGTCTCTAGTGAAATCCCATCAACAAGGAAAAAAATTATAAACCGGATTTATAGCTAGCTGCCCAGTTATATTCAAGGATCATGACTAATAGAATATTATTAATTCAGGCAAGATGTCTTAAATTTTCAAAATCCTTGGTCCTAATTAGTAAACTTGAAGACTCTTGAAGTTCCTGCAGTTTGTAATAGGAAGGCAATATTTTTTCAATATAAAATTATATTATATGTAAAATGCTTTTTCACCCCTACACATTCTCTAGCTTCCCACCATGTGGATTCTGATATACTCCCTAGGGAGTCCTGCCCTGCTCTTGAGTTGGGGGAAAGTCACAGAAGTCCCAAGACTGTATTCTCAGCCTAGACTTTTCAAATTTTTTAAAAATAATTTTAAATAATGTCTTTGATGGAGGCATGGAGCAAGTAATTACTTTTAAGGATATTTTAAAACTTTAATAGCAAATACATTACATAATGAGATCTGAATTTAAAAAGAACTTGAGTAAGAGTTGGTGATCATTTGGCAATTTTGGAATGCAGGGAATGTTTCAGAAGGTTGGAATACTGAAAATGTAGTCTTGACTTTAAAAAAATTAAAGAATTGGGGGCACCTGGGTGGCTCAGGTGGTTAAGCATCTGACTTCGGCTCAGGTCACGATCTCATGGTTCGTGGGTTTGAGCCCCACATTGGGCTCTGAGCTGACAGCTCAGAGCCTGGATCCTCCTTCAAATTCTGTGTCTCCCTCTCTCTCTCTGCCCCTTCCCCACTCATGCTCTGTTTCTCTTTCTGTCTCTCTCTCTCTCTCTCTCTCTCTCTCTCTAAAATAAACATAAAAAATAAAAAAAAATCAGACCACAAACAATAGGTCAGTGAGTTTGAAGTCAAATATGGGCAAGAATCTAAAGTGAATAATTAAAAGGATGGTTTGTGACCATTTTGAAAAAGAGGCATCGTGAATCAGCCTGTCATGCTGCCCTCGTTTTAGCCTAGGATATGATTCTTACATTGGCAGAACAGGAAACTAATTTTTGGAGGTTATGCCTTTGATGATAATCTATCATTATATCACTGAAGCATCATCAAAGAGTCTAAAGTAGAGTGATATAGTCACAAAGGCACATGATTTATAGTCAGAGGACCTGGGTTTGCGTCCTAGCTTTGTAGCTTATTTATGGGGTCCAGGAAAAATTGACCTGATCAAGAAATCATAGTTTCTTCATCTGAAAATGGTGAAAACAATGCCTTCATTACAGATTTCTTACAGGTTTAAATGAGATATAAAGGTGAAAGCACTTTCTAAAGCATAAAGTGCTAATTAGGTGTCAGTTATTGTAGACTGGAAAAGTGTTGCTCAAATGATAGTACAGTAGTTTCCCCTTTTCCACGGTTTTACTTTCCACAGTTTCAGTTCCCTGTGGTCAACTGTGGTCCAGAAGCAGTTGGTCTTCCTCCTGACAAATTGTTAGAAGGTCTGTAGTAGCCTAACACTACGTCACAGTGCCTACATTATTCATATCACTTCATCTCATCATGTAGGTATTTTATCATCTCACATCATCACAAGAAGGGTAAGTAAGTACAATAAGATATTTTGAGAAAGTGATCACATTCATATAAGTTCTATTAGTGTATTAATACAATTATTATTTTATTGTTGATCTCTTATTGTGCCTTTCTTATAAATTAAACTTTATCACAGGTACATGTATGTAGGGAAGACAGTATATATATAGGGTTTGGTACTAACTGCAGTGTTTAGGCATCCAGTGGGGGTCTTTGAACATGTACCCCATGGATAAATGGGGAATACTGCAGTTACCAATAGTGCCAATGACATCTTGGTTGAATTAAAGAATAGCATGTAGAACTAGACAGATGATGGTCAACTTTGCCTCTGGAGTTCTGTATTCAGGTGTATATTTTTAGAGGGGCATAGACAAATTGAATTGTAACTAGACCATATTATCAGGATATTGAGAGTAAAAAAAAAATACATTGAGAATATCCCATGAAAAATACTTGAAGGGATTGAGAAGACTTGGAGGTGATGATGTTGGAGATGAGAGAACCATCTTCAAATAGGTGAGGAATGTTAGGTGGTAGAAGGATTTAGTTGGTTCTGTTTTGTCTTCAGGGGTAGCAATAGGACAGGATGGATGAAACTAGACTTCTAGTCATAGAACCTTCTGTTAGAGTTATGTCTGGCTTCAGTAGAACTGGAGAAGTCATCATTAATGGAGGCTAGACCATGGCCTAGATGATGACCTGGCAGGGAAGAGAATTCCTGAATCAGGTGGGTGGTCAGGCATAATGACCCCTTAACACCTCTGACGTTGTGAGTCCACCATTGTGACATAATCTTATTTATCTTTCTGTGTATCCATGTACCATACGATATTTATGGGTATAGTGTGTCATAATCTGTTATAACTGCATTCCCACATTATTTAAGCCTGGATTTCAGAAAGGTCATTTAAATTGAGATGCACCCTTTACTTTTTTTTTTTTTTTTTTTCCCATTCTGCCTTGACTCCCTGACACTTGTTCTGACCATTCAGGTGCCTTAGGAAGAAGAGACCCCAGAGAGACCTTGTATTATGTGAAAGGATTTTCCAAGGCCATACTAACTGTATTCAGTCTTTATCCCTAATGAAGGAACAACTTTGATCTGTCAGCTCTGAAAATAAACTGGGCATGACCTTCACTCATCACCAATCATCTCATTTAATGACATTTGTTAACTTTATTCTGATATTAGATCATGGTCTTTCTTTGTTCTGTCATGGCTTTTTTATCCAGAGTCTAGGGTCTTTTATCCAGAGTCTAATTATTTCTATATATCTATATCTGTATCGATATCTATATCTAGATATATATATATATATATACATATATATATATATATATTTTATATATCTATATCTGTATCGATATCTATATCTAGATCTAGATCTAGATATAGATATCGATACAGATATAGATAAATATAGATATAGATATGGAGAGCATGAAAGTCTGATGTGTTGAATGTCAAGTTCATCTCTTTGTGGCTCAAATTTGAAGACCCTCTCGTATTTGCTGATATTTACCCCAGCAATAAGGGGACAAAGTAAAGAGACCAGATTTAAAGTCAAATATACTTTAAAATACTCACTTCATTGCCCTGAAGCCCTCAAGCATTTCTTTTGCTGTGTGGATTGTATGTTCTAGCTCTCTTGGCTCTGTTGTGCATTTTCACCTGGAAGGCCCCCAAATGACAGTTATTGCTTCTTAGAGGCTGTAACTTCAGAGAAGCTATCACCATGAGTCAGGCTGCACCCAACTTGAAGAACCCTTCTGGGGTTCTGATATGTTGCAGTTGTTTTATGTGGCTGAAACTTTTTCTTTAAATATGTATTTTTTAATGTTTATTTTTGAGAGAGAGACTAAGAGATAGAGACTGAGAGAGAGAGAGTATGTGTGAGGGGGGGACGGGCAGAGAGAGAGAGAGAGAGAGAGAGAGAGAGAGAGAGAGAGACAGAATCTGATGCAGGTTCCAGGCTCTGAGCTGTCCGCACAGAGCTGGATGTGGGGCTGAAACCTGTGAACCACGAGATCATGACATGAGCTGAAGTCAGCCACTTAACTGACTGAGCCACCTAGGTGCTCCATGGCTGAATCTCTTATTTGTTGAACGGATATCAGAGCACCACAAGCAGGTTAATACTTTGACAGCATGCAGAAGATAGGCTAATCATTTTCTCATGACATTCCAAAATGAGCTAAATATAATTAGTGGTGTAGCAGTTTATCATGTACTTCAGCACTTTTAAAACACTTTAACTTGATAATTAAATTTTATAATACAAACTGATGATTTAAACATGTTTAAGTCACACACAAATAAGAACTAAAATAAATTAATCTTGAAAATAACTGTTAAAATCATTGGTCTATGTAAGAAAATTGTGTCTGCTATAAAACTGGAATTGACTCTTATCTGTTAGTTGTTGCCTTTGAACTCTGAGCTATGTTAGTTGTCCTCTGTCCCATCTCACATCAGAAGGCTAAAATAACTTAGAGAATCCATGTAAAATTTCCCTGTCCCTTTTCCCTCAGGCTTCCATGAAGGGATAGCCAAAAGGGAAGAGAAACACTGTGTTAAATTTATTATAAAAATTTATTTCTCATTGTTTTTTTTTGCCTCCAATATATAAGTAAGTAGATGATTATTTTCATGGCTACACTCCTTTGTATTGGATTAATTGAATCATTAAATAATACTATAAATCAAACCAAGGTTTCTAATTAATTTTATTCCAATAATATGTAAAATTATAAGGTAATACCTATCAGGTTTTTTTGTCAGAATGTCATTGGAAGTAAGTTCCTTTTATTGAATAAACATGAACTCATATGAACTGCTAGAATTATTATTAGTAATATGCTAGAAAGAATGATGGTTAGGGTTGGGGTTAATAACCTGTGAAAGTGACTGGATTTGATACCTTAGTTCTTGAATCTTCCCAGCATGTCACCAAGAATGACAACCATTTTAGACATTTTGACTTGAAATTAGGCTTGAAAACAGCTACTCTCCTGGGATGAGTTAACATTTAATGTTGGGCAAGTAGAAATGACTGCTGATTTTCATTCTTTATATTAATTCCACAGGGAGGGTGAGCTAGTAAAACATTTGTATGAGCTAGTCATTATTTGAAATTTATTTACCAAAGTGGCTTACGTAATAATCATCCCCGTGCTAAATCAGTCAGTCAACAAGTTTTTATTGAGTCCCCATTGGATTAGAGTAATGTACAGTAATGATGTATCCAGTAGTGTACAGATGTATGCAGCAAAGATTAGACATGAGCTCGACCCCCAAGGCCTTACAAGCCATTAGAGGAGACAAACAGACACATATCATCAACCGAAATGTAACCAGATGACTTAACTCCCAGAGTGTGGAGGAGGAATGGCTGGACTGGGATTGTTCTGGTGGGTGATGGGATGGTTAAATGTGGGAAACTTTCATGATGTAGGTGTCTTGGTCTGGATTAGGTAAAACAAAGTTAGCAGCTTTAGATGAGAAAGGCATTTTGGTTTAGTGAACACAGTATAACTCAAAGATTAAAGTAGAGAATGGAAGTCTGTTTATCTGGAATTATAGCAAGACAGAGAAGCACAGAGGTAAGACAGGTAATGGAAAGAGTTACCTGAAACCAAAGTTTGAGCAGGGATGACACTGGAAGGGTAGAAGTCGCACATCCCTGCTCCATTTTAACTTCATTAAGTGCAAGGCCTCTTATGAAGAAAAAAGTGGTTAAGTGAGAGGATTTTGTTTTGGGACAGCTCATATGGAATTCTTCCTGACACTTACTATATCTGGCTAATTTGAGACAGACCCACACCTGATGGAATGGGCATTACCGACTGAAAAATATACATGCCATCTGCAGGTTTCTGAACAAATGTGCTCTGCCCAAGCAAACCCCTGGTTCTTGACTGACCACCATCATTGAGCATCATGTGAGCATCATTGGTGGACTTGCTCTTTCATTATTAGCCCTTTCCCACACTTAAATACTGTTACCATATAGGCCTGGTCAGTTAGATTCTGCTTTTTTTTTTTGGCATTATACTTCCTCTAAGAATTTTAAGGAAATAGCCAGTTTTAAGACTTTCTAATTTGTTTGATTATGGAAGAAACATCGATGGTGGCTGCTTTGAACACTTGACCTTCTCAGTACACCTTACAACCAAAGGGGTAGGGTCAGCAACAAATACTAGTTGTAGGGGGTGGCAGGTTTGGTAACTAAGCCAGCCAACTAGTTTGAGCCTCATGTGCTAACAAGAACAAGGTTCAGTAATTCTCAAACCCCTTTTTCTTCATTAGGTACAAAATAGATATCAGTTTGGCCCATGACAGTTCTCATAATACCCTTCTGTTGCTTAATTTTGAATTCAAAGATCCTCCTCTGACTCTAATTATATCTATGATTTATGGGTTACTTAATATTAACAGCTTTCATGGGCTTTACTTTTCTTATCTCATTTAAACTACAAAATATCCCTGTGAGGTAGGTACTATTAGCTCTGTCTTCAGATGAAAAATTTGAGGCTCAAAAGCAAAGTGATGTTTATGTGGTCGCAAGGCTGGGCTTCAAACCCAGCTTGGTCTGACTCCAGATCCTATATTTCCATTGTGCCACATGAACTGTCCAGATTCTTTTTTTTTTAATTATTTTTTTTTACACTTATTTATTTCTGAGAGATAGAGACAGAGCGTGAGTAGGGGAGGGGCAGAGAGAGAGGGAGACACAGAATCTGAAGCAGGCTCCAGGCTCCAAGCTGTCAGGACAGAGCCCGACGTGGGGCTCAAACTCAAAGACCGCGAGATCGTGACCTGAGCCGAAGTCGGACGCTCAACCTACTGAACCACCCAAGTGCCCCACTGTCCAGATTCTTATAAATGGTGGCTCTCATCCAACCACCAGCTGATTATTCCAGCCCTGTTCTTACTAATCTAAGTATTAGGATGAGAGAACATCATGATCCCTTTCTGCTTATATTTATTCTAGTCAAATAAGCAGTTATTTATTGATAATCCATTATACATTGACAGGTGTGCACCATGGGAATACAAATAAAAGGAAATACGATCCTTGCTTTCAGAAGTTCCCATTTGGCATTCTAGTCTCCTAGAACACATTCCCTTGGATCCTTAGTTGTCCCCTGTGCTCGGGGCATTCTTTCTTATCTAGTTTCCAAAGTTTCTTTAGATATAACTCAGGGAAAGAAAGGTAAATCTCAGCTTCCTGGGAAGTTTTCTTTGATTCCTCAGATTTATTTGGATGTCTGTCTTCTATGAACCAACAATATTCAGTGAGCAGTTCTTTAGCCATCCTTGTTTTACTTCTCTGTCTCTCTTAAGACTATATCCTGAGGGGGTGCCTGGGTGGCTCAGTCAGTTGAGCATCTGACTCTTAATTTCAGCTCAGGTCATGATACCATGGTCATGGGATCAAGCCCCATGTCGGGTTCTACACTGAGCATGGAGCCTGCTTAAGACTCTATTTCTCTGTCTTTGTCTCTCTCTCTCTCTCTCTGTCTCTCTCTGTCTCTCTCCCCACCCCTGCCTTCTGCCCCTCTCCCTTGCTCTCACGCTCTCTCTAAAAAAAAATCAAAAACATAAACAGACTGTACCCCGAGGATGATAGGCCAGTTCCCTGAGGATGATAGCCTGGTCTTATCCATCTTTATATTTCTAGCACTTATTAGAGCACTGAGTGAACAAGGGAAGGAGACTGTACAGTGTTGTCATTTGGGGGAAATTGTGAAGTAGGGTAGAAGGAAGGAGCCACTAGTGGGAAGGAAGCTTCTCTGAAGAGTTGGGACTTAGTTCTGGACTTTGAAAGATGCTCTAGATTTGGAGGTGGTGAGGAAGCAGGAGGTCACAACCACAAGAAGAGATGCAAAGTGTCTATTTTAACTTTGAATCCACATTTACCTCTCTGTAGGGGTGTGTGTGTGTGTGTGTGTGTGTGTGTGTGTGTGTGTGTGTATGTATGCTTCCCACTTGTGTATTGATGAGGCTGATTATGGTATAGGGAAGGAAGCTTATCATAGATGTAAATTGTGGGTTACAATCTTAGATAACAGTAAAATTGAAACTGCTTCAAGATGCTGGGATAGAATAAAACCGTGTATGAGGTGGAGGAAGAGGCTGGGTAACAAATATATGAGAAGTGTGGGCTTTGAATCAGATTCTCTGAGATCAAATGTGGATTCCACCATTTACTTTCTGTGTGGCTGAGGGCAAAATGTTTAATTTCCCCACATCTCAATTTTTTCTGAATGTATCTCTGTATACTCAGGAATAATATTAGTTTCTGTTGAAAGCGTTGTTGTGATAATTAAATAAGATGATATACATAAAGTAGTCATGTCTGAGGCATGTCAAAGACTCAGTAAATGATAGAAAAAATTATATAAGAAAAACAGCTCTTTATATTGCTTGAAAAAAACCCCCTTAAGGATGGAAAATGGGATACAATGATGTCAAAATCCATTATAATCAACTTTAGAAGTATTTGAAGTAGAATTCCACTGGAATTTGACATTGAATTTTGCTGGGCTTTAGCCAGTGCCAAGAAATAATTTTTCCAGAGTGAAATGTTTGCTGTAACAATACTTGCTGATCTAGGATTTGACTTGGATTAGTAGGTAGTTACATTAATAGTGACAAAAATTAAGAATCTCTGAGTCTTAAATAGGACTTCTCTAACATTTTACACATTTTACTTTCTACAACAATTCAAAATAGAGGGCATGATTTTTCTACTTCCAAGTGGCTTACTTCCATCATATTAATTAATTGCACATAATTTATAGTTTAAATCGTAGATTTGTAGATTAGCATTTATTATTAAAAATTATTTGATTTGTTCTTATGTACCTATTTGAAGGACTTTAAAAATAAGCAATGGGAATGACAATTACTGGAAAATAACTGGCTGTCTCATCTTTGGCTTAGGTGGTTCCAGTATTGTCAAATTCTAATCTCTTTCAGAGCCAACCAAGGGAGTCTTCCATTGATGCAAGATTTAAGGATGTTGCCAAACTTGGTTTTGGAGGTCCTTGGGATATTACTTATAATTTCTTAATGAATTCCAGCAGCTCTTTTTCAATAATTAGGGAATAAGCAGAGCCCTCAGCAGCATGCCAGTACAGTGGAGTAATGGCCGTTAAAGACATGAGCTTTGGGACTATTTGGAAACAAATGGTCATTTCACCAGAAAAGTAAAACAAACTGAGCAGTTTTACTCAACTTTCCTTCTTTGTATCCATGCCATATTTATAGGTCAACTCCAACTAGTCAGCCCTGGTGAGTTTTTTATTTGTCAGCTGTATGAACTTTCAGTATGGCTATGCTTAGCTCTGTCTCACTCTCTGCTTTGATAGTGGGTACATATTTTAGTTTTTTGACTGAAGAAAGAGCTCCGCTATTTTTTTTCTCATATCAGATACAATTATAAAACAATTATTCAGAATTGAAGCCAGGCAGCTCCAGTTCATCCTGGATGAAGATTGCAAATAAATGAATGTGGATTTTGTCTCCCTGTTTTGCCTTTTGTTTTAGTAGCTTTTTGATTTAACACATTTATTTTACATTAATGGAAGCATTGCAAGTAATTTTAAGTGACGGATGTTAGTTCCTCTACCGCATTCAGGGTATAGCTTTCTGTTCTGTAAAATTAACTGTCTTATGATTCCTTAAGAAAAAAGGCTCACTTTCTACCCTGCATAATGACCTACAAGGTGTTAAAATAGGATGAAAGTGAAACAAGGAAAAAAATCTCAGTAAAAGTCCCTTTTTCAGTTGGACAATTGGAGTCCATCATTTTGCCTTTGTTGAAAATGTGCCAAGTAATGAAATAATAAAGCTTTAACGAAAGAACTGGTGTGTAAGGAGGCAGGGGAGATAGAAAGCAGGCAGGCCATGTCTGTGTTAGGTGTATACACCATACTTGGTAGATTTAGTTTTATTTTTTGTGGGCTGTCTTAAATTGCTATTGCAATTTTTGGTTAAGTATAGCTGTTCTCAGTTACATAACTGCTTCCTTTGGCCTCTAAAAAGAAGGCACATTCTAAGGTCAAAAAGGAAGCATGGTAACAGGAACAGAGTATGAATGTGGTTAGGTCAAAAGATTCAGATTTTTAGATGGCAGAATACCAGGTACAGGTGCTAAGCCTAGGTCAGAAAAAGTCTAGAAAAGGTGGCTAGAAAGAAGTCTAGGACTTGAATTAGGCACGGTTCCTTCTGCAAATTTTCAGAGACTCAGGCTCACTAAACAACCAAGAGTAAGGATATTAGAGGTAATTACCTGTTCATTTTGGAAATGAAGGAATTGAAGTTGCCCATGAAAAAGCAGGAGGCCAGAGGATGACATGAAGGCATCCAGCAATTCAAGGGGGAAAGCTGATATTGTAGTGTAGACCCAAGCCTGGCTTTTTTTTGCCATCACAGTGTCATAGCTGGCATTGTAACTCCTACAGTGGGCCCAGGAATACCTACAGAATTTAGAGCTTGATGGCAAAAGAGAATACAAATCACTGCACTGGGCAACAGACCTCCTATATCAGTTGTTTCCCTGCATTTTTGTTCAAGCAACCAATGCTGTAAACATCAGGTTTGTTATTTACAAACTGGATACCATTTACTTAAATAGATGAAATGTTGTTTGTGAAAGTGCTATGGCAACTAAGGCAGGCCATGTATAAGGCATTACAGAATACCATTGGTTATTCTTAACCTATGGGCTTCTCCACCGCTACCCAGGGCTATTGGAACATCCCAACTGACTAACACCCAGAGGACATAAGAGAGACTAAAAATTATCTGGCATCTCAAATGAACCTGTAGCCCACCCAGAGAGAAATCCTCAAGAAGCCTTCTTTCAACTCAGCAAGTTGTGAACATTCATTTATTTATTCATGAACTCATTCACTGAAGAAATGAGGCATAAAAATATTAGACATAGTCCTTGCCCTTCTCTAAAGGGGGTAACAGACAGATAAATAAATGTGATTCAGTATGGAAAATGTTGTATATTAAGGCCAGGGGGAGACTGACTAACAGAGGAAGTAAAGGGTTATGAAGAGGTTTTAAGAAAGAAGTAGTCTTGAAGGTTAAGTAATACTGGGACCTGCTGAGAATATGAGGAAATGCTGAGATTTCTACTTAGAGAGGAGCCTCAGTGAAATCATGAAGTGTGACAAAAGAGATATGTGTGGGAAGTGTTAGGTTGTCCAATGAGCCAGAGGGTAGGGAATATGGGGAGACAATTGAGAAATGGGTCTAGACAGGCAGGATGAATTCAGATCGTGAAAGTCCTTGAATAAGTCCTTGCTAAGGAGATTGATCTCTGTACAAAAGACATGGAAGACACTAACATTATTCTATAACTACTTTTTTTTTTCAGTTAAAACTGAGACTGGGTAATTACTGAAATATTCAAACAATTTACACATATACAAAGAAAGTTTAAAAATACTCCATGAGTCTAAACCTCTGGAAATAAGTCATTACCATTAGGTGAGCATTGTTCTAGACTTCTGTGTACACATATAGGTTAAAAGAAATACTTTTTATAAAAAATGAATGTGTTCTGGTTCTGGCAACGAGGCCAGCTGCATTGACATAAACTGCACACACCCTTCAATTTCACAGTTACGAAACCATAGCCATGCTAAATGCAGTGTATAAGAATAAAATCTAAATATATAAATGCATTTGAAAAAATACCATTTTTGGTATGATAACATGCAGAAATAAAAGCAGCTTTAGGTTTGAGCAGTAAACTTATGAGCAGATGCTGTGATGGTTTGGAAAGATATTAGAGTGGATAAGAGGATTAGAGGCTGAGATTCTAATGCCCATGTAAATATGGAAAATACAGCCTCAAGGCTGAGTGAGGCATGAAGCTGGAACAGACACTCATCCTTAAAGCTGGGATCCTGGAAAGAAAAGGCTGGTCTTGTAATAAAAGAAGACTAGTATAGTAAAAATCTATTCACTGATTCAGGTAATGTGTTTAGAAAATGTGTTACTTTTGAAACTCTGGATGGGAAAATATGAGCGGAATTAAAGCCTTTGGCCATCAAAAATCATGTGAAGTTGAAATTGACCGATTTAATGTTGGGGATGTCCAATTGGGAAACTAGCATCAAAAGTAATTGCAGACCAAATGTAAAAATAAAATGATCCTGTAGCAAGATGTTTGCACCTGAGGGTGCATAGGTATTCTGGGGGTAGAGGAAAAAATGAAGAGAAGCAGTTAAAATTTATAACTTCCATAGGGAAATACTCTATCATGTGACAGAGTCAGCAGAAACTATAAATAGGAAAACTGTTTTCATGAACTTGAGGTAATAGACCAATCTGAAAAAAAGACTATAAATATGCTTCAAATGGTTAAAGTGATACAAGCAAGAACTGGAAATCATAAGAAGAGAACACACTGTGAAGAGAGAGATTTGAAGAACATATAGAGCATCTAGAAATCTAGACAGGTCATTGATATACCCATGGATGAGTTAAATACCATATTATGTACAACTGAAGGATAAGTGAGTTGGAAGACAGAACTGAGAAAATTACTTAGAATGCAGCAGAGGAGAGATACAGAGATGGGAAAAATGAAAAAGTTTGAAAGATACAGAAGATAGAAGAAGAAGAGAGAATAGAGAAGAGGAAATGCTTGAAGAGATAATAATAGCTTAGAATTTTCCAAATTTATTAATATAATACCCCACCAGCTCATAATTTGAAGAACCATATACTAGTGTACTGGTAAATGTTAAGCAATCAGCTTACCAAGATAAAAAGTTAAGACTTCTCCCAGAACAAAAGAGTTGATTGGTGCCATTTGCCTCCCCTAGCCTAGATACATGGATGCCTGTGGGAACTAGCACAGCACAAAAACTTTCCTCATAGCTTGTTAACAGCATGTCTAGCCCCTGCATTCTCCCACAGACTTCACCCCGTTCTGCGTGATCTCAGTAGGAGGCAATCCAAAGTGGCTCCACAAGCAAGACAGTATGCAGGCAGCCTGGGTAGAGGTCAACACCATCCCAAAGTGAATCTTGTCCTGGGGAGAGGGGAATAAAACCACATACCAATATGAATGTGGGCCAGGCACTTGGCTAGGGACAGACATTTGGTCTTACTGCACCAAGGAAACTTCTCAGGGAAATCACAGGGAAAGCACCCTGCAGTTCTGTGCTACTACATCTCTGGCAAACACATGCTCTGGCCCAACTCAGCATAAGGTGGTCCCAGGCTGGCCCACTAACAACACAGGCACCTAATCCTGCCGTCAGTAGACAAAGAAAGCCATTACAGATGACTGGAATTAGGGCAAATACGCTTCAGCCAAAATGTAAGGGCACATACAACACACAGGAAATATCTTTGAAGAGCCAGGTTCTGGTGAATAAGGGACATTACACTGCAGGTTTTCACAGGACCTCTTCATAAGCCCACTACTTTTAAGAACAGCAGATGTAGCTGACTTTCAAAACACATAGAAACAGACACAGACAAAATGAGACAGAGGTGTGTGTCCAAAATGAAACAATAGAACAAAGTCACAGCAGGACAGATAAACAAAATGGAAATAGTATGTCTGATAGAGAATTTAAAGTAATGGTCATAAAGATACTGGACTTGACAAAAGAGTGGAGGACCTCAATGAGACTCTCAATAAAGAAAAAGAAAACATAAACAGATAACTCAATAACTTAAAAAAAATAGGAATAAATAATAGACTGGAGGAAGAACAGGTCACTGACCTACAGGACAGAGTAATGGAAAGCAATCAAGCTGAACAAGAGAAAGAAGAAAGACTAATAAAAGAATAGATGAACTCCATGATACTATCAAATGAAATAACATTCATGTTATAGGGATCCCAGAAAAAGAAAGAAAAGGGGACAGAAAATTTTTTGGAGAAATAATAGCTGACAACTTTCTGAATTTGAAGAAGGAAACCAATCCAGATCCAGGAGGCACAAAGAACCCCTAACAAAATCAACCTAAGGAGGTTCACACCAAGACATACAGCACTTAAAATGGCAAAAAGTAGTCATAAAGAGAGATCTCGTAAATCACCAAGGAAAAGAAAACAGTTACATATGTGGGAAACCCTTTGTGGCTAACAGCTGATTTTTTTCAGCAGAAACTTTGCAGTCCAGGAGGGAGTGGCTTGATATATTCAAAGTGCTGAAAGAAAGAGACCTGCAACCAAGAATACTTTACCCAGTAAGGCTATCATTCAGTATAGAAGGAGAGAGAAAGAGTTTCCCAAACGAAAGTTAAAGGAATTTATCACCATTAAACCAGTCTTGGAAGAAACCTTAAAGGGTACTCTCTGAGTAGATCAGAAAGACAATAAGAAGAAATAAGAAAAGTAGGAAGCACAAAAACCGTAAAATTAAGTATATCTATAAAAATTAGGCAAGGTATTCACGAAATAAAGGATGTAAGGTATGACACCATATCCCTAAAACGTGGAGGGGGGAGGAAGAATGAAAATGTAGTGCTTTTAGAATGGGTTCAAACTTAAGTGACAACTTAATATAGACTGCTACATGCATGAGATGTTGTATATAAACCTAATGGTAACCACAAATCAAAAATCAAAAACTGGTAATAGAAATGCAAACAATAAAGGGAAAGGAATCCAGGTAAATCACTGAAGAAAAGCCAGCAAACCATGAAAGGAGAGAGCTTTTTATCTTGATGAGGTTCCAGTAGTTATTTTTTGCTTTTGTTTCCCTTGCCACTGGAGACATGTCAAGTAAGAAGTTGCTGTGTCCAAGATTGAAGAGGTTATTGCCTGTTTTCTTCTCTATGATTTTGATGGCTTCCTGTCTTACATTTGGAGTTTATTTTTGTGTATGGTGTAAGAAAGTGGTCCAGGTTCATTCTTCTGCATGTCGCTGTCCAGTTTTCCCCACCATTTGTTGAAGTGACCATTTTTATTCCATTGGATATTCTTTCCTGCTTTGTCAAAGATTAGTTGGCCATATGTTTGTGGGTCCATTTCTGGGTTCTCTATTCTGTTCTGTTGATCAATGTGTCTCTTTTCGTGCTAGTACCATGCTATTTTGATGATTACAGCTTTGTAATACAGCTTGAAGTTTGGAATTGTGATACCTCCAGCTTTGGTTTTCTTTTTCAGGATTGCTTTAGCTATTTAGGGTCTTTTCTGGTTTTGTATAGATTTTAGTATTGATTGTCCTAGGACTGTGAAGAATGCTGTTATTATTTTGATAGGGATTGCATTAATATGTATATAGCTTTGAGTAGTATCAGCACTTTAACAATATTTGTTCTTCCTATCCAGGAGCATGGAGTGTTTTTCTATGTTTTTGCGTCTTCTTCAGTTTCTTTGATAAGCTTTCTATAGTTTTCAGTGTATAGATTTTTCACCTGTTTGGTTAGGTTCATTCCTAGGTTTTTTATGGTTTTTGGTACAATAGTAAATGGGATAGATTCCTTGATTTCTCTTTTTTCTGCTTCATTGTTGGTGTATAAAAATGCAACTGATTTCTGCACATTGATTTTATATCCTGTGATTTTGCTGAATTCATGAATCAGTTATAGCAGTTTTTTGGTGGAGTCTTTTGGGTTTTCCATATAGGGTATCATGTCATATGCAAAGAGTGAAAGTTTTACTTCCTCCTTGCTGATTTGAATACCTTTTATTTCTTTGTGTTGTCTGATTGCTGAGGCTAGGACTTCCAACACTGTGTTGAGTAACAGTGGTGAGAGTGGACATCCCTGTCATGTTCCTGACCTTAGGGAGAAGGCTCTCAGTTTTCCCCATTGAGGATGATATTAGTGGTGGGTGTTTCATATACGGCCTATATGATCTTGAGGTATGATCCTTCTGTCCCTACTTTCTTGTGGGTTTTTATCACGAATAGATGATGTATTTTGTCAAATGCTTTCTCTGTATCTATTGAGAGGATCATGTGGTTCTTGTCCTTTCTTTTATTAATGTGTTGTGTATCACATTGATTGTTTTGTGGATATTGAACCACCCCTGCATCCCAGGAATAAATCCCACTTGATTGTGGTGAATAATTCTTTCAATGTATTGTTGGATCCAGTTTGCTAGTATCTTGTTGAGAATTTTTGCATCCATGTTCATCAGGGAAATTGGTCTGTAGTTCTCTTTTTTAGTGGGGTCTTTGGTTTTGGAATCAAGGTAATGTTGGTCTCATAGAATGAGTTTGGATGTTTTCATTCTATTTCTATTTTTTAGAACAGTTTCAAAAGAATAGGTGTTAACTCTTCTTTAAATGTTTGTTGGAATTCCCCTGGAATGCCATCTGGCCCTGGACTCTTGTTTGTTGGGAGATTTTTGATTGCTGATTCAATTTCTTTACTGGTTATGAGTCTGTTCAAATTTTCCATTTCTTCCCATTTCAGTTTTGGTAGTTTATATGTTTTTAGGTATTTGTACATTTCTTCCAGATTGCCAATTTGTTGGCATATAATTGCTCACAATATTCTCTTATTATTGTTTGTATTTCTGTGGTTCTGATCTCTCCTCTTTCACTCTTGGTTTTATTTAGAAAAAAGGTCCTTTCCTTTTTCTTTTTGATCAGTCTGGCTAGGGGTTTATCAATTTTTTTAATTGTTTCAAAGAACAGCTCCTGGTTTCATTGATCCGTTTTTTTTTTTGATTTTGATATCACTGGTTTCTGTACTAATTTTTATTTCCCTTCTTCTGCTGGTTTTGGGTTTTATTTGCCATTCTTTTTCTAGCTCTTTTAGGTATAAGGTTAAGTTGTGTATTTGAGACCTTTCTCTCTTCTTTAGGAAGACCTGGATGGCTGTGTACTTCCCTCTTACGACTGCCTTTGCTGCATCCCAGGGGTTTGGGGCTGTGGTGTTATCGTTTTCATTGGCTTTGAGGTACTTTTAATTTCTTCTTTAATTTCTTGGTTAACCCAAGAAATTCTTTAGTAGGATGTTCTTTAATCTCCAAGTATTCATGGTCTTTCCAAATTTTTTCTTGTGATTGATTTTGAGTTTCATAGTGTTGTGGTCTGAAAATATGCAAGGTATGATCTTGGTCATTTTTCCTTGTTGAGAGCTGGTTTGTGATCCAGTATGTGACCTATTCTATTCTAGAGAATGTTCCATGTGCCCTCGAGAAGAATATTCTGATTTAGGATGAAATGTTCTGAATATATCTCTTAAGTCCATCTGGTTCACTGTGTCATTCAGAGCCATTGTTTCTTTGTTGATTTTCCACTTCAGTGAAATGTCCATTGCTGTAAGTGTTGAAGTGGCCTACTATTATGTTATTATTGTCAATGAGTTTCTTTATGTTTGTGATTATTGATTTATATATTTGGGTTCTTCCACATTGAGGGCATAAATATTTATAATTGTTAGATCTTCTTGGTGGGTGGACTCCTTAATTATGATATAATGCCCGTCTTCATCTCTTATTATAGTATTTATTTTAAAATCTAGTTTGTCTAATGTAAGTATGGCTACTCCAGCTTTCTTTTGACGGCCATTAGCATGGTAGATGGTTCTCCATCCCCTTGCTTTCAATATACAGGTGTCTTTAGGTCTAAAATGAGTCTCTTGTAAGGAGCATATAGATGGGTTTTGCTTTCTATCCATTCTGATACCCTATGTTTTTTGATTGGCATTTTGAGGGAGTACTGAAAGATATGAATTTAGTACCATTGTGCTGCCTGCAGAGTTGCTGTTTCTGGTGATATTTTCTGGTCCTTTCTAGTCTTTGTTGCTTTTGGTCATTTTTGTTTTGTCTTTTCTCCAAAGAGTCCCCCTTAAAATTTCTTGCAGGGCTGGTTTAATGGTCACAAACTCATTTAGTTTTTGTGTGTCTGGGAAACTCTTTATCTCTCCTTCTATTTTGAATGACAGCCTTGCTGGATAAAGAATTCTTGACCGCATATTTTTTTGATCAGCACATTGAATATATCCTGCCACTCCTTTCTGGCCTGCCAAGTTTCTGTGGATAGGTCTGCTGTGAACCTGATCCGTCTTCCCTTATAGGTTAAGAACTTTTTCTTTCCCTTGCTACTTTCATAATTCTTTCCTTGTCTGTGTATTTTGTCAATTTAATTATGATATGCCTTGGAGGGGATTGTTTTTTGTTGAATCTAATGGGAGTTCTGTGTGCTTCTTGGATTTTGATGCCTGTGTCATTCTCCAGATTATGAAAATTATTATTATAATTTACTCACATAAATCTTCTACCCCTTTTCTCTCTCTTCATCTTCTGGGATTCCTGTGATGTGGATGTTATTCCTTTTTAATAAGTCACTGAGTTCTATAGGTCTTGTATCATGCTCTTTTGCCTTTGTTTCCCTCTTTTTTCTGCTTCATTATTCTCCATAGTTTTATCCTCTGCATTGCTGATTTGCTGCTCTGCCTCACCCATCCTTGCCATCATGGCATCCATTTGAGATTGCATCCCAGGTCAGGTATATCATTTTTAATTTCATCCTGGATTTTACTTGTTTTATCTCAGTAGAAGGGATTTTATGCTTTTTAAACCACAGCTAGTATTCTTATTATTGTGATTATAAATTCTAGTTCATACATCTTGCTTATAACTCTATTGATTAAGCCCCTGGCTGTCATTTCTTCCTGTTCATTATTTTGGAGTGAATTTCTTCATTTTGTCATTTTGGAGGGAAAAAAGTTTAACAAAATAAAAATTTAACATTAAAAAATTAAAAACAAAACAAAAAAATGAAAGAAAGGAAGCCAGATTTTAGGTGTGTTTTTGTCTGCTTGTTGAAAGATGCTTAATAGAATAGAGAAAAAGAAAAAAATGTAAGAAAATTTAAATATTAAAAAAATATATGTAATAGGATAAAATTAAATAAAATTGAGTAAAAATTTTAAAAAGTAAAAATAATGACAAAATTTTTTTCTCTTTTTGTATCCAAGAAAGAGTAAAAAAAGAAAATTTGGGGCGCCTGGGTGGTTCAGTCGGGTAAGCATCCGACTTTGGCTCAGGTCATGATCTCACGGTTTGTGAGTTCGAGCCCTGCATCAGGCTCTGTGCTGACAGCTTAGAGCCTGGAGCCTGCTTCAGATTCTATGTCTCCCTCTCTCTCTGCCCCTCCCCTGCTCATGCTCTGTCTCTGTCTTTCAATAATAAATGTTTAAAAAAATAAAAAAATATTAAAAAAAATTTTGAACAAAAACAGAAGCAAAGAAAGTGAACAAATAAGTGAACCAGCAAACAGAATGAAACCTAAATGAAGTTACATTCAGTTTCTCCTAGAACTGAAACCGTGAAGCCCTCTATAGTCTATATACTAAGCAGGTGGAATGACTTGTGTTGGTCTTCTAGGGGATGTGCATGTGGGTGCCATTGAGTGTAGCTTGGTATAACATCTCCATTCTCCACTGGGTGGTGCTGCTTAACTTAGCTTATTGGAGCGGATCAGTGTAGTGAGCCTGTATGGGAGAGGTAGAAGCGGTTTGACACAGCACTCTGGTCTCTGGCATAGGAACTTTGTGCTTACTCCTCCTTTGTCTCAGGCCTCCATCCACTCTCCACCTCTACCCTGTGTCCAAGCTGTTCGCCTGCCAGGTAGCACCTCCCTCTAGAGTTTTATCTCAGATGGAGTTGTGTTTCAAAACCCCACACTTCAGAGACCCTTATGGCTTGGACCCCAGCTGATTCTCTAGGGGAACATCTCACTGAGCAATGGCCAGATGCCTGCCCCAGAAAACATTTGTGCTATTGCACAGTGGCAGAGGTTCAGAGATTATGGCAAACCACAACACGCAGTGGGCACCAGGTTTCCCTGCACTCTGGTGTCTTTGTCCTAATACCAGTAAACATGGCTGCTCTCCAGGGTCTTCTGGGACTTTTTTCTGTGGAGAGACAACATGGCCTCTACCAAATGTACTCCAGACAGGGGAACTGCTTCTTCCTATGTGGCATATGGACCCCTCAGACCCTGCTGCCTGCTCCTGGGGATTCAACCCACTTCCTCACCAGAGCACCACCTGGCACTGAACTCTGAAACTTCAGACTCTGTGTTCCATTGTTTTTAGAATCCTCATGATATTGAAACCCTCTTCTTTCTTCTCATCAATGGTTTTGGGGAACAGATTTCTTGTTGAGTTTTCTGTGAGTGTTTTCACTCTTTCTCTTTCTCTCCAGCTACTTTCAAGAGAGTGCTTTTTTTGCACGATCCTGATGCGCTGCATTCTCTTCCTTTCTCTTTCTCTGTCCTTTCCCTGAAAAAACTGCTCCCTACCCTCCGCAGCTTTTCTCCCCCTCACCCCAGTTCACCTCTCCACACCACATACCTGCTGAGTTCTGTGGCCCAAGTTATGCAGATTGTTGTGTTAATCCTCAGATCAATTTCCTAGGTGTTCAAAACAGTTTGGTGCTGATCTAGCTGTGTTTCAGGGATGAGACAAACTTGGGGTCTTCATGCTGGTCTGCAATCTTAATTCCTCCCTCTATGTAAATTTCTTTAAATGCACAAAACAATGGTAAATTTTCCTGTGAGTATTGGGTTGGTTATCAATTTATTGTCTCCCAGCTCCAAAGTTTATTCTTTTAGATTGCTCTGTGAAAATTTGTCTGAGTCCTTAAATGTTTTTCTTTTGCTAGCTTATCCTAAATCTTTGTCAGTAGAGGGTTCTGGCAGTTACTGGAGGAAGAAAAATGTTTTACCTCCTGGTTCTTGTGGTCTCCTTTGGTGGGCTTTCTCTAGCACTGGGTTGTTACAGTCCTGGAGGTTTCTCCAGTGCCCTAGTCCTGCAGTACTAGGTGGCAGCAGCAAGCAGCTGCTCCCCATATTCCCACCCTGCACACCTACCCTGGAAAGCCTTGCAGTGGAGTGCCTCTAGTGTGATACCTCCCTATAAATACCTTTCTGCAGTATCCTAGAGGTTGGATTTCCAGTAAGTTCCAGAAAAAAAAATTGTGGTATAAAGATTTAATATTTCATAAATCTATGAGAAGTGAAAGTGAATTGAAATGGAAGAATTGCTGTACTTACTACATATTATGTACACACATATATAGTAGATCTCCCTATAAGAAATATTTCTGAAAGTTCTTTTTAGCATTTATATTCCCTGGAATACAGAGCCATTTTCTTCAATATTTTAAGCAAGAATCCTAAAATTTACCTTATTTGGCCCATTGACTTCACATACTCAGACCTGAATCAATATCTGTGGCCAGGGAAGTAGAATTTGCCAGACTGGTTTAAGCCAATCTGAACCTGCTGTTTGTTTTGGATATAGGGTCAGCATCCCCCAAACATAGGAATCGTATGGAAGAGGGGTGAGTGTCTAAATGAAAACTTTTCCTTCTTAGGGAGGAAGGGAAATGGATATTAGATGTATCCACAACATGGTGTACAGTTTTAAAAACTTAAACTTTTCTTCATTTAAGAAAAAATTTTTATTTTTAGTTATCTGTAAACTATTTTTCTCCTCCATGTTTTGAATTTTATGCGTAAGGGAAACCAGAAAGTTGTCTTTATTCTGGATTGTCTTTGTCATATTTGTATATTGTCCTTTTATTGTTTTAATCTCTGCTTTTTTCCTCTGCATTTCCTGGGATCCCTTTCATCTCATTCATTTTGTCTTATTGAAATAACACACCTAGGAAATTATCATATAGATTGAAGTGCTTATGGGAAACTCGCTTCTGCATGGTTATGTTTTTGGGCAAACTGGGTTTTGTCTTGCCTGCTGTGTTGCTTCCTTTCATTCCTTTACTCTTTGTGATACATCTGCATGGTTACAACACTGTATATTTTCATCATATGTTCAACATAGGGAGCTTGATTCAGATGTTTTTCTGCATGGGTATATATAAATGAATTATTTTGACTCATTTTCTTTTCATCTTCACTTTATCTATTTGGAGGTGTATCCTCTTTCATTGGGCTTTGGAATATTTTTGGAATTTTTTCCCCAGTCTAAGTAGAGTTCTAGAGCTTCGTGTCCATCAAAGAGAGCCAGCCCTTCGGGGTGCCTGGGTGGCTTAGTTGGTTAAGCATCTGACTTCGGCTCAGGTCATGATCACCGTTCATGAGTTTGAGACCCGTGTCGGGCTCTGTGCTGACAGCTCAGAGCCTGGAGCCTGCTTTGGATTCTGTGTCTCCCTCTCTGCCCCTTCCCTGCTTGTACTCTGTCTGAATCTCCAAAAAAAAAAAAAAAAACAAACAAACAACAAAAAAAAAAAACAACCAAACAAAAAACATTTAAAGAGAGAGCCTGCCCTGTTTATTCACTTAATCTTATTATTATTTCCCCAGCAGCTATTTTCCCTCAAAAGGAGGAAAAGATGAGGCAAATCCACTCAAGTTTCTTCTTCTCCACATTGGGAATATTAGTAGAAATTTTCAAGATGTTATTAAGTCACTCATACTACTTCTCAGAGACTTGAGGACATTTTGTGTCAGGATATTATTTGCTCAGGTCCCAATTTTTGATGAGGTATGGCAGATTTGCTTCATGGATACTTGATGTTTACTTTCCACCCAACCCTCATTTCATTAATTTTTGTTTGGAGTTACAAGAGGGCATCATGTGATTAGCTTTACTTCCTTATAATTAACCAGATGTCTGTTGAAGGGTTATAATCAGGGGAGACTCATGTTTTAAATCATGATGGCAGGCACATGGAGACAAACAGAAATGTTCACTGAATAAATAAATCAACAGTAGAGGTAAAAAATGAAAGTGCTGGTGGAATGGGAAGAGAAGACATAATGGGCAGTATGGGGGAGCATATTGGTAACTTTGGAATTCTTTTGAGCAAGAATGATGTTCATATAATCTGGTCTCTACCTTTGGGTAGAAGTTAATGATTTGCGGAAGCATGAGTCTTAATCCACAGAATCAGTTGTTGAAGGGAACCAATTGGTGACATAATTGAAAGTTCATGGACCTAGGAACACTTTGATTTTGTTAGTTCTATCACAACGTTCTGGGTTTGAGCAGGATTCTTGGTTATCCCCTGCTTCCTCTCTCCCCACGCCTCATCCTCTCCTGTCCAAATGCAAGTACATAGACCATGATTGACAGATGCACTTTGCACAGTAAAGAACATTAGGTTCTAAATAAATTGCTTTCCTAAAGTTAGTACTATGACCCTCACAAACTTTAAGGAAATTAAGTGGCTGGAGATAGGCTTCTTGAATCTGAGAATCTGGTTCCCTTTCATCCTCTTAGTTATTTGAATTTGTTTGATGCCAATCAGGTTGTAAATGTGCAGCCTTTAGAGTGTGAACGGTCAGGACTCTTTTTCTTGAAAGTGTCAGAAATCCAATTTGGACTAGCATAAACAAAGTAATACATAAAAAGATATGGTGTAGCTTATGCACTGAAATGATGGATGGCACAGAGGAGGGGCTGGACTCTGGGTGATTAGGTCCAGGAATAGGCACACTGGGGCTCCCTCAACATCTCGCATTTCTGCTTCTCTCTGTTTATAGTCCTGTTCCCTCCAGCTGTCTGACTCTGTGGGACTCCAGGAATCCAAGATCTTATGTTCTTATAGTCTAGTGACCATAGAGGAAAGAAAGCTCTTTGCCTCCAAATACTGTGAGAATCCCTGAGGAAGATTCTGATTAGCTCATACTGGTCATGTGTCCAACTGTGGGATGTGATTGTGGGATAATAAATTGGCAGCTCTCACCAAAAATAGATGTTCTCTAAAAAAAGCAATGGAGGAAGTGATAGTCTGAGCACATGAAATAACACATTTTCACTGAGGAGAGGAATAAAAGCCTCCATATGCTTTGTAGGAACTAAATTCACCTGTGCCAAGCTGTCAGGGATATGACCCTTCGTTCATATCCAAATATGAGTGCCACTTGATACCTTTACCTTTGTTCCCCTTTACCAAGCTCAGAAAAATGGCACTTGTTAATTGTGTAACCTCAAAATGAACACCAGGATGTTTCCAGGCTCAGCTCAATTTCAACCAGTTGTCACTTCTCAGCCCTGGAACTGGTATGGAAATAGGTATTAGGCATCTCCTGCTTTGTGTTTTGGCTAATGCATAAAGGAGATGCTATTCCACAACCAAAGAGTCAACGTTACATCACCGAGGATGAAGAAAGACTGCAGGGGAACAACTGGTTTTTGTTTGGACCACGATTAATAGAAGGTTCACTTGCTCTAATGCTTTTAAACTCAGCTCCACTCCAAAGCATTTGGGTTATATATTTGCCACCTTGCAGAACTCAGCAATTGAGATTCAAGCCAAATGCTTTTTGCCTACTTATAAAAGACACTGCTGCCTTTGGGCCCTGCTGGCTGCAGGGGCTGATTGGACTGGAAGCCAGCTCTGAAACTGACCACAATAGTGCATGCCATTTAATAGGAAGGTGAGAATGGTGACATGGTTTAGATTAGGAGCAATGCTAACCATTTTACAGTGTAACCTTTTACACTGTTTAGGCACTTTTTATTAGCCAACGTTTTTTCATTATTAAACATTAAAATCTGACATTTTAAAAGATCTATTATTTGGCTATTGAAAATATGTATCATTGTTCAATATGAGCTAGTATGTATCATATTTTTCCTCTAGATTCATAGATTTCATAGCTTAAAAATCAATGCCCTAGGAGAAAACTAGATATCTAAATGATACAATAGATGAGCTTTTACAAAAATACATGGACTCTTACGACATTGTTGTAGTAAAAGATGAGTCATTGGATGTAGCCAACTCTGTCTTGCAGAAGATTGTATAAACAAGCATTCTTTAAGAAGACCTCTCTCCTGTGGGTGCAATTGGTGCAAGAACTGCTCACCTGTTCATCTTGCTAAAAGCTTCTATTTATAATATATTCTCGCTCTTGAAGTTTTTTCTCTCGACCTTATTGAGGTGTTTTCAGACATACCGAATCCATCAACTGGTAGCTTCTTTTTTTCCCTACCTCTCTGAACACACTCCTCACTATATCTTTTAACAGATTAAAAAAAAGTTTTAAAGCCAAAATTCAAAAAATCACTCCCTGCATTTCCAGAGTGAATTTTGTAGTTTACTGTTATCATGAAGTTTTTGAGGAATCTTTTTATGTGGTAAAAGTTTGTAGAAATTTAAAGAGAAGTTTTATGAAATGGTGAAATAGCATGTATGATTTTAAGTGTTGCTATTTGTAATTTCAAGAGATGGTGATATCATCTGTATAATTCACCCAAATTATGTTATTTACCCAAATGGTGTTATGTTTGGTTATTTTGTTTAGTGAAAATCGATATTTACCATGAAATATTGGCATTCATTATTTGAAAAAAAAACATTGGTATCCATATGTCACTAATCTTGACAAAATGTTTTATATTGAAGCACTGATAATACACCTGAAATGACAAGCCTTTTGAAATTGTACTGTCAAGACAATTGTTACTCATTTATTCAACAACAAAAAAGTGTTTGATAAAGTTTCATTGATTCTAAGTGTGGTAATTACCGTCTTTGTAATGTTGCTATCCTGTATGATACTGTTTTCTAATAATATTAAACACCTTTAACATTATGGATCATTTAAAGCTAAGCTTGACGCTGTTTTTCTAAGATTTGATATCATCTGATTATACCTTATGAAAGTTTATTGGAGAAGCCTGCAGCATATCCTACTGGTCTAGTACTTTCAGTCCTGTAGCCTAGTTACTCTCAGGAAGTGTTTCTTGAATGTTTGCATAAATGAATGCTAAATTGTACCGCATGTGATTACCATAGATGCTAATCAATGATAATACTAAAAGGTGTCTCACTTTTGAACAACTTCTATTTGTGGTAAATACTTTAGGAAAATGTATTCTATTCATCTGAAAATCCATCATACAATGAAATTTCAGTAATTCAAATAATGCACTGAATTTTGCCCTGATTTGAGTAAATGTCATTAAAATGGTTCACAGCGGGGCTCCTGGGTGGCGCAGTCGGTTAAGCGTCCGACTTCAGCCAGGTCACGATCTCGCGGTCCGGGGTCCGGGAGTTCGAGCCCCACGTCGTCGGGCTCTGGGCTGATGGCTCAGAGCCTGGAGCCTGTTTCCGATTCTGTGTCTCCCTCTCTCTCTGCCCCTCCCCCGTTCATGCTCTGTCTCTCTCTGTCCCAAAAATAAAAATAAACGTTGAAAAAAAAATAAAAAAAAAATCATGGTTCACAAGGTGATATGCATGTATTTAATTTTGAACTTACTGTAATGCCTTCTTTGGTTTACTGAGGTATAGTTTGCATATTATAAAATTCACCCATTTTCTGTGTACAGTTTGATGAATTTTGACAAACTTATACACTCATACAGTTGCCTTCACAATCGAGATACAGAATATTCCCACCATCCCCAAAATTTCCTTTAAGTTCCTTTGTAGATAATTCCTTCTCCTCTCCTATCCTCTGATACCCACTCATAAGATTTCCATTCTAGTTTTGCCTTTTTCTAGAAGGTCCTATAAAAGAAATGATTTGTATGACAGCCATTTGAGTTTTGCTTTTTTGCTTTGTTTTGTTTTTCTTCACATCCTCACCAGCAGTATTTGGTAATAATCTTTTTTTTTTTTTTTAAGGCCTCTCTAATAGGTGTACAGTAGTATCTCATTGTGGCTTTAATATTCATTTCCCTAATAACTACCATTAAGCATTATTTTTTTCATGTGCCATTTGCTCCATGTATCTTCTTTGATAAAGTATCTTATTCAAATATTTTCTTTCATTATTTTCTTTTATTTACTTATTTAAAAAGTTTTTTTTCAGTTTTATTGAGATATAATTGACATAGCATTGTATGAGTTTAAGGTGTACAACATAATGTTTTATGTATATATTGTGAAATGCTTTATAATTTTAGTTAACATTCACCACCTCACTCAGTTACAAATTTTTCTAGTGATGAGAACTTTTAACATCTCCCTTGGCAACTTTCAACCATACTGTACAGTATCATTAACTGTAGTCATCATGCTGTGCATCATGTCCTCAGAAATTATTTGTCCCATAACTGGAAGTTTGTACCTTTTGATCACCTTCACCCAGTTCCTCCACCCACTACTCTTTGTGGCTGTTTTTTCTACTTATGTGAAAAATGACATTGGAATCTTGTTTGGGATTGTATTGAATCAATAGGTGGCTTTAGGTAGTACAGACATTTTAATAATGTTAATTATTTTTCAGTTTCCTTCATTAATGTCTTTATAGTGTTCTGTGTAGATATCTTTCACCTCCTTGTTTTAATTTATCTCTAAGTATTTAATTATTTTTATGCTATTATAAATGGGACTGTTTTTGTGTTTTCAGATAATTGACTGTTAGTATATAGAAGCACAACTAAGTTATTTTTTTAATAGTATAGTTGACATACAGTGTTACATTAGTGTCAGGTGTACAACATAGTGATTCGACAGTTCTATACATTAAGCTATGCTTACCAGGATAAGGATAGTTAAGATCTGTTACTATGCAACATTATCACAATATTATTGACCATATTCCCCATGCTGTACTTGTCATCTCTATACCTCATTTATTTTATAACTGGGAGTTTATACTCTGTATTCCATTCATCTATTTTGCTTATCCACCCAACCCCCACCCCTCTGGCAATCGCCAGTTCTCTGTATTTATGGGTCTGTATCTGCTTTGATTGTTCATTTGTTTTTCTTATTTCACATATAACTGAAATAATATGGTATTTGTCTTTCTTTGTCTGTCTTATTTAACTTAGTAAAATACTCTCTAGGTCCATCCATGTTGTCTCAAATGGCAAGATATCATTCTTTTTTATGGCTGAGTAATATTCCATTGTGTGTGTGTGTTTCTTTATCCATTTATCTATCGATGGACACTTGAGTTGCTTCCTTACCTTGGCTATTGTAAGTGATGCTATAATATACATAAGGGTACATGTATTTTTTTTGAATTCATGTTTTCACTTTATTTTGGTAAATATGTACTAGTGGAATTACCAATCATATGGTATTTCTGTTTTTAGGTTGTTGTTTATTTTTTAAAGTTTATTTATTTGTTTTTGAGAGAGAGCATGAGAGAAGAGCAGGAGAGGGACAGAGACAGGGAGAGTGAGAATCCCAAGCAGGCTCCATGCTGTCAGTGTGGAGCCTGATGTGGGTTTCCGTCTCATACTATGAGATCATGACCTGAGTTGCACACTTAACTGACTGAGCCACCCAGGAGCTCTGTTTTTAATCTTTTGAGGCATCTCCATACTATTTTGCATGGTGCTTACACCAATTTACATTGCCACCAGCAGTGTATGAGGGTCCCCTTTTCTCCACATCCTCATCAACACTTGCTATTTCTTGTGTTTTTGGTATTAGTCATTCTGACAGGTGTAAGGTGTTACCTCCTTGTTTTGGTTTGCATTTCCCTGGTGATAAGTGATGTTGAGCATCTTTTCCTATTGGCTCTCTGAAAAAAATATCTATTTAGGTCCTCTGACTGATTTTTGATCAAAAAAAAGTTTTTGGTATTTAAGTTTTTAAAGTTTATTTTGGATATTATCCTTTATTGGATGTATCATTTAGAAAAATCTTTCCCCATTCAGTCAGTTGCCTTTTCATTTTGTGAGTGGTTTCCTTTGCTGTAAAAAAGCTTTTTATTTTGGTATAGTCCCAATAGTTTACTTTTGTTTTTGTTTGTCTTGCTTGAGGAAACATATCTAGAAAAAAAATGTTCCTAAGGATGATGTCAAAGAGATTAATGACTACGTTTTCCTTAAGGAAATTTTATGGTTTCAGGTCTTACATTTAGGTTTTTAATGTATTTTGAATTTATTTTTGTGTGTGGTATAAGAAAGTGGTCCAGTTTCATTTGTTTGCATGTAGCTGTCCAATTTTCCCAGCACCATTTATTGACAAGACTGTCTTTTTCCCGTTGTATATACTTGCCTCCTTTGTTGTATATTAATTGACCATGTAAATGTGGGTTTATTTCTGGCACTCTGTCCTGTTCATTTGATCTGTATGTCTGTTTTTGTGCCAGTACCATACTGTTTTGATTGCTGTAGCTTTGTAGTATATCTTGAAATTTGAGATTGTGATACCTCCATTTTGTTTTTTCTTTCTCAAGATTGCTTTGGCTAGAAATGCAACTAATTTTAATATGTTAATTTTTTTATCCTTTACTAAATTCATTTATTAATTTTAATAGGTTTCTTTGGTGGCATCTTAGTATTTTCTGCAGGTAAAATGTCATCTGCACATAGAGATAATATTGCTTGTTTCTTTCTAATCTGGATGCATTTTATTTATTTTTTCCTTGCCTGACTGCTCTGACTAGAACTTGAAGTACTATATTGAATAGGAGTGATGAGAATGGGCATCCTTGTCTTGTTTCTGATCTTAGAAGAAAAGCTTTCAGCCTTTCACCATGGAGTATGATACTAGTTATGAGCTTGTCATATATGGCCTTAATTATGTCAAGGTACGTTCCTTCTATACCAATTTGTTGAGAGTTTTTTTTTTTTTTTTTATCCTGGATGCTTGTTGATTTTTGTCAAATGCTTTTTTCTGCATTTATTGAGATGATCATATAATTTTTAATCTTCATTTTATTAATGTGATGCATTGCATTTTTGATTTGTACGTGTTGAAGCATTTTTGCATTTGAGGGATAAATCCCTATTGATGATGGTGTGTGATCCTTTTAGTGTGTGTTCATGTGTTTTGCTAGTATTTTGTTGAGAATTTTTGCATGTGTATTCATCAGATATATTGGCTGTCATTTTCTTGTGGTGTCCTTACCTGGCTTTTGTATCAAGGTAATGCTGGCTTTAGAAAATGAATTTGGGAGTGTTCCCTCCTCTTCAGTTTTTGGAAGATCTTGAGAAGGATTGATGTTAATTCTTTAAATGTTTTATAGAATTCACCAGGGAAACCATTTGGTCCTGGGATTTTCGTTGTTGAGAGGTTTTTGATTACGCTTTCAGTCTCCTTACTCATTATTGGTCTGTTCAGATTTTCTATTCCTTCATAATTCAGTCTTAGTAGGTTGTTATTTTCTAGGAATTTACCTATTTAGGTTTCCAGTTTGTTGGCATATAGTTGTTCATAGTAGTCTACTATGATTCTTGGCAGATCTCTGGTATCAGTTATAAAATGTCTCCTCTTTCATTTATAATTTTATTTATTTGGGTCCTTTCTTTATGTTGGTTAGTCTAGCCAAAGGCTTGTCCATTTTGTTTATCTTTTTAAAGAACTAACTCTTAGTTTTGTTAATCTTTCTATTTATGTTCTTTATTGCCTCTATTCTCTATTCTTTATTCTTTCTTTCCTTCAGCTAACTTTGGGCTTAGTTCTTCTTTTTCTAGTTCCTTGATGTGTAAGGTTAGCTTTTTTATTTGTGAAGTCTCTTTTTTTCTTGATGTATATATTTATCACTGTAAACTTCTTTCTTAGGACCTCTTTTGTTGTATTTCATGTGTTTTGGGATAGTGTTTTCAGTTTTGTTTGGCCCAGATACTTTAAAAAATTTTTGCTTTTAATTTCTTTGATTTATTGGTTGTTTAGGAGTGTATTGTTTAATTTTCATATTTTGTAATTTTTCTAGGTTTCCTCCTGTTACTTATTTCTACTTTCATATTATTGTGGTCAGAAAAGATACTTCGTATGATTTTAATCTTCTTAAATTTTGCTAAGATTTGTGTTGTGGCCTAACATATGGTTGTTCTAGAAAACATTCCATGTGTACTTGAGAAGAAGTACAGAAAAGTATTCTGCTTTTGTAGGGTGGCATGTTCAAATCTGTTTCCTTATTAATTTTCTATAAGGATGATCCATCAATTGTTGAGAATGGGATATTAAAGCCCCAACTATTATTGTATTGCTGTTTATACATTCTTTTAGTTCTGTTAGTATTTGCTTTATATATTTAGGTGCTCCGATACTGAGTGCTTAAATACTTATAATTGTCATACTTTATTGATGGATTGGCCCCTTTATCATTATGTAATGATCTTCTTGGTCTCTTGTGACCACTTTTAGCTTAAAGTTTATTTTATTTAATATAAATATAACTACCCAGATATCTTTTGGTTCTCATTTGCTTGAAATATCCTTTTCCATCTCTTCATTTTCAGTCTGTGTGTGTCTTAAAGCTGAAGTTTGTTTCTTGTAGGGAGCATATTGTTGGATCTAGTGTTTTTTGTTTTTTGGTTTTTTTGTTTGTTTTTGTTTTTCTTTAGTCCATTCATCCATTTGATGTCTTTTAATGGGAGAATTTACTCCATTTACATTTAAAGTAATTACTGGTAGCCAAGGACTTCCTGCTATTAATTGTTTTCTGAGTGTTTTGTAGATGCTTTGTTCCTTCTTATTTTCTCTCTTCTTTTGTGATTTGACAACTTTTTGTAGCAGTGTGCCTTTACTCCTTTGTCATAATCTGCATAATTACTGTAAGTTTTTTGTTTATAGTTAACATGAGGTCACATGAACTATCATATTTATAACCTCTTATTTTAAGCTGATTATAACTTACCTTTAATAGAATTTCTAAGCTTTATGCTTTTTTTCTCTGCCCCCTCACATTGTAGGCTATTGATGTCCAGTTTACCTGTTTTTTATTTTGTGTATCCAGTAAAAAATAATTATAGTTATTTTTACTATGTTTTTTAACTTTTAAACTAGAGTTGTAAGTGAATTATTTACCACCTTTATAATATTAGAGAATCTAACTTTGAGTATGTATTTACTGTTACCATTGTCTTTTATACCTACATTCATATGTTTTGATTATATTAGTTAGCATTCTTTTATTTATGCTTGAAGAAGTCTCTTTAGCATTTCTTGTGAGGGAGGTCTAGTGGTGATAAACTCCTTCAGCTTTTGTTTGGGAAAGTATCTTTCCTTCATTTCTGAAGGACAGGTTTGCTGGGTATAGTATTTTTGGTTTATAGTTTTTTCCCCCAGTTATTTTGAATATATCATCTCATTCTTTCCTCACCTGAAAAGTTTCTGTTGGAAAGTCTGCACATAGTCTTACAGAGGTTCCCTTATATATGACATGTCACATTACTCTTGTTGTTTTCAAATTTATCTCTTTGTTTTTGACTTTTGGCAGTTTAATGATAATGACTTTCAGTGGGGCCCTTTTCAAGTTCAACCTATTTGGGGTCTTCTGGGCCTCATGAATCTGAATGTATATTTTTCTCCCCAGGTTTCAGAAGTTTTAAATCATTACTGCTTTAAATATACTTTGTCCCTTTCTCTCCTCCTCTTGGAATGTGTATATTGTTTCCCATAATGCCTACATTGCTTCCCTGATGATGTCCTATAAGTTCCATAGGTGTTCTTCACTCTTATTCATTCTTTTTTCTTCTCTGACTGGATAATTTCAAATCACCTACCTTCTGATTCCCTGATTCTTCTGTTTGATCAAGTTTGTTGTTGAAGCTCTCTATTCAAATCTTCACTTCTTTGTATTATATTTTTTACCTCTTAAGTTCACTAAACTTCTTAAGAGGATTTTCTGCATTGTCAGTTTATAGATATCCATTTCTTTAGGGTATATTTTTGGGGCTTTATTAATTTCCTTTGCTGGTGTCATGTTTACCTGATTCTTTGTGATCCTTCATTTCTCGCATTGATACCTGGTTGTATGAAGAAGTGGGCTCCTCCTCCAGACTTTACAGGTTCACTTTGGTAGTGATAGTCCTCCACTATTCATCTCAGCTTGGAGTTCTAGACCAGTCAGCTGGTAGTGTTTTTGAGCAGGTGGGGCTTGCTATCAGGGTCTCTATTTGGTGAGGCTACTGCCCAAGCACTGAGGTTTAGGGGAGTGCTGCTAGCTGAGAATAGTTGCGTAGGACTTCTGTCTTAGTTCTCTGACCTAGCAAGACTGTATGATGGTTATGCATTGACTAGACTCTCTGGTTAGTCTTCTCATTCAGGTGGAACTAGATCCTATAATCAGCCCTTGAGTGGGGTTGTGAACTTTTTTCCTTGCCTGTGTAGGGTGGTCCATGGCTATGACAGCTTGATGGTTGGGGACCTGAATCCAGCAGGGCTGCCTACTAAGTTTCCTGGAAAATATGGGGCCACTGACTTGGCTCCACATATGGGTAGAGCCACGTGGCAGGGCTCTCTGTTTGGGTGCCATTGTTGGTGGGGCTGTCAGATGGGCCACATAGCTTCCTAAGTGTTCTGGTTACAGTTCCTAGTCAGGCAGGGCTGGAGGCTATATTCAACCCTAGGCAGGGCTTCAGATTTGCTTCCCAGCCTGGGTGGGGATATAAAATGGGGTCCAGGGCCAGTAGAACTCATTCTGGGGACTAGAATCAGGCAGAGGTGTTCACTGACTTCACTGGCCAGACAGGGCCAACATCTTAGCTTTGCAGATGGGCACAGCTGCTGTCTGCTCTCTGCTTGGGTAACTCTGCAAGTGGGCTCTAAGGTGGGCCACATAGCCTCCTGCATGCTCTGGTGAGGTTTCCTGGTTGGGTGAAAATGAGATATATACTCAGTAGTGGGCAGTGTCATGAACCCACTTACCTGCCTGGGCAGGGCAGCAGAACAGGCTCCAAGACTGGCATATCTCACTGGCCAGGAAGCCAAATTATACAGACATGTTCACTGAGCTACCTGGCCAGACAGGGCCACCAGCTGAGCTCTGCAGGTAGGCAGAACTGCTGGCTAGGCTTTCTGTCCAAGTGCAGCTGGGCCACATAGCTTTCCAGGTGCTCTTGCAAAGTTTTGTGGTCAGGCAGGGAAGGGGCTGCACTTAGAAGTAGGTGGGGCTATGATTTAGCTTCTTTGCCTGGGTGGGGTGGTAGAGTGGGCTCCAAGGCTGGCAGGGATTGTTGTTTAGGGTCCTGAATCAGGCAGAACTGCACACCAAGTTTCCTAACTAGACAGGGCCGCTGGCTTGGCTCTGTAGATGGCCAGTGTTGCTGGCTGGGATCTCTAGTTAGGTATGACTGTGAGGAGAAATTTGGTTTGCTAAGATCTGAGCCTTGGTTGCTTTAAGCTCTGCCCACCTTTCTCCATCACAACCTGATCTCCAGTGGTGAAGACCTGTAGATTCTCCACATGATCCCTGTGAAGTGACACCCAAGTGGGCCTCCTGCAAAATGATCTACAACACTTGTGGATCTGGCCGTCCATCTTGGGCTCTCCCACTGGAGAAAGGATAGGCCTGGAGTGCCCCCTTGGTGTAGTGCTGTGCTGGCTTGCGGGAGGCACAATGCAATCAGTGTAGTCACTGTTGCTTTCTTTCCTTCTCAATCTGCATTGTCCAGGAGGGTGCTTCAGCCTTACCCTCATGTTCTGAGATTTTCACAGTGGTCTATGGATTATTGTTAGTTGGTTTTCTTGTGAAGGGGACTGAAATCAGGAATGACTTGTGTTGCCATCTTGATGATATAATTTTTTGGGGGGTTTTGAGAATCCTTATATATTGTTGTTATTAGTCCTTTTTTCAGATACACATTTTGCAAATATTTCCTCTCAATACATGCCAGTTATCATTTCTTTATCTTTCAAAGAGATGTTTTAAGTTTTGGTGAAAATCAGTTTGTCAGTAGTTTTCTTTTATGGTTCATGTTTTCTTTTCTTTTTGTTTTTCTTGTCCTGTGTAAGAAATCTTTGAGTAAACCAAGGTTTTAAGTATTTTTCCTGTATATCTTTTAGAAGTTTTATAGTTTTATGTTTTACAATTAAGTCTGTCACATTTTTGAGTTAATTTTTGTATATGGAACAAGGTATGGCCCAAAGCCTTTGAATATCCAATTGTACCAGCACTGTTTGTTGAAGAAACTGTTGTTTATCCACTGAAATGCTTTGATGCCTTGTTAAAAAAAAAAAAAAAAAACTGGCCACATATGTATGGGTCTATGTCTGGAATCTCTATGTTGTTCCATTGATCTATGCGTTAATCTTTTCACCAATATTACTATGTCTTGGCTATTGTAGTTTTATAGTACATCTTGAAATTAGGTTCTACAAGTCTCCCAATTTTGTTCTTCTTTTTCAAAATTAGTTAGGCTGTACTAGATCCTTTTCTTTTCCATATACACATTTTTGAATTTGCTTTTTGATTTCTAAAGCATTCTTGGACTTTGATTAGGATTGATAAAATTTTTTATCATTTAGAGAAATTGACTTGGTTCTCTTAAGAGACAATTCTGCAGTTGTTCCCTAATGTTTGCCTCTGTTTCCCATTTATATCACCCCTTTACCCTGAAGTAATATGCAGTTGGCCCAGAACGACATTCAGGCTTTGAAAGTAGCATGAAGGTTGCCTTGCAATTGGGATTAGAATCTCTGGATCGGGCTGCCTTTAAACATGGGGAGGTTAATGCTGGACAGGAACTGTGGTGGTAGTCAGAGGTAAGGATGTGCAGAGGGAGGTCAACTTTGTGTTGTTTGCTTTAGCTTTGAGTAGATGGGAGCTTACTTCATTGGCTTGGGCTACACTTCTCAGAGGAAAGGCATGGCTGAAATATGAGAAACAGTATTAGCTTTGTTTGCTTTAAAGTCTTCTAACAGTATTAGCTTTCTTTGATTGCTTTAAAGTCTTCTCTTCTCTCTGTTTGCTGTTATTTTGGAAATCGCACTCATCTGTCCTATATTCCAGTTGTCTCTCATTCTATCCCCTTTATCTTTTACTTCTCTTACTCCAAATTCTTCCTCAGATTTCTGATGCTTATTAAGATGATTCTCTAAAGGTTAGAAATGTGAAGTAAATATATTTTGGTAGAAATTTTGAGATTAAAACCACATTAAGCATTAAATTAATCAAAGTGCTGATTATGATTAATTGTTGGGTAAAATGTTCTGACAACCTAGGAATGTTTCCCCTGATTTGACTCCATTCTTAATCCACAACTCCATCTCCAAATAGCAGTGTCTTTGTAGTGCATCTTTTACAATTTAGTGGAATCACTGAGTTTCAGATTTTCTTTCTTCTCCATGCCTGGCAGCCATGGACCAATTAATCTGAAAATATGAACATTTGAGGAGGGTGTTTTTCAGTGACTCAGCAGGGCAACAGATGGCAAAATGTTTAATGTTTATTCCAAGTGCATTTACATATTGGACTCACATCCCTGAGTGCTTAAAAACATTTTTATTTGGATAGAAACTGTTGTTCACTGTCAGACAACAATCTGTTTGAAAACACCATTTGATTACAGCATCTTTGACAAATGTGGGGCAGTCACTGCAATTTCAGGGATAATTTTACTTACCAAGGATATATTTTGAAATGTTGGGTTTTCATAACAATTGTTAATTCATATAATTCATTCATTCATTCATTCATTCATTCATGCATTCATTCATTCACAAAACTTGTGTCGAGCACTTATACAGGTACATTATATAAGCATTTATCTACAATTAAAAAGACACAATAAAATGGCCTGCAATCAGGAACTCTACAGTCTATTGAATTTAGTAGCTTCATCAGTAATATTTAAGCCTATTAAGCATTTTAAAGACAACCCTGTGCTTTCATTTTTGTTGGGCATACTTTTCATTCTAAAGTGCCTTGCACATTGTTTAGGGAAGCTGGTTTAGTGCCTAACTACCAGAGGCAGTTTTACCTGGAAGGGAATAAAACTTCTATTTTAGAGTCCAGGTTACTTGCATAGATCACACTTTTGAGGTTCTGAGAGGGATGCAATAATGTGTTTATATGGTTTGAGTTTTAGTAAGATTTTTAAGGTAAAATATTTTAACTGCAGTTGGTTAAGACCACTGCCTCTTTCCATTCTGAATTTCCCCTGTTGCTCCTTTCCTCACACTAGATGGTGATGGAGGTCCTATGGACATTTTGGGGATCTAACTAAGTGGAAGTTGTGTTAGGGTTCACTTGGTTTGGGTTTTGTAAGATGTATTTATAGTTTGCAGTCTACTCCATGAATAGTTTTCTGGCTGTCCCAAGTAGAAATAATGTAAGTATACACCTACTGCTCACTGAAATGACTCCCCTGGTGTTTTAATATGAAGTTGCAAGAAGAGAAGTCAGTACACAGCTGTGCCCAGCATGAGAAGCATGTGGTGTGAAGGAACAGTTTAAAATGTGGGGAGCTAGAAGTGTGGGAAATTCTTTCAAACTAGATGTGCAAAACTGTAGGCCATGGATTTCTTATCAATGCTTAAACAAAATGGGAGTTCTTTCTCTTGATGCAATTATATTCTTTGATGCAGTGCACGCAATTGTAAATGCACTGAATAGCCTTTTTATTGATGAGAACTGCATGGAATAGAATTTATCAGAATTTCTATATAGGGCACAAAGTGTACCTGTAGTATAAAGTAGATGATGCATTTATGTGACATTTTATATTTTAAGCATTCTAATGTATTGTAAAGCATCTTAGCATAGCATTACCATTAACATTATGAAGCCAAGATAAACTATTCTAAACTACCAAGTATACAAAATTAATTTTGAACAAATACTCTAGAGGAAAACATGCAATTAAAAAATTTCTATATAAGAAATAATATCACAGTGTTCTTATCCTCTAAAGAGGCAACAGAGTAATAGTTAAAAGATATAGGACAAGAAATATACAGATGTGTCAGTCAATTAATAAAAGTATTCTGGTGACTTTCTGGACTTTGTGATTTTTGTTAGCTTTTAAAATTTGTAGTTATAATTTCTTTTCTCATTCTAAATAAATACTTATATATCTGCCTAAATTTATATTAGTAATTTTGCATGATTCTCTTAAAGGTATTTTTCAAAATGTATACATATCACAGCTCCCAAAACTTGGATCTGCTGTCTGCCCCAGATTTCATTTTGTTTGTCTAGTGATTTCTCAAGGCAGAGTAAATCTTCAGGACTATATTAATCCTATGGGAGGAAACGCAGGCCTCTGGGAGTGGTGCTATGAAGGGTGAGGATAGGATAAAACTGGAGGAAAAGGGAAGTTAATGTGTTGAATACTTACATGGTTGATTTAAATTGGTACTGAATTGAGAGAATGAAAATATAGGAAGGAGAATGGAAATGCAGACATAAAGGAAGATGAATGGTACAGCAAGTCTATTTAGTTTAATAGGAAGAAAACAGAAGTTAGAATCAGAAAACAAGTTTCTTAAATTGTCCAGCCATAGGTTATACCTACATGATCACTTCATATACTGTCTCTGGGTTTCCTGCTTCCTCCTTTGTGAAATGGAGATGATAATACTTGCCCTGTGGGTTTGTCAGGATTTAAAAACACCCCTCTAGCCCACACATAGCCATCTTCCATGCAGCTGATACAATCAAGCATTGTTAAGGCAGGGAGGGAGCTGCAGCAAAGTACAGAATCCTGATCTGGAGAAAAAACAGACAAATGGGAAGTGAACATGAGGCCATGCATTGTTCATTTCTGAAGGGAAATGTTAGAAACGCGAAAGCATGAAAAGAGACAGGAGGCAGAAAAATAACTTGGGATATATAAGGTAAAAGTGGAGGAGAAAGCAGATTCTCATAATCTCACCCCTATGTGATGAGAAGAGAAGAATGGATGTCTCTTTGATGAAAGTGGCAGAGGGGAGATAGAAAGATGGGTAAAACCTTACAGGGCTCTTGGTTTAAAAAGCTTGAAAGTGGGAGTGCCAACAGGTGTATGGTTGATTCTCAGTGTGTCTGCATCTGTCGGGCCGATGATTGGCTAGCTCCAGGGCTCTTGGACACCTAGAGAGTCTACCATGGAACTAGGTCTAAAAGAAAATTCAGAGGCTCCATTCTGATAGTGAAGAGTCTGAGTTACAGTGGAATTTTGCAACGAAATACGAGGGTCAGCAAATAAAATTTTCAGTTTGTGTCTGGTCAGTTGTCATTTTACTGAAGCTGGTGGGGTTAGGGGAAAAATAATAATCTTTTTTATTTTTTATGATTTTAAAGTCTATTACAGAAAACCAATACACTATCTATAGGGGTGAAAAACATACTTCAGGAGGCTTCTGCCTTAAAAGTTAGTTTGAAATGTTGACTTTTCAGTCTATAAATTAGAACCTACATATTTACATTTATTTTATTTTATTTTATTTTTTTTTTCCAGTTTCAAAGAGACTTTTATTAAGAACCCATTTTATGTCCAGCACTGAAATAAACACATTATTACACCTTATTTGATCCTACAACACCAATATAGGGTTAACATTTTTATTACTATACACTGCCATGTAGTTTATTTTTATTTATTTATTTATTTATTTATTTATTTATTTATGAAATTTATTGTCAAATTGGTTTCCATACAACACCCAGTGCTCATCCCAAAAGGTGCCCTCCTCAATACCCATCACCCACCCTCTCCTCCCTCCCACCCCCCATCAACCCTCAGTTTGCTCTCAGTTCTCAACAGTCTCTTATGCTTTGGCTCTCTCCCACTCTAACCTCTTTTTTTTTTTTTTTTCCTTCCCCTCCCCCATGGGTTCTTGTTAAGTTTCTCAGGATCCACATAAGAGTGAAACCATATGGTATCTGTCTTTCTCTGTATGGCTTATTTCACTTAGCATCACACTCTCCAGTTCCATCCACGTTGCTACAAAAGGCCATATTTCATTTTTTCTCATTGCCACGTAGTATTCCATTGTGTATATAAACCACAATTTCTTTATCCATTCATCGGTTGATGGACATTTAGGCTCTTTCCATAATTTGGCTATTGTTGAGAGTGCTGCTATGAACATTGGGGTACAAGTGCCCCTATGCATCAGTACTCCTGTGTCCCTTGGATAAATTCCTAGCAGTGCTATTGCTGGGTCATAGGGTAGGTCTATTTTTAATTTTCTGAGGAACCTCCACACTGCTTTCCAGAGCGGCTGCACCAATTTGCATTCCCACCAACAGTGCAAGAGGGTTCCCGTTTCTCCACATCCTCTCCAGCATCTATAGTCTCCTGATTTGTTCATTTTGGCCACTCTGACTGGCGTGAGGTGATACCTGAGTGTGGTTTTGATTTGTATTTCCCTGATAAGGAGCGACGCTGAACATCTTTTCATGTGCCTGTTGGCCATCCGGATGTCTTCTTTAGAGAAGTGTCTATTCATGTTTTCTGCCCATTTCTTCACTGGGTTATTTGCTTTTCGGGTGTGGAGTTTGGTGAGCTCTTTATAGATTTTGGATACTAGCCCTTTGTCCGATATGTCATTTGCAAATATCTTTTCCCATTCCGTTGGTTGCCTCTTAGTTTTGTTGGTTGTTTCCTTTGCTGTGCAGAAGCTTTTTATCTTCATAAGGTCCCAGTAATTCACTTTTGCTTTTAATTCCCTTGCCTTTGGGGATGTGTCGAGTAAGAGATTGCTACGGCTGAGGTCAGAGAGGTCTTTTCCTGCTTTCTCCTCTAAGGTTTTGATGGTTTCCTGTCTCACATTCAGGTCCTTTATCCATTTTGAGTTTATTTTTGTGAATGGTGTGAGAAAGTGGTCTAGTTTCAACCTTCTGCATGTTGCTGTCCAGTTCTCCCAGCACCATTTGTTAAAGAGACTGTCTTTTTTCCATTGGATGTTCTTTCCTGCTTTGTCAAAGATGAGTTGGCCATACGTTTGTGGGTCTAGTTCTGGGGTTTCTATTCTATTCCATTGGTCTATGTGTCTGTTTTTGTGCCAATACCATGCTGTCTTGTTGATGACAGCTTTGTAGTAGAGGCTAAAGTCTGGGATTGTGATGCCTCCTGCTTTGGTCTTCTTCTTCAAAATTACTTTGGCTATTCGGGGCCTTTTGTGGTTCCATATGAATTTTAGGATTGCTTGTTCTAGTTTCGAGAAGAATGCTGGTGCAATTTTGATTGGGATTGCATTGAATGTGTAGATAGCTTTGGGTAGTATTGACATTTTGACAATATTTATTCTTCCAATCCATGAGCAGGGAATGTCTTTCCATTTCTTTCAATCTTCTTCAATTACCTTCATAAGCTTTCTATAGTTTTCAGCATACAGATCCTTTACATCTTTGGTTAGATTTATTCCTAGGTATTTTATGCTTCTTGGTGCAATTGTGAATGGGATCAGTTTCTTTATTTGTCTTTCTGTTGCTTCATTGTTAGTGTATAAGAATGCAACTGATTTCTGTACATTGATTTTGTATCCTGCAACTTTGCTGAATTCATGTATCAGTTCTAGCAGACTTTTGGTGGAGTCTATCGGGTTTTCCATGTATAATATCATATCATCTGCAAAAAGCGAAAGCTTGACTTCATCTTTGCCAATTTGGGTGCCTTTGATTTCCTTTTGTTGTCTGATTGCTGATGCTAGAACTTCCAGCACTATGTTAAACAACAGCGGTGAGAGTGGGCATCCCTGTCGTGTTCCTGATCTCAGGGAAAAAGCTCTCAGTTTTTCCCCGTTGAGGATGATGTTAGCTGTGGGCTTTTCATAAATGGCTTTTATGATCTTTAAGTATGTTCCTTCTATCCCGACTTTCTCAAGGGCTTTTATTAAGAAAGGGTGCTGGATTTTGTCAAAGGCCTTTTCTGCATCGATTGACAGGATCATATGGTTTTTCTCTTTTTTTTTGTTAATGTGATGTATCACGTTGATTGATTTGCGAATGTTGAACCAGCCCTGCATCCCAGGAATGAATCCCACTTGGTCATGGTGAATAATTCTTTTTATATGCCGTTGAATTCGATTTGCTAGTATCTTATTGAGAATTTTTGCATCCATATTCATCAGGGATATTGGCCTGTAGTTCTCTTTTTTTACTGGGTCTCTGTCTGGTTTAGGAATCAAAGTAATACTGGCTTCATAGAATGAGTCTGGAAGTTTTCCTTCCCTTTCTATTTCTTGGAATAGCTTGAGAAGGATAGGTATTATCTCTGCCTTAAACGTCTGGTAGAACTCCCCTGGGAAGCCATCTGGTCCTGGACTCTTATTTGTTGGGAGATTTTTGATAACCGATTCAATTTCTTCGCTGGTGATGGGTCTGTTCAAGCTTTCTATTTCCTCCTGATTGAGTTTTGGAAGAGTGTGGGTGTTCAGGAATTTGTCCATTTCTTCCAGGTTGTCCAATTTGTTGGCATATAATTTTTCATAGTATTCCCTGATAATTGTTTGTATCTCTGAGGGATTGGTTGTAATAATTCCATTTTCATTCATGATTTTATCTATTTGGGTCATCTCCCTTTTCTTTTTGAGAAGCCTGGCTAGAGGTTTGTCAATTTTGTTTATTTTTTCAAAAAACCAACTCTTGGTTTCGTTGATCTGCTCTACAGTTTTTTTAGATTCTATATTGTTTATTTCTGCTCTGATCTTTATTATTTCTCTTCTTCTGCTGGATTTAGGCTGCCTTTGCTGTTCTGCTTCTATTTCCTTTAGGTGTGCTATTAGATTTTGTTTTTGGGATTTTTCTTGTTTCTTGAGATAGGCCTGGATTGTAATGTATTTTCCTCTCAGGACTGCCTTCGCTGCGTCCCAAAGCGTTTGGATTGTTGTATTTTCATTTTCGTTTGTTTCCATATATTTTTTAATTTCTTCTCGAATTGCCTGGTTGACCCACTCATTCGTTAGTAGGGTATTCTTTAGCCTCCATGCTTTTGGAGGTTTTCCAGACTCTTTTCTGTGGTTGATTTCAAGCTTCATAGCATTGTGGTCGGAAAGTATGCATGGTATGATTTCAATTCTTGTAAACTTATGAAGGGCTGTTTTGTGACCCAGTATATGATCTATCTTGGAGAATGTTCCATGTGCACTCGAGAAGAAAGTATATTCTGTTGCTTTGGGATGCAGAGTTCTAAATATATCTGTCAAGTCCATCTGATCCAATGTCTCATTCAGGGCCCTTGTTTCTTTATTGACCGTGTGTCTAGATGATCTATCCATTTCTGTAAGTGGGGTGTTAAAGTCCCCTGCAATTACCACATTCTTCTCAATAAGGTTGCTTATGTTTATGAGTAATTGTTTTATATATTTGGGCGCTCCGGTATTTGGCGCATAGACATTTATAATTGTTAGCTCTTCCTGATGGATAGACCCTGTCACTATTATATAATGTCCTTCTTCATCTCTTGTTACAGCCTTTAATTTAAAGTCTAGTTTGTCTGATATAAGTATGGCTACTCCAGCTTTCTTTTGGCTTCCAGTAGCATGATAAATAGTTCTCCATCCCCTCACTCTCAATCTAAAGGTGTCCTCAGGTCTAAAATGAGTCTCTTGTAGACAGCAAATAGATGGGTCTTGTTTTTTTTATCCATTCTGATACCCTATGTCTTTTGGTTGGCGCATTTAATCCATTTACATTCAGTGTGATTATAGAAAGATATGGGTTTAGAGTCATTGTGATGTCTGTATGTTTTATGCTTGTAGTGATGTCTCTGGTACTTTGTCTCACAGGGTCCCCCTTAGGATCTCTTGTAGGGCTGGTTTAGTGGTGACAAATTCCTTCAGTTTTTGTTTGTTTGGGAAGACCTTTATCTCTCCTTCTATTCTAAATGACAGACTTGCTGGATAAAGGATTCTCGGCTGCATATTTTTTCTGTCTAGCACACTGAAAATCTCGTGCCAATTCTTTCTGGCCTGCCAAGTTTCAAAAGAGAGATCATTCACGAGTCTTATAGGTCTCCCTTTATATGTGAGGGCACGTTTACCCCTTGCTGCTTTCAGAATTTTCTCTTTATCCTTGTATTTTGCCAGTTTCACTATGATATGTCGTGCAGAAGATCGATTCAAGTTACGTCTGAAGGGAGTTCTCTGTGCCTCTTGGATTTCAATGCCTTTTTCCTTCCCCAGTTCAGGGAAGTTCTCAGCTATTATTTCTTCAAGTACCCCTTCAGCACCTTTCCCTCTCTCTTCCTCCTCTGGGATACCAATTATGCGTATATTATTTCTTTTTAGTGTATCACTTAGTTCTCTGATTTTCCCCTCATACTCCTGGATTTTTTTATCTCTCTTTCTCTCAGCTTCCTCTTTTTCCATAACTTTATCTTCTACCTCACCTATTCTCTCCTCTGCCTCTTCAATCTGAGCCGTGGTGGTTTCCATTTTGTTATGCATTTCGTTGAAAGCGTTTTTCAGCTCCTCGTGACTGTACCTTAGTCCCTTGATCTCTGTAGCAAGAGATTCTCTGCTGTCAGCTATACTGTTTTCAAGCCCAGCGATTAATTTTATGACTATTATTCTAAATTCACTTTCTGTTATATTATTTAAATCCTTTTTGATCAGCTCATTAGCTGTTGTTATTTCCTGGAGATTCTTCTGAGGGGAATTCTTCCGCTTGGTCATTTTGGATAGTCCCTGGCGTGGTGAGGACCTGCAGGGCACTTCCCCTGTGCTGCGGTGTATAACTGGAGTTGGTGGGCGGAGCCGCAGTCAGACCTGATGTCTGCCCCTAGCCCACCGCTGGGGCCACAGTCAGACTGGTACGTGCCTTCTCTTCCCCTCTCCTAGGGGCGGGATTCACTGTGGGGTGGGGTGGCCTGTCTGGGCTACTTGCACACTGCCAGGCTTGTGATGCTGGGGATCTGGCGTCTTAGCTGGGGTGGGTAGGCAAGGTGCACAGGGGCAGGAGGGGCAGGCTTAGCTTGCTTCTCCTTAGGTGATCCACTTCAGGAGGGGCCCTGTGGCAGCAGCAAGGAGTCAGATCCGCTGCCGGAGGTTTGGCTCCGCAGAAGCGCAGAGTTGGGTGTTTGCGCGGAGCGAGCAACTGGTTCTCTTTGGGATTTTGGCTGGGGGATGGGCGGGGGAGATGGCGCTGGTGAGCGTCTTTGTTCCCCACCAAACTGAGCTCTGTCGTCAGGGGGCTCAGCAGCTCTCCTTCCCTTTGTCCTCCAGCCTTCCCGCTTTCTGAGCAGAGCTATTAACTTATGACCTCCCAGCCGCTAAGTCGCGCTTGCTGTCGGAACACAGTCTGTCAGGCCCCTCCGCTTTTTGCAAGCCAGACTTGGGGGCTCTGCTTGGCCGGCGAGCCGCCCCTCCGCCCCGGCTCCCTCCCGCCAGTCCGTGGAGCGCGCACCGCCTCGCCGCCCTTCCTACCCTCTTCCGTGGGCCTCTCGTCTGCCCTTGGCTCCGGCGACTCCATTCTGCTAATCCTCTGGCGGTTTTCTGGGTTATTTAGGCAGGTGTAGGTGGAATCTAAGTGATCAGCAGGACGCGCGGTGAGCCCAGCGTCCTCCTACGCCGCCATCTTCCCTCTCTTCTCTATTTACATTTATTTTAATCCATGGTTGGCTCCTTGGTCCATATCTGTTGCCTAAATTAGGGGCCAGGAAGCAGATACTTATACTTTTAAAAAACAGGAGTGGTGAGAAGTGGTACAAATATGTTCCAAAGCAGACCTGTGAGGAGAACCACAGGCTAAAGCTGAATATTCCTCAGTAATGTCACAAAATTCTGTCCTTGACCATACTTCAGTCAGGCTTCTCTGAGCCCTCTTTTCTATTAGGTCTTGACATGGGGCCCCTTCCTTTACCTCCACCCTAGTCCTTGCTTGGCCTACAGAGCCCAGTTTAGCAAGAATCTTGCTAATTCAGTTGAGCGAGAATCCCTATCCTTGCTATGGGCCTGTCTTCGGCAAGATTTCCCCCTACTCTTAGTGTCTTCTCTTTGTAATTTTCCATCCATCAACCCTCTCCTTGGCTATAAATCTCCACTTGTTCTTGTTGCATTCGGAATTTAGCCCAGTTTTATACTGAGGTCTCTTTTCTCCTACTGCAATAGTTTCTGAATGAAATCTATTTTTGCTGCTTTACTGTCTGGCTCTAGTTTTCTTTAACAAATGTAAGATTGTTACTGGAAACCATCATTCCGGGCTGGTAACCACCAAGTTGGCAGGCACTCCACTGTGTTAGGCACTGGGAACACTCTTACCTGAATAATTTTAGTAATACTCATAATTGCCGCTTGTATACAACTAAGAATTTCAAAGGCTTTCACACGTATTATTTTAATTTTTCCTCACAGTGACCCTTGTGAAGTAGTCAGGGATCTAATGAATGAGGAAACAGGCTCCAAGCAGTTGCGTGTCTTGGTGAGGGTACCTCAGCAAGTGATAGCCAGACTAGAATTGAGGCTTTAAGTGCTTTGAGTTACAATTAGAATTTAACACTTAAAAGAGACCTAGGGTGCATTGGGGATGTCTTAGCAGAAAGTGAATTGTTATGAAGATGAAGAATTTGCTAAGTTTTAAGCAGATCAATAAAAGAATGAGATGGTGAACCAGTAACTTAGGCAGTAGAATGAGTAATTATTTCATGGATATTCATGAACAACTTCTTTCACATAGAGAATCAGAGTTTCAATATGCTTAAGTTATAACAGAAGATACTTAGACACATTATGAGCAAATCTTGGCTATAAAGCTGATTACAGCTTCCAATATACGGCATCACCATCATTCAGCAAACTCATTGAAGTGTCCATGATTCTCAGCCACTGGCTAAGATGCTGGAGGTAAAATGATGGCCAGCATGCAGTCTCTGCCATCTGTATCTTTTGGCTGGTTTGTGCAGGAGTGACGCGTTCAGACACCTAGTTCCAGAACAGTGAGGAGGGGCGTGCTCTGCATGTGAGTGGAGCGTGCTGATTGAAAACAGTCCTTGGTCTGCTTTGCTGTGTACCTGTCTATGGCAGGAGGTTGGACCAGCTGTTCTCTGAAGTTCTCTTCAGTTCTTTTCTTTCACTGAATTGCAAATCCTGTTTTCACAAGGGCTGCTGTTCCCATTGCTATGGAAATGATGGTGATGTATATCACAAATTCAAATATTATGACGTGGGTATGGGACTCAAGAGGAGGAAAAGATGAGCTGTAAAGGGGTACAGTTTTCCTCCAAGCCAAATGCCTTTGCTAATGAGCAAGTATATTAACAAAAAAAATATGAAAAACATATGAGAAGGCAATCAGCTGGGGGAATGGGGTATGTGAGTGAGGTTCTTCAACAGATGTGCCTGGGGTGAGCTCAGTAGGTAAATCTTAGCACCTTCCATTAGAACATTTCTCAAGCCAAAATGCTACTCCCTGGACAATCCAACAGCTGCAGTCTCCTGTTTTGATGTAGGAGGAGGTTGATAGGTCTCTGCCTGGGTAAAGAGGGAAATTAGCTACCCTTTGCCCCTGGGCCACCTCCCCTCCAGGTGGGAGGTGATGCCTAACTTTATGAGCTGCTGAGTTGGCATCAAGACAGATGCTGATGTGATGAGAAAGACCACCTTCTCTCTAAAGCATTTTCAGATGCACCTTCCTTGGTCTGGATCTTGGGGGGAAAATTCAAGTGCCACTGTGACCTGCTGTGTTCTTCTTGTCCCTGTGAGAATGTTTCATCCTGATTCCTGGAATGCCCCCCTCTTTTGCATTTGCAGAGAAATCCCTGTGTGGCTTAACTATCTGTCTGAGATAGAGTTTGGGGTAGGGATGTCATGGAGATGAAGCTCCAAGGTCAGCCACAGAGCTTTCACAGTGAAGCATTGGTCTCTCTTTTGAGCAGAGTTGGCTGTGCGCATTTGTCTTCCCCACCCTCTGGCCTGGTCTTCAAGGATGTCATGGTGAAAGTAAAGGAAACTTTGTTTAGTCTGCACCACAGCCTTGAATAGGCCATAAAAACTCCCCAGGCTGTGACCGACCAGACTTGGAACGGCAGACGTCCGCTCGTCACTTACGCACCTTCTTTGTCACTTAGTATTTTGCGTGGTGTCTCTCTCTCCACCCTGGTGGCCTGAAAACACACACACACCCGCCATCTGGAAGTTGCTGTGCTGATGCTGTTTCCCAACACCCCAGGCACATGTTGATGAAATAGTGGGATATAGGCTGATGTTGTTACCCTTGTTGTTACCTTTAGGGGATGGAATTAAATGTAGACCTTTGGAATTCAAGAAATAAGGTGAGACCTTTATAAGATAAAATCCCTCTCCTGAAACCCACCCCCACTCCAAATGCTAGTGGCTTACACATCTTCATTATGATTCGAAGGGCTTGATTAGGAACATCTTGATTCCTAACAGTTTCTGAAAAAATAACAAACAAAACCCTCAATACCTGAGCATTAAAAAATGTGTTTAAATATGAAGTGGTGGAAGGATTTCCCTATGCATAAGATCTCCTTTAACTTAGTTTTAATTTAGAGCAATTAAAAAACAATTTCACCATGGACAAGAGGAGGAGAAGGGGGACAGAGGAATGGAGGGGATGGAGAAGAAAGAAAAGAGTTTGCCACTGAGCTGAGAATTCAACTAGAAAGCCAAGGCCCAGCTTGGAGCAGAGTTTTATGGCTGAGTTATAAACTCTGAAAATAGGGCTTTCTAATGGAAATGTTGACAGACTTTCTACTATAACCGGGCTAGCGGATGCCCGCTGTAATGTACTGTGTAATTTATAGGAGTCACCTGTTAAGCCATCTGGGAAAGAAAATTTCCCTTCTTTTAAAATGTTAATAACTTTATTAACCTTTTGAACTTCATCATTATTCCAAATGGAGTCCATGCGAGTCAGTTGCTGCTACACAGCCAATTTGTATTTGCAGATAAAATTTGAGATTAAAAAAAATCCATGCTGACTGGCTCTCATACTCTTACCCTGTAGGAAAATGAGTTGTAAAGGGAGAGGTCACACCTTGATTGCTTAACTTCTGCAGACTAAAGCTGCCCACAAACTACAGCAAGTTAGTATCTCTGTATATGAAGCCCTATGTGTGTTTATCTTCTCTTCCTGCTTCCTCCCCAATTGGTTTTTCGGGCAAGAAACTGGGAACTGAGATCCCTCTTGCCCTCAAGGAAAACAGATACTGTTCACCTTGGGAACCTTGACTCTGTAACTGTTTAATGGATTGCTAAATGGCTCGTATATGTGGTTTTATGACTTCTACACTTGGAGATTTGAATATCACCATATATGAACTCCCCTGTTTTCCTAGATTATTTCTTTTTTTTTTTTTTTTCAACGTTTTTTATTTATTTTTGGGACAGAGAGAGACAGAGCATGAACGGGGGAGAGGCAGAGAGAGAGGGAGACACAGAATCGGAAACAGGCTCCAGGCTCTGAGCCATCCGCCCAGAGCCCGACGCGGGGCTCGAACTCACGGACCGCGAGATCGTGACCTGGCTGAAGTCGGACGCTTAACCGACTGCGCCACCCAGGCGCCCCGATTATTTCTTTTTTTATTTTTTGTATTGCTCTCATTCCTTACCAAAGCATTCTTCTAGAATCTCTCTATTCTCAGCATCCATTCCCCTTTCAGCCCCCAGGCTGGGCTCCACCAGCTTGCCTCTGTAATTCTCAGGATCTTTCTATGGGGCTTTTTAACCTTAGGGAACAAAGTCTTACTGAACAAATCTTCTTGAGTTAGAATTCCCTCAGACAGCAATGGGGTACTTTAATGAATACTAATTCTGCTCTTATAGGAAGATTTAGTACTTTTTGAAAATGAAATTGCATAGTTGGAACTTTCTGATTTGAGAATGCCATTTCAACTACAGATCAAGGCCCTCTTACCTATATATATATTTTTTTATTGTTTACTTTCTCCAGGCTATTTTACTGGTAATCTGGGTTACAAGCGTTTTTATGTGAGGGGGTACATTGTTGTCTATAGTATATGATATTCTTTTTTTTTTAATGTTTATTTTTGAGAGAGAGAAAGAGTGGGCATGAGTTGGGGAGGGGCGCAGAGAGAGAGGGAGACAAAGAATCCAAAGCAGGCTCTGGGCTCTGAGCTGTCAGCACAGAACCTGATGTGGAGCTTGAACTCATGATCCAGGAGACCATGACCTAAGCTGAAGTTGGATACTCAACTGACTGAGCCACCCAGATGCCCCATATAGTATATGATACTCTTATGTGATCTTCATTGATTAATTCAGGAGATCCTTTTCTGTATTTCTCCCTAGAACTCTTTTTTTTTTTTAATATTTGTTTACTTATTAAAAAAAATTTTTTTTTTACGTTTTTATTTATTTTTGAGACAGAGAGAGACAGAGCATGAACGGGGGAGGGGCAGAGAGAGAGGGAGACACAGAATCGGAAGCAGGCTCCAGGCTCTGAGCCATCAGCCCAGAGCCCGACGCGGGGCTCGAACTCACGGACCGTGAGATCGTGAGATCGTGACCTGAGCCGAAGTCGGACGCTTAACCGACTGAGCCACCCAGGCACCCCTGTTTACTTATTTTTAAGAGAGAGCGCGTGTGCGCACAGGCAGAGGAAGTGGGGGGGGGGGCGGGTAGACACAGAATCCAAGCAGGCCCCAGGCTCCGAGCTGTCAGCACAGAACCTGATGCGGGGCTTGAACTCACGAACCGTGACATCATGACCTGAGCTGAATTCGGATGCTTAACTGACTGAGCCACCCAGGTGCTCCTTTATTTCTCTCTAGAACTCTTAAGCAGTTGTACCCAAAATAAGTCAAATAGAAACAACTGTCTTAAGAAATGCAATCCTGAAATAGCCAGTCATGTTAAGAGACAGCCCCACAATTTCCTCCAACCTTTTGATCTGAGAGATAATGCTTACCAAAAGGACATAACACCCAAGATGATAGTTGCCTGATGGGAGAGTAAGTATATGGAATCCTCTTGAACCTTCTGGTAATTTCGTCTCTATTTTGTTCTTAATTAAGGCAACTGATTATTCTGGTACTGAAAGGTCCTTCATGCCAGGAAACCCTCAGTTTCAGGCAAAACTAGGACAGTTGACCATCTTCTTACTGAGAAATTTCTTATTCTCCTTCATTATCTGATTGTATTATCACAAAGAGAAGAAAGAACTGTATATATAAGACTTAGTATAAGGAATCATTTTCCAATTGCTAGAGTATACACAAATGACTGGGCTTCCTTGAAAGACATGGTAAGCTCTTTGTCACTGGGAATGTTCATGCAGAAGTTGAATGACCACCTGCAAGAAGATGGTGGGTGAGTATTCCTATTTTGGCAGAAAGACTGAACTTAATGATCTCTAGTGGTCTTTCCACTCTAAGTTTAAAACGAAAATTATAGATGGCTCCCAAAGACATAAACATGACAGCTACAGTTGGACAGTTTGGGAATCTTAAATTCTGGTGCCTTTATATGCTCTTTATAAGTTTTTTATTTTTATGTTGATCTGGTTTCATATTTTGCCTGGAGTTCTACATGAATGTATATAGTGATACGATCTTTTATAAAACAAGATATGCTACTTGGATTCTGATGACCTCTTTGATTTTTAAACACTCACTCTTTGATTGAGTGGAGCCTGGGCTCTTCATTTGAAGATGATGCTCATTATTGTCTTGACCATTTCTCCACTGGAACCATGGTTCCCACTTGCAGTTTGATGTCATTCACCATTCACCCTTCACATGCTCTGACATATATATATTTCACAGATATGTCAAGAGAGGCCTCACAATGTTGAGAGGAAAAGTTTATCAAGGCTACAGTGAGATTGTATGGCACAGCCAAGAGTGAAAAAGTAAAAAAATCTGGCTCTGAGTCCTTTCTTCTAATGACTAGACACCACTCCCTCACTGGAACATATTTGATTTTAATGCCTTAAAGGGGCACAGGGAGCTGACTGGTTTACAAAGCTGAGAAATACTATTTCTGATGGAGCAGCACAGCCTTCCCTGCCACCGTCTTGAGGGAGCTCGCTTGCTTTCTTTCTTTCTTTCTTTCTTTCTTTCTTTCTTTCTTTCTTTCTT